>NC_133795.1:35983679-36583679 GCF_043250625.1 Sebastes fasciatus | reverse complement strand
TTTCTGTTTTTCTTCAGATGTTTTTTCTTAGAGTGTGGTGGCTGATCAGCACAAGACCTACGAAAAATATGAAAATGTTCTAAAATGTCCCGTGGTACCAGTCCATCTATCCCCTCATTCACAAACATTCAGGGGAACCACCCTATGTTTTCCCTGACAATGCAACATTATTTTTCATACTGCCTGCCTGAATATACCTGTATTCTCCCTCCGTCTGAAACGCTCCGCAAAACCAAGCAAACCAACAACGTGCGCACTTTAATCACGTCCAAAACATTCAAATTTGTGGATCCCAAAGTGTAAACAATGTGCTGGAGTATGGCAATGGAATATTTAATTGGATTTCTTTTGGTCAAACTTTGCCTCCAGCAACCCGCTTCCTCAGTTCTTGTATCATGCCGTAACCCGGCCAGCGTTTGCTGTTATACAATAGTATATACATGTTTTTAAAGTGCTATTGCATATCAAAAAATAAAACAAAAAAATGAATCCTACTGGAGTTGGCACCTTGCCGTGGTGGAGAAGCTTGTGTGTCTCTTTAACCCTGTATTTCAACAGGAGACTGATCTAAGTTTCCTTATAAGTTCAACCAAGTCAGCTTGGTCACAGGTTAGAGACCGGACAAATATCAGCTCCTTTGCTCAGATTAGAAGGCCATTGCAAAAATAAAACATCGTCATATGAACCTGAAGTGCTTACTCCAACTAAAAAGTTCTCATGTCATCTGTGACTAGAAGATACCGGCAATCTCTGAACTTCACCCAACGTTATCTCTGTCAGTTTTACTGCTAGCAATACAACCCAAAGTTCAGCATCACTTTAACTGTGATTAGAGGTTACTGGCAACCAATAAATGTATCCAGCGTTATCTCCGTCAGTTTTACTGCTTTATTGGTCGTCATTCTACCATGAAGGCATGGGGGTGAAGTTTGACCCTGAAGTGACCATGCTCCTTTTATCTGGTTTTAATGTTTTTCTCAGGTTAAAAGCTTTTAAAAAGTACCCTTAAAAAATGAGGAGGTAAAAAAATCATTTCTGCGATCTTCTGACATCTGATCTCATCAGCTTGAACGCACCTTGGAAATCATCAAGAGTCGTAAAATCAGTTTTCTGCAACGTTTTGGAAAACCTATTTTGCGGCCATTTCGGAAAATGGCTGCCGCGTCCGTCAGGGGCCGAATTGGCAGCGCCCCGATATCTATATATTTTCGTGACATATAAACCTACATCTGTGCGTAATTTGTTGCTTTTATCGCAAAATGCACAATTGTTATGAATATTTCAGCTTAGCTGCCCCGCTGTTACATGAGATTTAGATTTATTTTTTCATTTCTTTTCTGTAAATCTTTTAATCTGGAAAGAACTTTGTACTTAAGTTTGACAAGTGTTATATAAATTATTATTATTATTACTACACTAGTTGCCTAGGAGACTTACAGTATGTACTTTGTAAGGGCAGCTGCAGTGTACTAGAAGTAAAAAGGAAAAGTATGTGATTTGGGACGTAGTCAGTCGTGCTGCTCCTCGTCCTGGAATGATTCATAGCTTGATAACTCCTCCCTCCTCTTCCTGCTCTCAAACACAGACTGCTACACTCGGTCCTCTTATTTCCTTGTTCCCTCCCCTTCAGATCGACAGTTTGAAGGTGGGTGTAACCAACATAACACATGATGATTACATCAGAGCTCAAACTAGTGTCGGTTCTCAGGAAGTGAAACTCAGACAGTCGTTGCTACTGAGAGGTGAAATGGCGCAGAAAGGAGTTCAGCTGGAGAGAGAGTCATTCTCTTGTTCGATATGTCTGGATCTACTGAAGGATCCGGTGACTACTTCCTGTGGACACAGCTACTGCATGAACTGTATCAAAAGCTTCTGGGATGGAGAGGATGAGAAGAAGATCTACAGCTGCCCTCAGTGTAGGCAGACCTTCACACTGAGGCCTGTCCTGCTGAAAAACACCATGTTAGCAGTTTTAGTGGAGGAACTGAAGAAGACTGGACTCCAAGCTGCTCCTGCTGATCACTGCTATGCTGGACCTGAAGATGTGGCCTGTGATGTCTGCACTGGGAGGAAACTGAAAGCCTTCAAGTCCTGTCTGGTGTGTCTGGCCTCTTACTGTGAGAAACACCTCCAGCGTCATTATGACTCAGCTCCGTTAAAGAAACACAAGCTGGTGGAGCCCTCCAAGAAGCTCCAGGAGAACATCTGCTCTCGTCACGACGAGTTGATGAAGATGTTCTGTCGTACTGATCAGCAGTGTATCTGTTATCTCTGCTCTGTGGATGAACATAAAGGCCACGACACCGTCTCAGCTGCAGCAGAAAGGACCGAGAGGCAGAGAGAGCTGGAGGTGAGTCGACTCAACATCCAGCAGAGGATCCAGGACAGAGAGAAAGATGTGAAGCTGCTCCAACAGGAGGTGGAGGCTGTCAATCGCTCCGCTGATAAAGCAGTGGAGGACAGTGAGAAGATCTTCACCGAGCTGATCCGTCTCATGGAGAAAAGAAGCTGTGATGTGAAGCAGCAGGTCAGATCCCAGCAGAAAAGTGAAGTGAGTCGAGTCAAAGAGCTTCAGGAGAAGCTGGAGCAGGAGATCACTGAGCTGAAGAGGAGAGACGCTGAGATGAAGCTGCTGTCACACACAGAGGATCACAACCAGTTTCTTCTTAACTACCCCTCACTGTCACCACTCACTGAATCTACATCCAGCATCAATATCCGTCCTCTGAGCTACTTTGAGGACGTGACGGCGGCTGTGTCAGAAGTCAGAGATAAACTACAGGACGTTCTGAGAGAGAAATGGACAAACGTCTCACAGACAGGGACTGAAGTGGATGTTTTACTGTCACAACCAGAGCCCAAGACCAGAGCTGGATTCTTACAATATTCACGGGAAATCACACTGGATCCAAACACAGCATACACACAGCTGTTATTATCTAAGGGGAACAGAAAAGTAACATTTATGATACAACAACAGTCTTATCCTAGTCATCCAGACAGATTCACTGATTGTTATCAGGTCCTGAGTAGAGAGAGTCTGACTGGACGTTGTTACTGGGAGGTGGAGAGGGGAGGGAGAGGAGTTTATGTAGCAGTCGCATACAAGAGTATCAGGAGAGCAGGGTGGTGTGATGAATGTTACTTTGGATACAATGATAAATCTTGGGCGTTAGATTGTAACCAAAACAGTTATATATTTCTGTACAACAGTATCCAAACCCCCGTCTCAGGTCCTCCGTCCTCCAGAGTAGGAGTGTACCTGGATCACAGTGCAGGTATTCTGTCCTTCTACAGCGTCTCTGAAACCATGACTCTCCTCCACAGAGTCCAGACCACATTCACTGAGCCTCTCTATGCTGGATTTAGGCTTTTTGGTTATGATGGAGTCACTGCTGAGTTGTGTAAACTGAAATAGACAGAAGTCATTTAAGGGTTAAATTCAGTGTTTTAACTCTTAAACTTCTCTGGTGTCCATCATTGTTGCTGCAGAGCTGATTTGTGTCTGGACCGCAGAGGACCAGCCCTACAAACACTAAAGTGTGTCACTGACTGACTGACTGAGTGATGAAGTTACAGGATTCATCAGCGACTGTTGCAGGTTCCTCATTGGTTGTTGCTCTTTCTAAATGAAAAGCTGGAGAACAGTTCAGTGTTTATGTTTTCTGGGGATTGTGTCAGCGGTTCATTGAATCATTACATCGTGCTGTTGTTGTGCATGTGCTATTGTTTATAGTAGTTTAAGTTACGTTACGTTGTGCTTCGTATTGTGTTACCACCGTGCATTCACACCAAGCAGGAAGCACATTAGCAAGCCACACGTCGCTACTGCGGTATGAACCCAAAATAAACACACTGTGCTGTGATTTAATATCAATAAACGGATCAAAATGATGCCGAAATAACGACATTATGATGTTGATTTGTAAAAAGACTGAATTCATGCTTTGTCGGGTCTGTCCGCAACACAGCAAGCAAACAACTTTTAAAATGCTTGTTTTCTGAACGGAGTCCGGATCGATCAGTGCCAGGCTATGCTAACATTGTAGCTGCTCCATCAACACTCCATCTAGGAATAAACACGGCAGCAACAACATCAGTGATGACGTCAACTTTGTAAGTATGTATATATTGTTACACACCACTTATATGATGAATGCTTTTGATACACATGCTTTAATAAAAAGCTGAAATACTTTTAACCTGCAGACTGTATGTCATGATGATACATTTACACCTTGTATAAAATGTATAATATACTGACTAGTAAATGTCACCATTTACTATTACTGAATGCAATTTGATCATTATAAGTTGTCTTTCAATCAAACATTAAGATATAAGTGGAAAAAACTGTTCATAAAACATGATAGACATGACCACTGATTATTTGTGTAACAATTTAGCCACAAATTCACATCCTGACCAGATACGGTCCAGACAGATACTCGCTTTAGACTGAGTCTTGTTCTTTTCATGTCTTCACTGCACAGAGATCAGCTGTCAATCAAACATCATGGGCTCTACTTTGTAAACTTCTCTGTGCTCTAAATGTTTGATGAATATTTGTATATATATATATATATGTGTGTGTGTGTCTGTGTGTGTGTGTGTGTGTGTGTGTGTGTGTGTGTGTGTGTGTGTTGTTGTTTCTCTTCCACTGCACGGGTCTTAAAGGAAGGTCTAGTGATTTATTTCTTATCATAGATATTCTGTTCTCATCACTTTTTGTAAAGATATCTAGAATCACATTTATTTGTTGGGCAGACTAAATGTTGTCGTCCAGATCGACGTACAAACGAGATCCTAAGATGTTTAATGAAACTGTAATTATCATGATCATAATCAATAAGGAAATCATTATTCTCTGTTACATCGCTGAGATTCTGCTCAAACAAACTGATTGTGTGGATGAAAATGAATCTGTACGTGAAATCACTGAACAAGAGTCATTTAGCAGACTTTACTGATGGGATGTGTGAACAAACTGAAGGTTTCTATAATCAATAAACAAGAATGAACTAAGTCTTTGCTTGTCTTTTTTCCAGGGTATCATACAAAGCTGATGGAGTAAATGTGACTAGGAGAGAATAACTGAGGCAGTTTTCCTCCTGAAACACCACAAAGTCCAGTGTTCATGTTTAGAGTCGGTCAGTCTCTGTTTAAAAACAATCTAAAAAAAGATTAAAACTAAAAGGTAACATAACTTATTAGTTGTGACATGAGGATTTTGTTATCATAGTTATTGAACACAATCACAAGTTCATATATTGAATACAAATTCCAACTTCTTTCCCCACATACTGATAGAAGAACGCTCTTTTTCTCCACTTCAGCTCGTATTATTCCTCTGACGATACGCTCAACACTTGTTTCTACACCGTGTTCAGAACGTTTTATTTCCACTGGGCTTGTTGTCTCCTCTGTATAACCACAGCTGTGGTGCTTTGGTGATTCTCTGAGCAACCTGGAGAGCACACAAACGGGACCATTGTTTGTTCTTCATTCAAACCGTATCATGCAGCTTTAAACACAACAACTGTTGTGGATTTATGGCTTTTTAAACTGTTTTGGATACATGAATGAAACCGTCTTGCCACATGGACTCTACATCTCTTTCTTTACATATTTACATCTCTTTCTTTATGTGCTTTCATTTTGTTCGTTGCAATACATGAGATTGATTTAAAGTGTGTATTGATCAAATCTCTTGGATTTTTGTGTAAGATGCATTACAATAGCCACAATGAGGTGGATCACCAGACGGTGTGTGTGTGTGTGTGTGTGTGTGTGTGTGTGTGTGTGTGTGTGTGTGTGCCTGGCAAAGCTGTATATAAAGTTGTTTCTGACTCTCGCGTCTGTTTGACGTTGGTATCGGCAGAGATGTTGGTTTTTGATTCAGTTTAACACTCTTTGACTAAAGACAACAACATAGAAAGAGTCAAGTCTATGTAGTGTTCTCCTTTTCCAGTTTGTTCAGAGCTCCAAAGCCTCAAACACATATCTGTTGGGGTGAAAGAGCTTCTTCGTTTCATTATCTGAGCAAAGAAAAAAGCCCATGCTTAAAATGCTGTTAGATAACTGGAAGTTTGGGGAATTTCTTCCTACTACTTTTTCTTTTTAACAAATCTACAATAATAGAGAGAATCCTGTAGTTCAGGCTTTTTTTCTCCATAAAACACCAGACTTTGAGAAACTCAATAACACTTTTTACCATGATGACTACTGTGGGTTGTCAGGCTGATGACGACTAAAACTGGTGGACACATTTGAGTTTCAGATGTCCTACAGAACCTCTGTCTTTCCTTGAATCTAAACTTGTTAATACAATATATTGTATTACCCCAAGTGATGCTGTACAGGTCTTGACCAGGGAGGTTTTATAGAGGAAACTTCATAACAAAAAAAGAACTCACATCTGTGTCTTTAATTATTAAGGTGTCTTTAGGGTGTCTGGGTAGTGTGTAGGTCTTGGTAGTGTGTAGGTCTTGGTCTTGGTAGTGTGTAGGTCTTGGTAGTGTGTAGGTCTGGGTTGACCCTCACCTTTTACCATCTTAGGTTTATGGCATTTCACATTCTTCCTGTTTTTGACCCTGGAATGAATGAAAGGTCACTATCCATCATTATATAATTTTTTATCTCTCTCTCTCAGCACGTTTTAAAAACAACCGCAGTGCTGAACATGTACATTTTGACAATAAACACTAGAATGGCACTCGGAGAGCGCAGACCTCCACCAAGGTGCCTGACTTTAAAAACAGATCACAGCTCACAGCTGGCGGTACCGTGAGGTGGTCGGCTTGTTATTACAGTTTTTCTCAATTGTTTACACACAAATACTGGTACTTGACACACAATGACCACAACATGTAACTCATGCACCAACCCCCTGAACCAATTCTGCTAAACTACAAGCACAATTCCTGCTTTACACTCAAATTGCAGTTCTAAAACACACTTTTTTCAAAACACTACACACAATTCTCTGCATTTGGCACAATTTTCATGAAGAAAATCTCGTTTTCACAAGGAACACACTGTCATTCAAAATTCTAAAGTCAATTGCCCTACTATGCACACTGACTCATCACATGGGCAAACACCTGTCACACAGTGTTACAATTAGCAATCAGTTGATGCTTTTCATGGCTGGATTCGACATGCTAAGCGATATTTCCGCCGCTGCTTGGCCAGGGAAAACATTGCTTGTGATGTGGATGAGGTGCTGTGGCCAGACCGAAACAGAAGAGAGGATGCAGCATAGTTTGTTTTTACTGTAACTGTATACAGTAAATTCTTCTGTTGTTTTGTATGTAGACCTCTGTATGTGCAACTTTGTGTTGGTTGGGATGTTCACTGTGTACATAGTTTTTGTGGGGAAAATAAAATATATTTGTTACCATGTATTTGTGTGTTCTGAGTATAAAAACAATATTCTAAAATATTTTACAACACACTTATGTATGTACTGTCTGTAGTAAGTGTAACACTGAACAAAAAAAAGGCCTAAGTCATTATGATGAATGGAGAAGAAGTGTTTTCCATTCATCATAGTGTTTTACATTGAGCACATCAGTGTTCAACTGGTTCTTATGAATGTCTATTCATATGATGGTTTGTGTGTGTCATTTGAAAACAAAATACCATTTTGAGAAGAAATAACATTGTTTTGAATGTAAAGTTTAATTTTGCAGGAGAATTGAGGGGTTTTGCCCATTGTGTGTGTGTGTTTTTTGATTTGTGTGTAGAGTTCTGAGAGTATGAGGCATGCTTTCAGAAAATGTGTGTAAACAATCGAGAAAAACTGTAACACGGTGTGTTTCTGTGTAACGTATCGCCGGATGCCTCTCTCATTCAGCAGCCTTGTTATGTCTGTATAACGTTACACTACGTCGTCTCTCATCCCGTCATCTACCGCTTTTTTTTCTTTCTCACCACGGACGGACAGCAGCTCCCGTTGCACCTCGATGTCTCGCCAGACATCCACACACGTATCTCTCTGCTCTCAGAAGGAAGAAGGCGGGGTCACGCGTCATCAACCCGTCATCAGCTACACTGCACATGTGTTATACCCTGTGGTCTTAATGCTCAGGCTGATTGGAATTCTTAAAAGAAAATCCTGAATCTGGATCATGATCCGGATCGCCACCAAAATCTAATGAATTGTTCATTGTGCTACACTCCACCCCTCCAAAACAATTCATTCAAATCCATCACGAACTTTTGGAGTAATCCTGATAACAGACAAACCAACGCTGATGAAAACATAACCTCGGGCCTTGAAGGAGGTAATAATGTGCACATAATAGCAGTAAAGGAGTTGCAGCTCAACAGAAAATTAACTTAATGAAACGCCAGCAAAAAGAGATTCAGCAGCGACTTCAACTATTCTGTTTGTCTGAGCTGTTGATATGAAAAGGTAAGCTGTTCCAGAGGTTAGCGGCGGAGGACTAAATTTAGATATGATTTTACTTGCATCTTGCACATGAGAATCTGATTCTACCTAGCTCTAATGCTCATGCAGCTTTATATGAAGAGCGTAGGATACGGTGTGTGTGCGTTGGCGTGCTGGAGGATCACACGTGGGCCAATTGTTTGGTCACCGTAACTTGCGGCTCGAGGAACGAGGAAACTGGTGCTTCCTGTGTGACGTAGTTGGCTGTACGTGGCGGAGGAGGAGCTCTGTTGCCACTGCTGTTTTTGTCCCTTAGTTAGTTATTTCATTTATCCTATTTCTGGTTATTAAGTTATTTTTGGTTGTATTGGGCTTTTGTATGTTGATTTATTTTTAATAATCTGTTTACCCGTTTACCTCTATCTTCTGCATTTGTGGTTAGTGTGTTTTGCTTTTGTTAATTTGTTTCTTTCTTTTTGTTTAAAGTGGTGGCCCAACACCAACATAGGTTTCTTGCTGTAATAGGGGAGGGGGCATTTATCTAGTTTATCTGTGAACCAGTTGTTGTGGAGGTAATCGGGAAGTGAACATTCCTAGCTCTCTGCCAGTTAACAGGACGGTTGGGTTGCTATATCCTTGCAGGTGGTTGGTCAGTGGGTGGAGGGATTCTTCTTGTGTTGGGGTTCTTATTGCATGAGGCTTGCTGTGTCCTCCTAACCCCTGTGTGCTCTTTACCTTGCAGTGTGAGTGAAAGTAACTGTGTGTTTTTCCAACTACTGGTGGTGGTGAACTGTTCTGCATTTCCTCTCCCCTCACTCCATTCCTCCTGTGGGTTTCCCTGGCACCCTTCCTCCTGTACTGGTAAGGTTAGTGGTGTAGTGACATTTTTAAAAACACTTTAACTCTATTTTTGTAATAAAGGACATTATTTTTCTAGCCTGGCTTCTCTTGCAGCTTTTATCATTGCAGCAACTAATCACCATCTTTTAATTCAAATAAAAGTTATTTGATTTTGAAACATGAAACTCACGTCTCTGCCCCGTCTCTTTATCAAGGAACTTGTGTAACTTGGTTGGGTTATGCTCTGGGTGAAATTCCCAGAGTGGCGTTGTCGGGTTGTAATAGCCTGGGTTTCTGCTAAGTGCCCGGGTTACATAATAATTATGAATTTTGTAGTGGAGTTATTAAAACAGATTGCTCCGTCCTGGCCGAACAGTCACCGTCGGTGCAGAGAAGGCGTCATGGTCTCAGTGGTCACGCTGTCCTGCAGCTGAGTAGAGCCTCACTTCTGGATATTTTGCGCATGCTTACTTTGAGGAATTGATGTAAGCACAAATTCTCAATTCATATTTGAGTTGTGACATACATCTTTCAAAATGATTTCCTTAAATTTGAATAACATAGTTTAAGATAAAATGTGCATGTTAGAGCCATTTGTTCAGTAGAAATATCTGTGGTTAATTTACATTTTGTTTTATTTGCTTGAGATAAATAACTCTGTAGTTTCACTGCAGTGTGCTCAATAAGGACCAATTGTGACTGCAGCCAGTCCTGTATTCTGATTGGGCGAAAGCTAAATTGTGCTGCATGTGCTCGTTAAACGATTCAGTTGAAGCCATGGAGCCTGGAGAGCACACTAGTCTTTGACCGTGCTTAATATACCGTGCTTAATATTACTGTTCTTGGTTTTTTACTGCTTATGTTTTTGATATTTTTTTACCATTTTTGTATTTGAAGACTAAAGAAAGATTTTCAGTAACCGGTTGAAATGAAGAACATGGACTACGGAGTTTTATTGAAACACGCGTCAACTACATGCTTGGACTCTATAGCTTAAGTGGGCATCTAAAGAAATAGACGGAGCCACACTTACATTAGTCAAAGACTAAGCTCGTTAAGGAAACGAAGCATATGGATGGACCTTGTAAAGAGACGTGGATTATGGACATAATTCTTCACGTAACAAGGATATAAGAGCCACGTTGATTTTCATCGCTGTGCACTAAAGGAAAGTGAGTACATGAAGATCTCAGTCTACAATGTCCTTACATTCTGGAGCCATGTTCAATTAAGCCTCAAGCCGTTTTGCAACTAAGCTGCAGTGGTCATTCTTTGAAGTGCACATGTTAAAACTCTTGAAAACGTCTGTGGACATATTGTGGAAGAGTGAGAAGCTGTCGTTTTGAAGAAAACAAGACAGTTTGTGTGCATTAAACCTTGGCAAGAATGACGCCGTAGATAATGGAAGTTGCAGGAAACGGCCAGAAGAGGGAGCCAAAGCCCACGGCAAAGGCTGTGGAAGAAAAAGTGAACAGGCTTAAGAATGAAAGAAAAGGCAAGCTGGCTCATCTCACTCGTAAAAGAAGGGAGACTGAAAATCTCAAGAAAGATAAAGTTAATAATGAAATGATTAAAGATGAAGCATTATTTATCTTTTGGAAGTTCTTTAGAGAATTTAAAGAGCTTAATGCAGAAATATTAACTCTTCTAGAAGACGAAGATGAAGAAGAGGAGCAGTGTAACTGGTACATGCCCAAATGTGTGGACTTTGAGAACTTTGTTCAGGAAACAGAGGACTGGATTGAAAAGATTAAGAGACATCCTGAAGAAGAGAATGATGATGGCAATAAATATGAGGATGATGATGACATAAAGCCAAGTGATAGCATCTCAGAGGTCATCAGTCGCACATCCAAGAGAAGCTCTGTGCTTAGCCATGCATCACAAGCATCCAGTGCAAGTTCTGCTCGTTTGAAGCTGCAGGCAGAGCGGGAAGAGCTGTTAGCACGTGCTGCCTTTCTTAAGAAACGTCAAGACATTGAGATGGAAGAAACACGCTTAAAGGCGCGCAAAGAGCAAGTGGAGCTAGATGCCAAGATTGCTGCATCAGACGCCAAGATAAAGGTGTATGCAGATTATGAAGATGGTCAAGATGGCATGAATGAATATTACGAGTCAAAAAGCAAGTACAAAGTGGGTTTAAAGGACATGTATGTTAAAGATGAAGATGGTGAGACACAAGTGAGTTTCCCAGCACCTGTAGGCCCAAAGCACCAAGCTCAGACTGCTAATGATCATCACAGAGCTTCGCCTCTTAAAGCAGCCAGGTCAGCAGTACCTCCCCCTCAGAGAGCAGCTAGTTCAACAGTACCTCCAGACCCTTCATAGCAAGCAGGTTCCTCTGATGGCATCTCCAAAATAATGCAGCGCCAGAATGAGATAACAGAAATGCTAGTCAAGCAGCAAAACATGTCACAACTCCCACAGAGAGATGTTCCAACTTTCTCAGGAGATCCACTCAGCTACCGTTCGTTTATAAGGGCATTCGAACAGACTATTGAGAACAAGACTGCTAGTGCACAAGATAGGTTGTTCTACCTGCAGCAGTTCACAAGTGGAGAACCTCTTAACCTTGTTCGTAGTTGTGAACACATGTGGCCAGATGAAGGTTACAGAGAAGCTAGGAGGCTCCTTCAACAACAGTATGGAGATGAACTGCGAATAACCACAGCCTTGATGAATAAAGCTCTTGAATGGCCTCAGATAAAATCAGAAGACAGGAAAGCATTAAATGCATATGCTTTGTTCCTCATAGGATGTCGAAACACTATGAGTGATGTGGATTACATGGATGAGATGGACAACCCTAGCAATATGAAGACTGTCATCTCAAAACTCCCCTTCAAACTAAAAGAACGGTGGAGAAATCGAGCATATGAAATCCAAACAAAAACAGGAAGAAGAGCCAGGTTTTCCGACCTGGTGGATTTCATCAACTGGCAAGCAAAGGTCAGCAACGACCCACTTTTTGGAGATATTTTGGATGTCAGCGTAGAAGGAAAGTGGAAGCCTAAGATAAACATTAAGACAAGTAACCCCAAGAGCATCAGTTTTGCTACAAGTGTCTCTCTGGCTGGAAGACACAGTGGTGCTCAACAACCACAAGAGAAGAAGTATGGTTCAGCCAAACTATCTGATGTTTTCCAAAAATCCTGCATGTACTGTCATAAAAGCCACACCTTGGAGTTTTGTGAGAAGATAAAAGAACAGACTCCCTAAGACAGAATCAAATTCTTAACATCACAAGGACTCTGTTTTGGATGCCTCACACCAGGTCACATGAGTAAATATTGTCGTAAGAGAATGCAATGCCAGGAGTGTTCAGGAAAACACCCAAGCATTTTGCATGTTGTGAAGGAATTCCCAGTTCTGTCCGAAAAGGATGAAAATAGGAATACAGAAACTACTAACGCGGTCACAAGCGCCTTCGTAGGAACAGAACATGAAAGCAGCAGAGACACTGGGGCAGGTAATGGAGAAAATATCCTTTCCATAGTACCAGTGAAAATAAAGTCCAAAAGAAGTGACAAGGTGATCCAGGTCTATGCGTTTTTAGACCAAGGAAGCACAGCAACCTTCTGTACCGATGAGGTCAGGCAGCAGCTTAACCTCCGAGGAAGGAAAGCGGAACTCTTACTCACTACTATGGCATCAGAAAAGAAGGTGAGCACTCACGTTCTGTCAGATCTGGAAGTATGCAGCCTGGAAGGGAAGAATTACATAGACCTTCCGCAGGCGTTCACTCAACCAAGTATACCAGTGAAAAAAGACAACATTCCTCTTCAGAAAGATGTGGATCGATGGCCTTACCTGCATGAAGTTCGCATCTCGCATATCGAAGCAGAAGTCGGCTTGCTTATTGGTACTGATGCCTTTAAAGCCATGGAGCCCCAGCAGATAATAAACAGCAGATGTGATGGGCCGTATGCAGTGAAGACTCCTCTTGGATGGGTCATCAACGGTCCACTCAGAGGCACCACTACAGCCAACCTAGAAATGGTGAGTCACTCAGTCAATCGCATTTCAGTATCCAATGTGGAAAACCTGTTGACTCAGCTGTACAATGCAGACTTCCCAGAGAGAGGATACGATGATAAGACTGAGATGTCACAGGAGGACCGTCAGTTCCTTGACTCAGTGAAAGGATCAACACAGCTAGTTGATGGTCACTACTGCATCGGACTACCACTGAAAGACAAAGACTTAAAAATGCCTGATAACAGATCTTTAGCCGAGCAGCGCCTTACAAGCCTCATAATGGGAAAAATCGTCAAGATAATGCCAGACTCGAAAGGAACCGTCCGCAGTGTCTGTGTTCAGACGAAGACAAGCACATTGGAGAGACCCATAACTAAGATATGCCTCTTGGAGGAGGCATTGTGAAGATCAAAAGAGACTGAATAAGTTAAAGACATTTATCTGTTTGCGATCTGTTTAAACAAATTTACATTTTGTTTAATTTGCTTGAGATAAATAACTCTGTAGTTTCACTGCAGTGTGCTCAATAAGGACCAATTGTGACTGCAGCCAGTCCTGTATTCTGATTGGGCGAAAGCTAAATTGTGCTGCATGTGCTCGTTAAACGATTCATTTGAAGCTATGGAGCCTGGAGAGCACACTAGTCTTTGACCGTGCTTAATATACCGTGCTTAATATACCGTGCTTAATATTACTGTTCTTACCTTTTTACTGCTTATGTTTTTGATATTTTGTTACCATTTTTGTATTTGTAGACTAAAGAAAGATTTTCAGTAAACGGTTGAAATGAAGAACATGGACTACGGAGTTTTATTGAAACACGCGTCAACTACATGCTTGGACTCTGTAGCTTAAGTGGGCATCTTTAAGAAATAGACGGAGCCACACTTACAACGTGGCTGATTTGCAGTCTAATAATACTAACTAGAAAATGCATTTCCTGCTGAAAATGCGTGGGAATGCTGACAGCTGAAAGGACCTGCAGGATCTCTGTTCTAGTCAGCTGCTCGATAGCGGTGTTTTAGTTTTAGTCTTTTCAAGTTATATTGAGTGTAGGGAGCCTTCCTTTAGGCCTGTTTTCATTTGGTGTTTCCCCTTCTCCCTTTGAATTGCTTGCGATTTTTGTGGTTATCCTTCAGGAGTAACTTTAAGATTCCCCTGGGGCCTCATGTATAAACGGTGCGCACGTACTAAAATGTTGCGTACGCTGTGTTTCACGCTCACGCCGGGATGTATAAAAGTCAACGTGACGTGAGAATGTGCGAACCGTGCCGTAAATTCTAGACCAGTCGTGAAAATGTGCGGGCCATCCTCCAAACTGTCATCTGGCAGTGTCAAACTACAAAGTACTGAAACTCGCTAAATGCGTAAAATATTTTTTCCACTCAACTTACTGAGTTTTATTTATGATGTGGGATCCAAAAAAAACCCCACATATTTCTTTACTAGTTTGCGCATAATATTTAACATCAGAAGGCACAACAAAAACACATTTAAACTAATGTCCCTGAGATGACATGCCTTAACCACCGTGTCAAAACCAAAATCGCGTCCTGCACAATGTGGCAGACCAACATGCTGTGTCTGTGCTCCAGAGGAGCTTCAGATGGATGAACCGGACCCTGGCACACCTAACAATGAGCCAAAAGCAGCAGCTTTACAGCGCCGTTTAGATGCAACACACAGAATGTAAAGCAACGAGGTGAGTTGAGACAAACATTTATTTTTCAACAAGGTCTTTTAATATATAACTTATCCCACCAAGAACCTCATTCATTCTTTTTAATTCGTTGCATATATATTCTTCATTGTATTGACAATCTCTCTCTGTGACTCACAGCACAGCGTTAGTGAGGACACGGCCAGACCGCCGCCCCTCAGCAGTCGAGGCTCGGGCGCAGCTGACCGTTCTTCTTTTTGTTCCTTTTCCAGCGTGATTTGCCGTCGTTATTTGGACAATAGGTGACAGCATGGAGCGTGTTTATAGTCATTTGCATAGTTATTAATGGGAGGAGACAAGGCGGACCAAGTGGCACGTGCAGCTGCGCTCAATTTCACGTTCATTGAGATGTATAAAGGAAAGGTACTCAGGAACAGGCGTACGCACAGTTTTATACATGTGGAAATTTCTGTGCTTACGTACTTTTCCAATTTTGTTAGTACGCCATCTTCCAGTGTGAAAGCTGCGCAGTCTTTTATACATGAGGCCCCTGGTCCGCAATTGCGTCCCTCCCCCTGTCCTCCTGATGGTTAACTTAACGGAAAATGTCCTGGGGTCTCATTTATAACCGTTGCGTACGCACAAAACGGGGCCTGAAATGTGCGTACGCCACTTCCCACGCAACAGTTGTGATCTATAAAAACAAACTTGACGGGAGAATGTGCGCACCGGTACGGAAACTTTGACCCGTGCGTACGCATATTATGGAGGCACCGAGGCAGGGGAAACTGGAGACGCAGATGAATTGAAGCCAGACTGTAGACATTAAATGTCATTATACGTATAATGATACCTCTCACACATTTAACTTCACTTCATACTTATATCCACTTTATCATAAACATTTAAAACAGCAGTGTTCTTTGTGCTAGTGAGCCATAACTATTACATAAGCACCTTACAAATTGTAAAAGATCAACTCAAATCTCAAAGCAAATTCCGCTCAATATCTCATCAGCGCTGTCTCACCATCATGTCCCCCCCTCCACCACCGGAGCTCAGAGGAGATCTGAGAGGAGAGGACCGGACTACCGACAGTCGCAGTCAGCTGTGGAGCAGCTGATGAAATCATCATCGGTTGTAGAAATCCAAGATTATATCAAATAGCATTAAAGAATGGCAGAACAGAGCGCCAATAGTTTTAATAATATCTACTAATAGTGTGCAGATATCACCAAGTACCATATTAGTTTTCATAAAGTTGTTGTGTAAAATCGCTGCAGTAAACATGATGTAACCCTCTGGGAAAACCAGTTGTTTCTAAAACATTTAGAGATATTTCCCTCACTGAAAATTCCTTTTATTTAATAAATAACCACATTCTATATTTTATTCTGAAATTAATTCATTGTTTATTTTATTTCCGTTTTTGCTCAGAGTTTTGACTTTGCATCAGGATGTGTTCTACCGGTCAAAAACTTGACAACAAATAAGCTCATTGGTTCAAAGTGAAATAACTGTTGCTATTGGTGTCAAACATTCCAAGTGGGAGTGCAATCAGCCCGGTGTTGTTTAACATAATGATAAATGATATATTTGAAAATTTAGATGGATGCATCAAATCAGCGATATATGCAGATGATGGGGCAATATGGATGAGGGGAAGAAATGTGCCATATGTGATGGAAAATATAAGGAAAGCAATAGGGAAAGTGGAGAAATGGTCATATGAGTGGGGATTCAAAATGTCAACAAATAAAACATGTTATATGATATTTACAAAAAAGAGAAACATTAATACTGAGAATTTAACATTATATGGTCAGTTGATGGAGAGGGTGAATGAATACAAATATCTGGGTCTATGGTTAGACAGTAAATATACATGGCATGTTCATATAAAACATCTGGAAACAAAATGCAAAAAAGTAATAAATTGACTACGAGCTGTGGCTGGATGTAACTGGGGGGCAGATAAACAGTCATTGATTGACATATATAGGGCGAACATGAGATCAACAATGGATTATGGTTGTATAGTTTATGAAGCAGCAGCAAAGACATCATTACAAAAAGTGGATAGAATACAGTGTAGAGCATTACGGTTATGTATCGGAGCTATCAAATCAACACCCATTAATGCAGTATTAATTGAAGCAGGAGAGACTACACTGGAATTAAGAAGAGAGAAATTAGCTCTAGCATACTGGGTCAGGTTAAAAGGAAGTGGAGAAGAAAATCCTACAAAGGTAACAATTCAAAACTGCTGGGAATACTCTAAGGTTCAAGGGTATGGATTTGGATGGACAATGGAAGAAAAAGTGCGGACATATGGATTGGAGGCCTTAGAGTTCACCAGGTCGACACCAGTAAGCAGCGTACCCCCCTGGCTGCTCCCAGAAGTTAAAATAGACATGAGTATCATTGAAAAGAAAAGGGAATGGCAAGTAAATGAAGTGAGAGTTAAAACAAGTGTATACCTAAGGAACAGCTATAATAATTATCTCAAAATATATACAGATGGATCCAAAAATAAACAGGAGTGTGTGGGAGTCGGTATACATATTCCAGAATTTAAAATATCTATTTCCAAAAGACTTTCAGACCAGGTATCAGTGTACACAGCAGAAATAGTGGCAATCATCATTGCAATGCAGTGGGTTGAGGAGGTCAGACCTGACCGAGTGGTGATATGCACAGATTCAAAAGCTGTTTTGGAAAGTATACATTCAACAAAAGCTGTAAGGCAAGATCTAATCATTGAACTGTACTATAGCTTGCTAAGACTACACAGAGGGGGTATAGATGTATTATTCTGTTGGGTTCCAGCACACGAGGGGGTGAAAGGAAATGAGTTTGCAGATAAACTAGCAAAAAGTTCACTGCAAAAAGACATTACAGTAAAAGTTTTACTTGGGAAAGGAGAAGGAAAAGCTGTGATTAAAAGGAAAGGAGTTGAGATATGGCAGAAAAGATGGGAGGAGGACCAGAAAGGAAGGAGATATTTCAAAATACAAAAGTCGGTCATAACAAAGACGTATAAAGAAAGGAACAGAAGGGAAGAAATCATCATAACAAGACTCTTAATGGCACTTTGGCTTTAATGGGGAAAAGGAACAGTGACAAGTGTGGGGATTGTGGTGATAAAGAAAATGTGGAGCATATCCTAATTCAATGTAAAAAGTATGAGGCTGAAAGAAAAAGACTACAGGACCAAGTCAGAGAGGAGGGACGGGACTGGGATCTGATGGGGATACTGGGAACAGAGGGTGAGGGGGTTGAAGGCACCAGGAAGGCATTATTAATGTTCTTAAGAGACACAGGATTGGTGGGTAGAATTTAAGAGTAGGAGTAAAGTGCAAATGACATGATGTTACACACTCTTGTACAGTAGGTGGCGGTATGCACCTTAAAGTTGGTTGCGATCCGCCAGAAACCGAGAGAAGAGAAGAAGAAGAAACATCCCAAGTCCCGCCTCCTCACTCAGGTTAGAGACGCAGTGTGGAAAACACGGAGATTGATGAGAGAGCAGCGGAGAAGCTGGATTTACAGAGTGATATTATTACTACTTATACTTGATATACTACTGAACAGAGAGAAGTAAAACTATATATGAGCCAGTAAGAGCTCCGTCACCTATTGAAGCGACCTGAGAACATCTGAGAGCATCGTTTGATTCTTTTCTTTTCTCGGTGCGTTCCAAACATTAAAGCAGCCGCCGCACATGGCAACACGAGTCAAATGCTCTGAGAGCTGGCATAGCGAAATGTTTTGCCACTGAGCTGTATTCTAAAATGATATTTTGTATTTCTTTGGTGATAGAGGCAGAAAGAAATATGTGTGTGTAATATGTGTGTGTTATTTACATTGTGTGGACAGAGAGGGATTCTTTAGCTGAAGTTCATGGGTTATGAGATTAGCTTGATTCTGTTCATCCCTGTGCTGCTTGTGTGCATCAACGCAAGGTGTCAGTGTTGTGACAGGGAAAGTATTCACATTGCCTTACTCACAATATTCACATATAGTGAGTATTTAATGTTTAAACTGTAGGTTGTTTGCATAATAATCTACAACTCAAATGGGTTCACAATTATGAAATAGTCATTTAATAGTGTTGTTTACACTTTACTATTGAGTGGTTTATAATAATAGTGAGGTTGACATATTTCATATGTTAATATTACGATGCAAGTTAATATTGTGATGCAACAGTTATCCTACATTCATGGGTTAAGCATTGAAAAGTTGTATTATATGTTGATATTGATCAAATTAAACTGTACAGTTAAGAGCTTGGCTAGATTTGCATATATTGCTATATAAGCCGTGTTATTTTACACAGGCTAGGTTTTCTGGATACCCTTGAACTCCGGATTTGGATTGGAATCTCTCCCTGACGAGGGGGATGGCGAGCTACCCGTGCTGAGCACCTGGATTGAGGAGCGCTTTCAACTTTCATCTGCGTTGCTGTCAGTGTGGTAGGACTGTGGGGAAGGACCTCAAAAGACAATTGGATCTGAACATTTTATTTTGGGGATTACTTTTATTTTTTAGGGTGCACCCAGTTCAATAGACATTTCAAACTGAACAAAACTGAATGTCGGCAGTAATTGTGAATTTATTCTGTGTCAATACAATAATTTTCCCTTAAACTTAATTCTGTGTTCTGCTTACTCATTGTGGTGTCCGATTCCTGTTCATTATTCCTCTCTACGAATCTAGGTTATACTAGTCCAGTGTATACTTATTCATCAGGTGGGTTACAATGACATGACTTATTAATTTATTTATGGTTTATTAGATAGGGAAAGATACAGTATACATATAGACAAAATGAAAATGGCTATCCGATGCAACTATCAGACTGTCTCCAGTGCGCCACACACTCTGCCTCCTCCAGTCATCTCCAAACAGCACATCTTCACCAGTATGGATTGTGTAAATTAACAAAGTGTGTAAATGAAGCCAGTGACAGCTCTCACACAATCGTTACACTCCATATCAGCATTATCATTATCAGTCCTAATCATAATGCAGGACAAGTTCACTATAAAAACTTAAATAATAAATAATAAATAGTGTACACCTGTCAAACTTCCTTTTTTCTAATGATATCCAGGTGGGGGATATTACTGATTGTCTTGATCATTTTAAGTGAATGGATTAGTGTGATTGCTGTAAAGATATAAACACAGCGGTGAGACTCGGAACATGCTGCATGGTGCTGGTGGATATACCGGCACTGTGAGGACTACGTGACGTGAATGAGAGAATCAGGAGGGAACGAGTGTTCAGAGATCTCCTCACCTACAAACACCTCCATCTCTGTGTCAGAAAAACTCCTTTTCTTGGTCTTCCTCTTGGGAGTTGCCTTGATTCACCGTAAAGAACCACTGATCAACAACAGGCTCATTCACATGCAGAAACATTCATGAGGTGCTTTGCATCGACCATTTATGGTTGAATGTGGGCGTGTAGTGGGCGGAATATGAGGCGGATCCACGTGCGCACATTTCCAGGTGGACTGTGATTTATAAAGGGAACATTGCGTGCAGGTGTGCGTACGCACGGTTTTATAAGTCAATTTTTTTTTGCCGCACGCCATTTTTAGGCTTTTGTGCACACATACATTTTTAGTATGGATCCTACGCACTGTTTTATAAAAGAGACCCCTGGTAATTTTCTTCCAGGACATTTTCTGTTTTTCTTCAGATGTTTTTTCTTAGAGTGTGGTGGCTGATCAGCGCAAGACCTACGAAAAATATGAAAATGTTCTAAAATGTCCCGTGGTACCAGTCCATCTCTCCCCTCATTCACCAACATTCAGGGGAACCACCCTATGTTTTCCCTGACAATGCAACATTATTTTTCATACTGCCTGCCTGAATATACCTGTATTCTCCCTCCGTCTGAAACGCTCCGCAAAACCAAGCAAACCAACAACGTGCGCACTTTAATCACGTCCAAAACATTCAAATTTGTGGATCCCAAAGTGTAAACAATGTGCTGGAGTATGGCAATGGAATATTTAATTGGATTTCTTTTGGTCAAACTTTGCCTCCAGCAACCCGCTTCCTCAGTTCTTGTATCATGCCGCAACCCGGCCAGCGTTTGCTGTTATACAATAGTATATACATGTTTTTAAAGTGCTATTGCATATCAAAAAAATAAAACAAAAAAATGAATCCTACTGGAGTTGGCACCTTGCCGTGGTGGAGAAGCTTGTGTGTCTCTTTAACCCTGTATTTCAACAGGAGACTGATCTAAGTTTCCTTATAAGTTCAACCAAGTCAGCTTGGTCACAGGTTAGAGACCGGACAAATATCAGCTCCTTTGCTCAGATTAGAAGGCCATTGCAAAAATAAAACATCGTCATATGAACCTGAAGTGCTTACTCCAACTAAAAAGTTCTCATGTCATCTGTGACTAGAAGATACCGGCAATCTCTGAACTTCACCCAGCGTTATCTCTGTCAGTTTTACTGCTAGCAATACAACCCAAAGTTCAGCATCACTTTAACTGTGATTAGAGGTTACTGTTAACCAAGAAATGTATCCAGCGTTATCTCCGTCAGTTTTACTGCTTTATTGGTTGTCATTCTACCATGAAGGCATGGGGGTGAAGTTTGACCCTGAAGTGACCATGCTCCTTTTATTTGGTTTTCATGTTTTTCTCAGGTTAAAAGCTTTTAAAAAGTACCCTTAAAAAATGAGGAGGTAAATAAATCATTTCTGTGATCTTCTGACATCTGATCTCATCAGCTTGAACGCACCTTGGAAATCATCAAGAGTCGTAAAATCAGTTTTCTGCAACGTTTTGGAAAACCTATTTTGCGGCCATTTCGGAAAATGGCTGCCGCGTCCGTCAGGGGCCGAATTGGCAGCGCCCCGATATCTATATCTTTTCGTGACATATAACCCTACATCTGTGCCTAATTTGTTGCTTTTATCGCAAAATGCACAATTGTTATGAATATTTCAGCTCAGCTGCCCCGCTGTTACATGAGATTTAGATTTTATTTTTTCATTTCTTTTCTGTAAATCTTTTAATCTGGAAAGAACTTTGTACTTAAGTTTGACAAGTGTTATATAAATTATTATTATTATTACTACACTGGTTGCTTAGGTTACTTATCTCTACTTTCTTATGTAAAACAGAAATTAAGCAGTAAAACAATGGCTTATGAGATTTCTTAAAAACAATCTCTGCAGCCTCAGGAGTGTGTGTAATGTGTCACTAGCCTGTCTGTAAACGACTGCCCGTACAGCGGTCCGTTGCCCACACCGGGTTCCTGTCCCGGGTGAGGGAGAGTTTATGAGAAATGTGGAGCCATCACCAAAGCCTGAGGAGCCAAGAAATATTTTACAGCTGAAAACTGAAATGTTTTCAAATGTGGAGCAGGTTTGAACCGAGGCTCCGTTTGTAAATGACGAAACATACTGTGCGTTCCAAAACCCATTCTACCATACTACTTAGTATGACAGAAAAAAAGATTTCTTATGTCCCAATACATAGTATGTCAAATGCAGTGTGCCAAAAATACCAGGATGTCCCACTACATCTGGTCACATTTTACAGTATGAAAGCCAGCATGCTTTTCTGGCTGTTCTGACCCACAATCCTCTGCACAGCAGATATATTGTATTCATACTGCATGCAACAGTACGTACTTTGTAAGGGCAGCTGCAGTGTGCTAGAAGTAAAAAGGAAAAGTATGTGATTTGGGACGTAGTCAGTCGTGCTGCTCCTCGTCCTGGAATGATTCATAGCTTGATAACTCCTCCCTCCTCTTCCTGCTCTCAAACACAGACTGCTACACCCGGTCCTCTTATTTCCTTGTTCCCTCCCCTTCAGATCGACAGTTTGAAGGTGGGTGTAACCAACATAACACATGATGATTACATCAGAGCTCAAACTAGTGTCGGTTCTCAGGAAGTGAAACTCAGACAGTCGTTGCTACTGAGAGGTGAAATGGCGCAGAAAGGAGTTCAGCTGGACCAGGAAGCAATCTCTTGTTCGATCTGTCTGGATCTACTGAAGGATCCGGTGGCTATTCCCTGTGGACACAGCTACTGCATGAACTGTATTAAAAGCTTCTGGGATGGAGAGGATGAGAAGAAGATCTACAGCTGCCCTCAGTGTAGGCAGACCTTCACACCGAGGCCTGTCCTGCTGAAAAACACCATGTTAGCAGTTTTGGTGGAGGAACTGAAGAAGACTGGACTCCAAGCTGCTCCTGCTGATCACTGCTATGCTGGACCTGAAGATGTGGCCTGTGATGTCTGCACTGGGAGGAAACTGAAAGCCTTCAAGTCCTGTCTGGTGTGTCTGGCCTCTTACTGTGAGAAACACCTCCAGCCTCATTATGACTCAGCTCCGTTCAAGAAACACAAGCTGGTGGAGCCCTCCAAGAAGCTCCAGGAGAACATCTGCTCTCGTCACGACGAGGTGATGAAGATGTTCTGTCGTACTGATCAGCAGTGTATCTGTTATCTCTGCTCTGTGGATGAACATAAAGGCCACGACACCGTCTCAGCTGCAGCAGAAAGGACCGAGAGGCAGAGAGAGCTGGAGGTGAGTCGACTCAACATCCAGCAGAGGATCCAGGACAGAGAGAAAGATGTGAAGCTGCTCCAACAGGAGGTGGAGGCTGTCAATCGCTCTGCTGATAAAGCAGTGGAGGACAGTGAGAAGATCTTCACCGAGCTGATCCGTCTCATGGAGAAAAGAAGCTGTGATGTGAAGCAGCAGGTCAGATCCCAGCAGAAAAGTGAAGTGAGTCGAGTCAAAGAGCTTCAGGAGAAGCTGGAGCAGGAGATCACTGAGCTGAAGAGGAGAGACGCTGAGATGAAGCTGCTGTCACACACAGAGGATCACAACCAGTTTCTTCTTAACTACCCCTCACTGTCACCACTCACTGAATCTACATCCAGCATCAATATCCGTCCTCTGAGCTACTTTGAGGACGTGACGGCGGCTGTGTCAGAAGTCAGAGATAAACTACAGGACGTTCTGAGAGAGAAATGGACAAACGTCTCACAGACAGTGACTGAAGTGGATGTTTTACTGTCACAACCAGAGCCCAAGACCAGAGCTGGATTCTTACAATATTCACGAGAAATCACACTGGATCCAAACACAGCACACACACAGCTGTTATTATCTGAGGGGAACAGAAAAGCAACATTAATGAGACAAGAACAGTCTTATCCTAGTCACCCAGACAGATTCACTGATTGTGGTCAGGTCCTGAGTAGAGAGAGTCTGACTGGACGTTGTTACTGGGAGGTGGAGAGGAGAGGGAGAGTTTATGTAGCAGTCGCATACAAGAGTATCAGGAGAGCAGGGGGGGGGAATGAACGTTACTTTGGACACAATGACAAATCTTGGGCGTTAGTTTGTTACCAAAACAGTTATATATTTAGGTACAACGAAGTCCAAACCCCCGTCTCAGGTCCTCCGTCCTCCAGAGTAGGAGTGTACCTGGATCACAGTGCAGGTATTCTGTCCTTCTACAGCGTCTCTGAAACCATGACTCTCCTCCACAGAGTCCAGACCACATTCACTGAGCCTCTCTATGCTGGACTTAGGCTTTACATTTATGATGACACTGCTGAGTTGTGTAAACTGAAATAGACAGAAGTCATTTAAGGGTTAAATTCAGTGTTTTAACTCTTAAACTTCTCTGGTGTCCATCATTGTTGCTGCAGAGCTGATTTGTGTCTGGACCGCAGAGGACCAGCCCTACAAACACTAAAGTGTGTCACTGACTGACTGACTGAGTGATGAAGTTACAGGATTCATCAGCGACTGTTGCAGGTTCCTCATTGGTTGTTGCTCTTTCTAAATGAAAAGCTGGAGAACAGTTCAGTGTTTATGTTTTCTGGGGATTGTGTCAGCGGTTCATTGAATCATTACATCGTGCTGTTGTTGTGCATGTGCTATTGTTTATAGTAGTTTAAGTTACGTTACGTTGTGCTTCGTATTGTGTTACCACCGTGCATTCACACCAAGCAGGAAGCACATTAGCAAGCCACACGTCGCTACTGCGGTATGAACCCAAAATAAACACACTGTGCTGTGATTTAATATCAATAAACGGATCAAAATGATGCCGAAATAACGATAATATGATGTTGATTTGTAAAAAGACTGAATTCATGCTTTGTCGGGTCTGTCCGCAACACAGCAAGCAAACAACTTTTAAAATGCTTGTTTTCTGAACGGAGTCCGGATCGATCAGTGCCAGGCTATGCTAACATTGTAGCTGCTCCATCAACACTCCATCTAGGAATAAACACGGCAGCAACAACATCAGTGATGACGTCAACTTTGTAAGTATGTATATATTGTTACACACCACTTATATGATGAATGCTTTTGATACACATGCTTTAATAAAAAGCTGAAATACTTGTAACCTGCAGACTGTATGTCATGATGATACATTTACACCTTGTATAAAATGTATAATATACTGACTAGTAAATGTCACCATTTACTATTACTGAATGCAATTTGATCATTATAAGTTGTCTTTCAATCAAACATTAAGATATAAGTGGAAAAAACTGTTCACAAGACATGATAGACATGACCACTGATTATTTGTGTAACAATTTAGCCACAAATTCAATTATTTCTATTCTATTGTCACATTCTACCAAAATGGCCGGTGTTGAACAACAAAATATGAATATAAGAAGTGTTTTCAGTCCAAAATGGCGGCGGTTCTGTAAATGTGTGAGTGTCTTCAGGTGGCGCCTTCCTGTGTCTGTTTCACTGCTCATGATGATCTTTGTTCAACTGAACTGATATTTCTCTGCATGAAAATGTAAACTTCTCTGTGCTCTAAATGTTTGATGAATATTTGTATATATATATATATATATATGTGTGTGTGTGTGTGTGTGTGTGTGTGTTGTTGTTTCTCTTCCACTGCACGGGTCTTAAAGGAAGGTCTAGTGATTTATTTCTTATCATAGATATTCTGTTCTCACCACTTTTTGTAAAGATATCTAGAATCACATTTATTTGTTGGGCAGACTAAATGTTGTCGTCCAGATCGACGTACAAACGAGATCCTAAGATGTTTAATGAAACTGTAATTATCATGATCATAATCAATAAGGAAATCATTATTCTCTGTTACATCGCTGAGATTCTGCTCAAACAAACTGATTGTGTGGATGAAAATGAATCTGTACGTGAAATCATTGAACAAGAGTCATTTAGCAGACTTTACTGATGGGATGTGTGAACAAACTGAAGGTTTCTATAATCAATAAACAAGAATGAACTAAGTCTTTTCTTGTCTTTTTTCCAGGGTATCATACAAAGCTCCAGGCTGCTTTGGATCAGGATGACGTCCTGAAATTGAACCGTTTTGTCACAAATGCTTCAAAGTTAAATATGTGAGAAAGTTATCATGAAGCATATTTAAATATTTCAGGACGGTTTAGTTTGATAACTCCCTGTTGTCAGTCAGCTGTTTTTAACCAGTCAAAGAACACAGTTTGTTGTGAAATCACACTGGATCCAAACTGATTTGGTGTTCATGGTATTCGACCTCTAAATCACTATTCCAATGCTTAGTCTGTTTATGATAAATATCCCATGAAATAAGGAATAATCCCACAACATTATTCATATCTAACATTGATTATTATTAGTTATTCTCAGATGGATTTCTCTGTTTGTTGTGTGTAGAGGTGGCTTTACTTTACTGTTTAAGTTCTGGACTACCCCACACTGTCTTCTGTCTGAGTGTCCTGAATAGTGTATATAGAGAAGTCTTTGTCCAAATGAACCCGTACAAATTCACAAGTGCATATTTGTCTCTCAGTTTGGGGCTCCGTCCTCACTAGGCCGCCGTTTGTCTCACCCCAAACAGAGCTCTTGGGGATAGAGCGGCCCAGTGAGGGCTGTGTGGCAGTAAGAAAAGCTGTTGTTGCCTCCTGTGATCACTCATTTTAAATGTCAGCGTAGCCCATCACACAGTACGGCTGCTGTCATTAAACAGTATCAGATGATATTGTGATTGAGTAATGCTCAGCAGAGCAGCAGCTTGGGAATGACTGCTGGTCAGCAGGTGGTACTATCTACGAAAATAATGTGAAATACTTTTGTCTCCGCATATTGATTGCTGAACACGTGGAGATTCTCTCAGAAAGCGCCGACTTGGACCACAAGAGGTCAGGAGTGCTCAGTTTTAAAGTGGTCTGAGGATGTTAATCCACCAATCTGACAGCCTGAACTCATTCAGTCAAAGTCCAAGCCAAGCTTTCACATCTAGCTGTTAGTCTGAAGGACATGAATGTCATCAGGACACTGAGCCATATCACAGTCAGATGCTGAACTAGCGGTCCTGAACCTCGTCATCGCTGTCATTACTGTGAATGCTCATTTTGATCCAGAGATTTCTGTAGAACATGTGACTGATGGACAGTAGTTCAGACACTGCAGTGAGCTTAATGGAGATCGTCTGACCTCTTGACCTCTAGTAGAAGACGTTGCATGGTGTGAAGGACAGCAAACCGCGTTAATATTCCAAAACGTTGCAGAAAACTGATTTTATGACTCTTGATGATTTCTAAGGTGAGTTCAAGCTAATGACATCAGATGTCAGAAGATCACAGGCATGATTTTATTTACCTCTTTATCTTTAAAGGGCACTTTTTAAAAGCTTTTAACCTGAGAAAAACATAAAAACCAAATAAAAGGAGCATGGTCACTTCAGGGTCAAAACTTCATCTCCTTGCCTTCATGATAAGATGAGATGAGATGGTATGGTATGAGATGAGATGAGATGAGATGAGATGAGATGAGATGAGATGAGATATACTTTTATTGTCCCCGTTGGGAAATTTTTCCTGGACTCTGTCCAACTGCAGTTACAAACACTAAATTAAAACAACATCAACACCAATAATAAACGATTCCACACAAGACAGGGAAACAGTTTCACAGAAACGGATGTTTCAACACAAACACAGTCCACGTACATAACGGCACATACTATCACACACACCATGGCAGGTATTGCACCGAGGTAGTGCACTGCACCGTCTACCGTCTTGCCCATATTGCACATACAATACCCCAATATTACACAGATGCAACATATTGCACTGTCCCTATTTAACATATTGCACTGTCCCTATTTAACATATTGCACTGTCCCTATTTAACATATTGCACTGCAGCTTTATGTTACGAATTGTTGAGAGGTTTAATCGACATCGGCAAGAATGAATGTTTGTAACGGTTCAATCTGCTCCATGGGACTCTATATCTCCTGCTGGAAGGTAAAAGTTGGTACTCCTGATGTAAGATGTGAGTTGGGTCTCACACAGTTTTCTGTGCCTGTCTGATGACAGACTGCTCATAAAGCATCTGGAGGGTAGGGTGGGTTTTGACCCCCATAATCTTCATAGCAGTCTGCACCAGGCAAGAAATCTGTGACCTCAACTGCACGGTCAGGTTACCGTACCCAGCGTCCAAAAAGGTCACTGTGCCCCCTCAGCTGAATTCTCGCCTGACAAAAAACTAAACTGAAATAACAGCTAGGCTATAAGTCAAATGAAGTCATTCAGTTTGGTAATGGAAGGACTTAACACTGCAATGCAAAATAAAGCACAAAACAGTGATAGTTTTGCATTTAGGAAACAACTAGGACATGTACTTGGGCTTGATTACATTGTTTTCTATTGGAGTGTCCTAACTGGCTGCGAACAACACGGTGCTGCACAGCGACGTTTTGTCTGAACTTCTATCGGATACACGGTTCCTATTTTTTCTTGTCACTCATATTGAGAGGAACGGCTGATTAGTTTAGATAAAATGAGCCGACAAACCGGGTCAGTTGTCCTGGATGTAAATGAAAATATTAACTTGATTACTGACACTTTCAGCCCAGGCATTGACGCTCGCAGTTATATGTAATAAAGTTCACTAGTGAAACTTTGTTACGAGCTACCTGTCAACAAATATAACAGACACCTCACTAATGGTTCAAATAAAACACGAACACACAGCGCAAAGAGACAACTATGGAAACTCTGGGAAATATGAACCGTCACGACAATATTTCAGTAAGAAGCCTCGTTTTGATCCGCTCCGTTTGCGTGTTTGTTTTTATTTTATTTTTTTATCTAGCTCAATAGAAAAAATGAGAGAAAGTAGACCTACAAACCCGGTGCATTAAAACACAATTAGGACCAAGAGAGTAAAAAGCTTCCTGTGCTCCTCTCACATCTTACTTTTTTCTACCTGTTTGGATTATTCTGTTCAGTAATGTGGAATAAAACAACAGACTAATGTTACACTACAGCAGGCTGAGCAGGGACAACAACTGCTGAGTGAAACATCCACATTTAGTCTTTATTAACTTAAATTATAGTTATGAAGAAATCAGTCAGACTGTTAGATTAATGTGTTGTTTAACTCCCTGTTTACTTTATCTCGGTACCCGTGTGTGCACATTTTGACCCTGGCACGAGCAAGACGCAGGGCGTGCCTGAGGAGTTATCTGTAGCCTCCAGTACCTCCTCATTTCAAAACAGAAACCATAATAAGGTGGCAGCTGGCTGGAGAAGATCACTAGATAATAACCTACTTGCTCTTGGTCATATCGTATGTTATTTCCAGTAAATATCACAAAAAAAACGTGTGTTTTCTGATGGGAAAAAAAAAAGGTACGACTGTAGGAAGATAACATATTATTAAGTACTACTAACCCATCTTTGAGGTGGTTACGTCTTCAGCTCCAGTCTGATCTGGAGCTCACAGCTGATATGTTCCTGGTTTGTTTACATGATGTAACAGAAGTGCAGAGTTGCAGAGAAGGACAGAGAGCGTCAGATGCGCGATGCAGCGCGATAGTCGGACGCTCGCATCCAGTTAGGACACGGTGTTAGTTTATAACCTGTTTTTGTGGACATAACAGCACATGTATGCGTGCGTGCGCACCTGTGCGCATAAGTGGCAGTATGTATACACCTCTCTGTCAGTTTATTTCTTTCATGAAACATGATAATGTTAAAGATACACTTAAAGGGACTGTTTGTAACTTTCTAAGCGTATAAATGTAGCGGGTCGCCACACATGCGCGCTCGCATATGCGCGCTCGAGTGTGGCGGCTGACTCGTCTCCTCTGCCTGCTCGCCTTCACTCAGACAGAGCGCGCGTTCTCGCGTACTCGCTCCACCTCTAGACGTGAACGCGCGCTCACTCCACACTGCAGAAGAGTTAGTTTAGCTCTGAGAATATCTAGTGAATGTACAGTGGACGTTTGTGCAGAAATAAATGCTGCAGCTCCTCCAGACCAACAGAGGTTTTCCGTGTCTTGGGAAGTAACGGGGCTTCGCAGAGAGAAACGTTACCGTCTCGTTACCGACCGGTTGCCGGTGTCTTCCTGCTCTCTCCGGCTGCGGGCGGAGGGGTACGAGTTTCTCGCTGGGGAGCCCCGCTGCTGAAGCCTGCGCTGAGGCAGGAGAAGCAAACACAGTATCAGCATTGATTCATGGAGAGACCTTCGTCTGTTCAGCTAACATTACTGCCAAGCAGCTGAAATATAGAGGGATATTGTGCTTTTAGCTGACGTGTGTCGCCTCACTGTTTTGAGCAATGCTTCGTTGATTTCACAGCCACAGCTGTCGCTGTTACAGTTTTTCTCAATTGTTTACACACAAATACTGGTACTTGACACACAATGACCACAACATGTAACTCATGCACCAACCCCCTGAACCAATTCTGCTAAACTACAAGCACAATTCCTGCTTTACACTCAAATTGCAGTTCTAAAACACACTTTTTTCAGAACACTACACACAATTCTCTGCATTTGGCACAATTTTCATGAAGAAAATCTCGTTTTCACAAGGAACACACTGTCATTCAAAATTCTAAAGTCAATTGCCCTACTATGCACACTGACTCATCACATGGGCAAACACCTGTCACACAGTGTTACAATTAGCAATCAGAGCTTTAGCATAAAAGGGCAAACATTGCTTGTGATGTGGATGAGGTGCTGTGGCCAGACCGAAACAGAAGAGAGGATGCAGCATAGTTTGTTTTTACTGTAACTGTATACAGTAAATTCTTCTGTTGTTTTGTATGTAGACCACTGTATGTGCAACTTTGTGTTGGTTGGGATGTACACTGTGTACATAGTTTTTGTGGGGAAAATAAAATATATTTGTTACCGTGTATTTGTGTGTTCTGAGTATAAAAACAATATTCTAAAATATTTTACAACACACTTATGTATGTACTGTCTGTAGTAAGTGTAACACTGAACAAAAAAAAGGCCTAAGTCATTATGATGAATGGAGAAGAAGTGTTTTCCATTCATCATAGTGTTTTACATTGAGCACATCAGTGTTCAACTGGTTCTTATAAATGTCTATTCATATGATGGTGTGTATGTGTCATTTGAAAACAAAATACCATTTTGAGAAGAAATAACATTGTTTTGAATGTAAAGTTTCATTTTGCAGGAGAATTGAGGGGTTTTGCCCATTGTGTGTGTGTTTTTTGATTTGTGTGTAGAGTTCTGAGAGTATGAGGCATGCTTTCAGAAAATGTGTGTAAACAATCGAGAAAAACTGTAAGAAGCATTTCTGAAAGTTACAAATAGTCCCTTAAATAAAGGCTATATGAGGTGAAAAAAAATGCCCCCCCTGTCAAAGCTGATTGCCCGTCCGCCCCTAACACTCTGGCGCCGACCCTCACCGTACCATGCCGTGATACCATATCTAATGATGCTTTCCAAGACAGCCCGGTAGAAAAGTGACATGATCTTCTGCTCCACTCCATAGAACCTGAGTCTGCGTAAAAAGGTTTCCAACATGTACCTTCCAGCTGAGAGTGTTGTCGATGTGGACCCCTAAATACCTGTATGAACAGACCTGTGTGATAGATGTATTTAGATAGATAGAATGACAACCAATAGCAGTAAAACTGACAGAGGTAATGCTGGATACATTTCCCGTTCATCAGTAACCTCTAATCACAGTTAAAGTGGTTGTATTGCTAACTAGCCGTGATATCGGCCCAACTAAAGGAGAAAATCATCATCAATTGCTTCTGCTGCTTTTTTTCTCTCTCCATTCAGTCCTGTTGCTAGTGAAACAGGTCGATAAGGTTGCTTTCACTCATAACCCGTTTGGTTACCTGAAAAGGTGGGTCTCGGTCCGCCTCCATGCGGACTCTGGTGCGGTTTGTTTATGTAATTTTAGCATGATTTCAAAAGCTAAACTAATAAATCCATCTGCTGATTGTGAAATCTGTTCAGGAAGTGATCTTATTGATCTGTATTTAAGGCCATGTATAGAAGCACGCCAGCAAGGAGGTTTTCCCTGATTAACAGGTCAAAAGCAGTTAAACCCACCGATCATAAGGTCGGTGGTTCGATCCCCGGCTGCTCCGGTCACATGTCGACGTGTCCATGAGCAAGACACTTAATCCTAAATTAGCCATCGGTGTGTGAACGAGTGTTTAGATTAGATCCTAGTTGGCACCTTGCATGGCAGCCTCTGCCATCAGTGTGTGAATGTGTGTGTGAATGCTGACATGTAGTGTAAAGTGCTTTGAGTGGTCTGAAGACTAGAAAAGTACTAAATAAATGCAAGTCTATTTACCATTAACCATTAACTCTATATAAAAAAGTGTATGACAGCGATCTCACAGTCATACACCCCATGCACGTGTCCTTGCGCTCCCCGACGTTTTCACTATGCATTCACACCAATCATCTGAAAGCGTGTAAAGAGGTTTTTGTACAGTCCTGTCTCTACTATTATTCATCATAACGTGGCTGATTTGCAGTCTAATAATACTAACTAGAAAATGCATTTCCTGCTGAAAATGCGTGGGAATGCTGACAGCTGAAAGGACCTGCAGGATCTCTGTTCTAGTCAGCTGCTCGATAGCGGTGTTTTAGTTTTAGTCTTTTCAAGTTATATTGAGTGTAGGGAGCCTTCCTTTAGGCCTGTTTTCATTTAGTGTTTCCCTCTCCCTTTGAATCGCTTGCGATTTTTGTGGTTATCCTTCAGGAGTAACTTTAAGATTCCCCTGGGGCCTCATGTATAAACGGTGCGCACGTACTAAAATGTTGCGTACGCTGTGTTTCACGCTCACGCCGGGATGTATAAAAGTCAACGTGACGTGAGAATGTGCGGACCGTGCCGTAAATTCTAGACCAGTCGTGAAAATGTGCGGGCCGTCCTCCAAACTGTCATCTGGCAGTGTCAAACTATAAAGTACTGAAACTCGCTAAATGCGTAAAAATATTTTTTCCACTCAACTTACTGAGCTTTATTTATGATGTGGGATCCAAAAAAAAACACATATTTCTTTACTAGTTTACGCATAATATTTAACATCAGAAGGCACAACAAAAACACATTTAAACTAATTTCCCAGAGATGACATGCCTTAACCACTGTGCCAAAACCAAAATCGCGTGCTGCACAATGTGGCAGACCAACATGCTGTGTCTGTGCTCCAGAGGAGCTACAGATGGATGAACCGGACCCTGGCACACCTAACAATGAGCCAAAAGCAGCAGCTTTACAGCGCCGTTTAGATGAGATACACAGAATGTAAAGCAACGAGGTGAGTTGAGACAAACATTTATTTTTCAACAAGGTCTTTTAATATATAACTTATCCCACCAAGAACCTCATTCATTCTTTTTAATTCGTTGCATATATATTCTTCATTGTATTGAAAATCTCTCTCTGTGACTCACAGCACAGCGTTAGTGAGGACACGGCCAGACCGCCGCCCCTCAGCAGTCGAGGCTCGGGCGCAGCTGACCGTTCTTCTTTTTGTTCCTTTTCCAGCGTGATTTGCCGTTGTTATTTGGACAATAGGTGACAGCATGGAGCGTGTTTATAGTCATTTGCATAGTTATTAATGGGAGGAGACAAGGCGGACCAAGTGGCACGTGCAGCTGCGCTCAATTTCACGTTCATTGAGATGTATAAAGGAAAGGTACGCAGGAACAGGCGTACGCACAGTTTTATACATGTGGAAATTTCTGTGCTTACGTACTTTTCCAATTTTGTTAGTACGCCATCTTCCAGTGTGAAAGCTGCGCAGTCTTTTATACATGAGGCCCCTGGTCCGCAATTGCGTCCCTCCCCCTGTCCTCCTGATGGTTAACTTAACGGAAAATGCATCAGGGGCCTCATGTATAAACGGTGCGCACGTACTAAAATGTTGCGTACGCTGTGTTTCACGCTCACGCCGGGATGTATAAAAATCAACGTGGCGTGAGAATGTGCGTACCGTGCCGCAAACTCTAGACCAGTCGTGAGAATGTGCGGGCCATCCTACAAACTCTGTCATTTTGGCAGCGTCAAACTACAAAGTGCTGAAACTCGCCAAATGTGTAAAAATAATTTTTCCACTCAACTTACTGAGCTTTATTTATGATGTTGGATAAAAAAAAAACACATATTTCTTAACTAGTTTGCGCATAATATTTAACATCAGAAAGGCACAACAAAAACACATTTAAACTAATTTCCCAGAGATGACATGTCTTAACCACCGTGCCAAAAACAAAATCACATGCTGCACAATGTGGCAAACCACCGTGGTGAGCCTGTGTCCCCTGGAGCTACAGATGGATGAACCGGACCCTGGCACACCTAACAATGAGCCAAATGCAGCAGCTATACGGCGCCGTTTGGATGAGATACACAGAATGTAAAGCAACGAGGTGAGTTGAGACAAACATTTATTTTTCAACAAGGTCTTTTAATATATGACTTATCCCACCAAGAACGTCATTCATTCTTTTTAATTCGTTGCATATATATATATATCCTTCATTGTATTGACAATCTCTCTCTGTGACTCCAGCACAGCGTATAGTATATATTTAGTGAGGACGCGGCCAGACCGGCGCCCCTCAGCAGCCGAGGCACGGGGCGCAGCTGACCGTGCGCCTTCGGAAGCCTTCGGGAGCCTTCGGGAGCGCACGGTCAGCTGCTGTGGAGACGTTGCGTTTGTTACTGATTCCTGATGAAAGACCATCAAATAAAATATGTTTTCTAGCTTCCACCTCAGTAACAAACACTTCAATTTCACACTCTGTGAAATTCTTCTTTTTTGTTCCTTTTCCAGCGTGATTTGCCGTTGTTATTTGGACAATAGGTGACAGCATGGAGCGTGTTTATAGTCATTTGCATAGTTATTAATGAGAGGAGACAAGGCGGACCAAGTGGCACGTGCAGCTGCGCTCAATTTCACGTCAATTGGGATGTATAAAGGAAAGGTGCGCAGGAACAGGCGTACGCACGGTTTTATACATGTGAACATTTCTGTGCGTACGTACTTTTCCAATTTTGTGAGTACGCCATCTTCCAGTGTGAAAGCTGCGCAGTCTTTTATACATGAGGCCCCAGGTGTCTCATTTATAACCGTTGCGTACGCACAAAACGGGGCCTGAAATGTGCGTACGCCACTTCCCACGCAACAGTTGTGATCTATAAAAACAAACTTGACGGAGAATGTGCGCACCGGTACGGAAACTTTGACCCGTGCGTACGCATATTATGGAGGCACCGAGGCAGGGGAAACTGGAGACGCAGATGAATTGAAGCCAGAATGTAGACATTAAATGTCATTATACGTATGACGGATTTACAGAGTGATATTATTACTACTTATACTTGATATACTACTGAACAGAGAGAAGTAAAACTATATATGAGCCAGTAAGAGCTCCGTCACCTATTGAAGCGACCTGAGAACATCTGAGAGCATCGTTTGATTCTTTTCTTTTCTCGGTGCGTTCCAAACATTAAAGCAGCCGCCGCACATGGCAACACGAGTCAAATGCTCTGAGAGTTGGCATAGCGAAATGTTTTGCCACTGAGCTGTATTCTAAAATGATATTTTGTATTTCTTTGGTGATAGAGGCAGAAAGAAATATGTGTGTGTAATATGTGTGTGTTATTTACATTGTGTGGACAGAGAGGGATTCTTTAGCTGAAGTTCATGGGTTATGAGATTAGCTTGATTCTGTTCATCCCTGTGCTGCTTGTGTGCATCAACGCAAGGTGTCAGTGTTGTGACAGGGAAAGTATTCACATTGCCTTACTCACAATATTCACATATAGTGAGTATTTAATGTTTAAACTGTAGGTTGTTTGCATAATAATCTACAACTCAAATGGGTTCACAATTATTAAATAGTCATTTAATAGTGTTGTTTACACTTTACTATTGAGTGGTTTATAATAATAGTGAGGTTGACATATTTCATATGTTAATATTATGATGCAAGTTAATATTGTGATGCAACAGTTCTCCTACATTCATGGGTTAAGCATTGAAAAGTTGTATTATATGTTGATATTGATCAAATTAAACTGTACAGTTAAGAGCTTGGCTAGATTTGCATATATTGCTATATAAGCCGTGTTATTTTACACAGGCTAGGTTTTCTGGATACCCTTGAACTCCGGATTTGGATTGGAATCTCTCCCTGACGAGGGGGATGGCGAGCTACCCGTGCTGAGCACCTGGATTGAGGAGCGCTTTCAACTTTCATCTGCGTTGCTGTCAGTGTGGTAGGACTGTGGGGAAGGACCTCAAAAGACAATTGGATCTGAACATTTTATTTTGGGGATTACTTTTATTTTTTAGGGTGCACCCAGTTCAATAGACATTTCAAACTGAACAAAACTGAATGTCGGCAGTAATTGTGAATTTATTCTGTGTCAATACAATAATTTTCCCTTAAACTTAATTCTGTGTTCTGCTTACTCATTGTGGTGTCCGATTCCTGTTCATTATTCCTCTCTACGAATCTAGGTTATACTAGTCCAGTGTATACTTATTCATCAGGTGGGTTACAATGACATGACTTATTCATTTATTTATGGTTTATTAGATAGGGACAGATACAGTATACATATAGACAAAATGAAAATGGCTATCCGATGCAACTATCAGACTGTCTCCAGTGCGCCACACACTCTGCCTCCTCCAGTCATCTCCAAACAGCACATCTTCACCAGTATGGATTGTGTAAATTAACAAAGTGTGTAAATGAAGCCAGTGACAGCTCTCACACAATCGTTACACTCCATATCAGCATTATCATTATCAGTCCTAATCATAATGCAGGACAAGTTCACTATAAAAACTTAAATAATAAATAAATAAATAATAAATAGTGTACACCTGTCAAACTTCCTTTTTTCTAATGATATCCAGGTGGGGGATATTACTGATTGTCTTGATCATTTTAAGTGAATGGATCAGTCTGATTGCTGTAAAGATATAAACACAGCGGTGAGACTCGGAACATGCTGCATGGTGCTGGTGGATATACCGGCACTGTGAGGACTACGTGACGTGAATGAGAGAATCAGGAGGGAACGAGTGTTCAGAGACCTCCTCACCTACAAACACCTCCATCTCTGTGTCAGAAAAACTCCTTTTCTTGGTCTTCCTCTTGGGAGTTGCCGTGATTCACCGTAAAGAACCACTGATCAACAACAGGCTCATTCACATGCAGAAACATTCATGAGGTGCTTTGCATCGACCATTTATGGTTGAATGTGGGCGTGTAGTGGGCGGAATATGAGGCGGATCCACGTGCGCACATTTCCAGGTGGAGTGTGATTTATAAAGGGAACATTGCGTGCAGGTGTGCGTACGCACAGTTGAATAAGTCTGATTTTTTTTTGGCGCACGCCATTTTTAGGCTTTTGTGCGCACGTACATTTTTAGTATGGATCCTACGCACAGTTTTATAAAAGAGACCCCTGGTAATTTTCTTCCAGGACATTTTCTGTTTTTCTTCAGATGTTTTTTCTTAGAGTGTGGTGGCTGATCAGCACAAGACCTACGAAAAATATGAAAATGTTCTAAAATGTCCCGTGGTACCAGTCCATCTCTCCCCTCATTCACCAACGTTCAGGGGAACCACCCTATGTTTTCCCTGACAAGACAACATTATTTTTCATACTGCCTGCCTGAATATATCTGTATTCTCCCTCCGTCTGAAACGCTCCGCAAAACCAAGCAAACCAACAACGTGCGCACTTAAATCACGTCCAAAACATTCAAATTTGTGGATCCCAAAGTGTAAACAATGTGCTGGAGTATGGCAATGGAATATTTAATTGGATTTCTTTTGGTCAAACTTTGCCTCCAGCAACCCGCTTCCTCAGTTCTTGTATCATGCCGTAACCCGGCCAGCGTTTGCTGTTATACAATAGTATATACATGTTTTTAAAGTGCTATTGCATATCAAAAAAATAAAACAAAAAAATGAATCCTACTGGAGTTGGCACCTTGCCGTGGTGGAGAAGCTTGTGTGTCTCTTTAACCCTGTATTTCAACAGGAGACTGATCTAAGTTTCCTTATAAGTTCAACCAAGTCAGCTTGGTCACAGGTTAGAGACCGGACAAATATCAGCTCCTTTGCTCAGATTAGAAGGCCATTGCAAAAATAAAACATTGTCATATGAACCTGAAGTGCTTACTCCAACTAAAAAGCTCTCATGTCATCTCTGTCAGTTTTACTGCTAGCAATACAGCCCAAAGTTCAGCATCACTTTAACTGTGATTAGAGGTTACTGGCGACCAATAAATGTATCCAGCGTTACCTCCGTCAGTTTTACTGCTTTATTGGTTGTCATTCTACCATGAAGGCATGGGGGTGAAGTTTGACCCTGAAGTGACCATGCTCCTTTTATCTGGTTTTAATGTTTTTCTCAGGTTAAAGGCTTTTAAAAAGTACCCTTAAAAAATGAGGAGGTAAAAAAATCATTTCTGTGATCTTCTGACATCTGATCTCATCAGCTTGAACGCACCTTGGAAATCATCAAGAGTCGTAAAATCAGTTTTCTGCAACCTATTTTGCGGCCATTTTGGAAAATGGCTGCCGCGTCCGTCAGGGGCCGAATTGGCAGCGTCCCGATATCTATATATTTTCGTGACATATAACCCTACATCTGTGCCAAATTTGTTGCTTTAATCGCAAAATGCACAATTGTTATGAATATTTCAGCTCAGCTGCCCCGCTGTTACATGAGATTTAGATTTATTTTTCATTTCTTTTCTGTAAATATTTTAATCTGGAAAGAACTTTGTACTTAAGTTTGACAAGTGTTGTATAAATTATTATTATTATTATTACTACACTAGTTGCTTAGGTTACTTATCTCTACTTTCTTATTTAAAACGAAAAATGAAGCAGTAAAACAATGGCTTATGAGATTTCTTAAAAACAATCTCTGCAGCCTCAGGAGTGTGTGTGATGTGTCACTAGCCTGTCAGTAAACGGCTGCCCGTACAGGGGTCCGTTGCCCACACCGGGTTCCTGTCCCGGGTGAGGGAGAGTTTATGAGAAATGTGGAGCCATCACCAAAGCCTGAGGAGCCAAGAAATATTTTACAGCTGAAAACTGAAATGTTTTCAAACATGGAGCAGGTTTGAACCGAGGCTCCGTTTGTAAATGACGAAACATACTGTGCGTTCCAAAACCCATTCTACCATACTACTTAGTATGACAGAAAAAAAAGATTTCTTATGTCCCAATACATAGTATGTCAAATGCAGTGTGCCAAAAATACCAGGATGTCCAACTACATCTGGTCACATTTTACAGTATGAAAGCCAGCATGCTTTTCTGGCTGTTCTGACCCACAATCCTCTGCACAGCAGATATATTGTATTCATACTGCATGCAACAGTACGTACTTTGTAAGGGCAGCTGCAGTGTGCTAGAAGTAAAAAGGAAAAGTATGTGATTTGGGACGTAGTCAGTCGTGCTGCTCCTCGTCCTGGAATGATTCACAACTTGATAACCCGGTCCTCTTATTTCCTTGTTCCCTCCCCTTCAGATCGACAGTTTGAAGGTGGGTGTAACCAACATAACACATGATGATTACATCACAGCTCAAACTAGTGTCGGTTCTCAGGAAGTGAAACTCAGACAGTCGTTGCTACTGAGAGGTGAAATGGCGCAGAAAGGAGTTCAGCTGGAGAGAGAGTCATTCTCTTGTTCGATCTGTCTGGATCTACTGAAGGATCCGGTGGCTATTCCCTGTGGACACAGCTACTGCATGAACTGTATCAAAAGCTTCTGGGATGGAGAGGATGAGAAGAAGATCTACAGCTGCCCTCAGTGTAGGCAGACCTTCACACCGAGGCCTGTCCTGCTGAAAAACACCATGTTAGCAGTTTTAGTGGAGGAACTGAAGAAGACTGGACTCCAAGCTGCTCCTGCTGATCACTGCTATGCTGGACCTGAAGATGTGGCCTGTGATGTCTGCACTGGGAGGAAACTGAAAGCCTTCAACTCCTGTCTGGTGTGTCTGGCCTCTTACTGTGAGAAACACCTCCAGCGTCATTATGACTCAGCTCCGTTCAAGAAACACAAGCTGGTGGAGCCCTCCAAGAAGCTCCAGGAGAACATCTGCTCTCGTCACGACGAGGTGATGAAGATGTTCTGTCGTACTGATCAGCAGTGTATCTGTTATCTCTGCTCTGTGGATGAACATAAAGGCCACGACACCGTCTCAGCTGCAGCAGAAAGGACCGAGAGGCAGAGAGAGCTGGAGGTGAGTCGACTCAACATCCAGCAGAGGATCCAGGACAGAGAGAAAGATGTGAAGCTGCTCCAACAGGAGGTGGAGGCTGTCAATCGCTCTGCTGATAAAACAGTGGAGGACAGTGAGAAGATCTTCACCGAGCTGATCCGTCTCATGGAGAAAAGAAGCTGTGATGTGAAGCAGCAGGTCAGATCCCAGCAGAAAAGTGAAGTGAGTCGAGTCAAAGAGCTTCAGGAGAAGCTGGAGCAGGAGATCACTGAGCTGAAGAGGAGAGACGCTGAGATGAAGCTGCTGTCACACACAGAGGAAAACAACCAGTTTCTTCTTAACTACCCCTCACTGTCACCACTCACTGAATCTACATCCAGCATCAATATCCGTCCTCTGAGCTACTTTGAGGACGTGACGGCGGCTGTGTCAGAAGTCAGAGATAAACTACAGGACGTTCTGAGAGAGAAATGGACAAACGTCTCACAGACAGTGACTGAAGTGGATGTTTTACTGTCACAACCAGAGCCCAAGACCAGAGCTGGGTTCTTACAATATTCACGAGAAATCACACTGGATCCAAACACAGCAAACACACGGCTGTTATTATCTGAGGGGAACAGAAAAGCAACATTAATGAAACAACATCAGTCTTATTCTAGTCACCCAGACAGATTCACTGACTATTGTGGTCAGGTCCTGAGTAGAGAGAGTCTGACTGGACGTTGTTACTGGGAGGTGGAGTGGAGAGGGACAGGAGTTGATGTAGCAGTCACATACAAGAGTATCAGGAGAGCAGAGGGGGGGATTGAATGTTACTTTGGATACAATGATAAATCTTGGGCGTTAGTTTGTTACCAAAACAGTTATAGCTTTTTGTACAACAAAGTCCAAACCCCCGTCTCAGGTCCTCAGTCCTCCAGAGTAGGAGTGTACCTGGATCACAGTGCAGGTATTCTGTCCTTCTACAGCGTCTCTGAAACCATGACTCTCCTCCACAGAGTCCAGACCACATTCACTGAGCCTCTCCATGCTGGACTTAGTCTTTATTATTATGATGGAAACACTGCTGAGTTGTGTAAACTGAAATAGACAGAAGTCATTTAAGGGTTAAATTCAGTGTTTTAACTCTTAAACTTCTCTGGTGTCCATCATTGTTGCTGCAGAGCTGATTTGTGTCTGGACCGCAGAGGACCAGCCCTACAAACACTAAAGTGTGTCACTGACTGACTGACTGAGTGATGAAGTTACAGGATTCATCAGCGACTGTTGCAGGTTCCTCATTGGTTGTTGCTCTTTCTAAATGAAAAGCTGGAGAACAGTTCAGTGTTTATGTTTTCTGGGGATTGTGTCAGCGGTTCATTGAATCATTACATCGTGCTGTTGTTGTGCATGTGCTATTGTTTATAGTAGTTTAAGTTACGTTACGTTGTGCTTCGTATTGTGTTACCACCGTGCATTCACACCAAGCAGGAAGCACATTAGCAAGCCACACGTCGCTACTGCGGTATGAACCCAAAATAAACACACTGTGCTGTGATTTAATATCAATAAACGGATCAAAATGATGCCGAAATAACGATAATATGATGTTGATTAGTAAAAAGAGTGAATTCATGCTTTGTCGGGTCTGTCCGCAACACAGCAAGCAAACAACTTTTAAAATGCTTGTTTTCTGAACGGAGTCCGGATCGATCAGTGCCAGGCTATGCTAACATTGTAGCTGCTCCATCAACACTCCATCTAGGAATAAACACGGCAGCAACAACATCAGTGATGACGTCAACTTTGTAAGTATGTATATATTGTTACACACCACTTATATGATGAATGCTTTTGATACACATGCTTTAATAAAAAGCTGAAATACTTTTAACCTGCAGACTGTATGTCATGATGATACATTTACACCTTGTATAAAATGTATAATATACTGACTAGTAAATGTCACCATTTACTATTACTGAATGCAATTTGATCATTATAAGTTGTCTTTCAATCAAACATTAAGATATAAGTGGAAAAAACTGTTCATAAAACATGATAGACATGACCACTGATTATTTGTGTAACAATTTAGCCACAAATTCACATCCTGACCAGATACGGTCCAGACAGATACTCGCTTTAGACTGAGTCTTGTTCTTTTCATGTCTTCACTGCACAGAGATCAGCTGTCAATCAAACATTATGGGCTCTACTTTGTAAACTTCTCTGTGCTCTAAATGTTTGATGAATATTTGTATATATATATATATATGTATGTGTGTGTGTGTGTGTGTGTGTGTGTGTGTGTGTGTGTGTGTGTGTGTGTGTTGTTGTTTCTCTTCCACTGCACGGGTCTTAAAGGAAGGTCTAGTGATTTATTTCTTATCATAGATATTCTGTTCTCACCACTTTTTGTAAAGATATCTAGAATCACATTTATTTGGTGGGCAGACTAAATGTTGTCGTCCAGATCGACGTACAAACGAGATCCTAAGATGTTTAATGAAACTGTAATTATCATGATCATAATCAATAAGGAAATCATTATTCTCTGTTACATCGCTGAGATTCTGCTCAAACAAACTGATTGTGTGGATGAAAATGAATCTGTACGTGAAATCATTGAACAAGAGTCATTTAGCAGACTTTACTGATGGGATGTGTGAACAAACTGAAGGTTTCTATAATCAATAAACAAGAATGAACTAAGTCTTTGCTTGTCTTTTTTCCAGGGTATCATACAAAGCTGATGGAGTAAATGTGACTAGGAGAGAATAACTGAGGCAGTTTTCCTCCTGAAACACCACAAAGTCCAGTGTTCATGTTTAGAGTCAGTCAGTCTCTGTTTAAAAACAATCTAAAAAAAGATTAAAACTAAAAGGTAACATAACTTATTAGTTGTGACATGAGGATTTTGTTATCATAGTTATTGAACACAATCACAAGTTCATATATTGAATACAAATTCCAACTTCTTTCCCCACATACTGATAGAAGAACGCTCTTTTTCTCCACTTCAGCTCGTATTATTCCTCTGACGATACGCTCAACACTTGTTTCTAGACCGTGTTCAGAACGTTTTATTTTCACTGGGCTTGTTGTCTCCTCTGTATAACCACAGCTGTGGTGCTTTGGTGATTCTCTGAGCAACCTGGAGAGCACACAAACGGGACTATTGTTTGTTCTTTATTCAAACCGTATCATGCAGCTTTAAACACAACAACTGTTGTGGATTTATGGCTTTTTAAACTGTTTTGGATACATGAACGAAACCGTCTTGCCACATGGACTCTACATCTCTTTCTTTACATATTTACATCTCTTTCTTTATGTGCTTTTATTTTGTTCGTTGCAATACATGAGATTGATTTAAAGTGTGTATTGATCAAATCTCTTGGATTTTTGTGTAAGATGCATTACAAGAGCCACAATGAGGTGGATCACCAGACACCAATCTGTCAGGCTCCTTGATGAGGGCCTGATTACTGAAGGATGCAATCGTCCAATAGGATGCTTTGTGTGTGTGTGTGTGTGTGTGTGTGTGTGTGTGTGTGTGTGTGTGTGTGTGTGTGTGTGTGTGTGTGTGTGTGTGTGTGTGTGTGTGTGTGTGTGTGTGTGTGTGTGCCTGGCAAAGCTGTATATAAAGTTGTTTCTGACACTCGCATCTGTTTGACGTTGGTGTCGGCAGAGATGTTGGTTTTTGATTCAGTTTAACACTCTTTGACTAAAGACAACAACATAGAAAGAGTCAAGTCTATGTAGTGTTCTCCTTTTCCAGTTTGTTCAGAGCTCCAAAGCCTCAAACACATATCTGTTGGGGTGAAAGAGCTTCTTCGTTTCATTATCTGAGCAAAGAAAAAAGCCCATGCTTAAAATGCTGTTAGATAACTGGAAGTTTGGGGAATTTCTTCCTACTACTTTTTCTTTTTAACAAATCTACAATAATAGAGAGAATCCTGTAGTTCAGGCTTTTTTTCTCCATAAAACACCAGACTTTGAGAAACTTAATAACACTTTTTTACCATGATGACTACTGTGGGTTGACAGGCTGATGACGACTGAAAATGGTGGACACATTTGAGTTTCAGATGTCCTACAGAACCTCTGTCTTTCCTTGAATCTAAACTTGTTAATACAATATAATGTATTACCCCAAGTGATGCTGTACAGGTCTTGACCAGGGAGGTTTTATAGAGGAAACTTGATAACAAAAAAAGAACTCACATCTGTGTCTTTAATTATTAAGGTGTCTTTAGGGTGTCTGGGTAGTGTGTAGGTCTTGGTAGTGTGTAGGTCTTGGTCTTGGTAGTGTGTAGGTCTTGGTAGTGTGTAGGTCTGGGTTGACCCTCACCTTTTACCATCTTAGGTTTATGGCATTTCACATTCTTCCTGTTTTTGACCCTGGAATGTTTGAAAGGTCACTATCCATCATTTTATAATTTTTTATCTCTCTCTCTCAGCACGTTTTAAAAACAACCGCAGTGCTGAACATGTACATTTTGACAATAAACACTAGAATGGCACTCGGAGAGCGCAGACCTCCACCAAGGTGCCTGACTTTAAAAACAGATCACAGCTCACAGCTGGCGGTACCGTGAGGTGGTCGGCTTGTTATTACAGTTTTTCTCAATTGTTTACACACAAATACTGGTACTTGACACACAATGACCACAACATGTAACTCATGCACCAACCCCCTGAACCAATTCTGCTAAACTACAAGCACAATTCCTGCTTTACACTCAAATTGCAGTTCTAAAACACACTTTTTTCAAAACACTACACACAATTCTCTGCATTTGGCACAATTTTCATGAAGAAAATCTCGTTTTCACAAGGAACACACTGTCATTCAAAATTCTAAAGTCAATTGCCCTACTATGCACACTGACTCATCACATGGGCAAACACCTGTCACACAGTGTTACAATTAGCAATCAGTTGATGCTTTTCATGGCTGGATTCGACATGCTAAGCGATATTTCCGCCGCTGCTTGGCCAGGGAAAACATTGCTTGTGATGTGGATGAGGTGCTGTGGCCAGACCGAAACAGAAGAGAGGATGCAGCATAGTTTGTTTTTACTGTAACTGTATACAGTAAATTCTTCTGTTGTTTTGTATGTAGACCACTGTATGTGCAACTTTGTGTTGGTTGGGATGTACACTGTGTACATAGTTTTTGTGGGGAAAATAAAATATATTTGTTACCGTGTATTTGTGTGTTCTGAGTATAAAAACAATATTCTAAAATATTTTACAACACACTTATGTATGTACTGTCTGTAGTAAGTGTAACACTGAACAAAAAAAAGGCCTAAGTCATTATGATGAATGGAGAAGAAGTGTTTTCCATTCATCATAGTGTTTTACATTGAGCACATCAGTGTTCAACTGGTTCTTATAAATGTCTATTCATATGATGGTGTGTATGTGTCATTTGAAAACAAAATACCATTTTGAGAAGAAATAACATTGTTTTGAATGTAAAGTTTCATTTTGCAGGAGAATTGAGGGGTTTTGCCCATTGTGTGTGTGTTTTTTGATTTGTGTGTAGAGTTCTGAGAGTATGAGGCATGCTTTCAGAAAATGTGTGTAAACAATCGAGAAAAACTGTAACACGGTGTGTTTCTGTGTAACGTATCGCCGGATGCCTCTCTCATTCAGCAGCCTTGTTATGTCTGTATAACGTTACACTACGTCGTTTCTCATCCCGTCATCTACCGCTTTTTTTTCTTTCTCACCACGGACGGACAGCAGCTCCCGTCGCACCTCGATGTCTCGCCAGACATCCACACACGTATCTCTCTGCTCTCAGAAGGAAGAAGGCGGGGTCACGCGTCATCAACGTGTCATCAGCTACACTGCGCATGTGTTATACCCTGTGGTCTTAATGCTCAGGCTGATTGGAATTCTTAAAAGAAAATCCTGAATCTGGATCATGATCCGGATCGCCACCAAAATCTAATGAATTGTTCATTGTGCTACACTCCACCCCTCCAAAACAATTCATTCAAATCCATCACGAACTTTTGGAGTAATCCTGATAACAGACAAACCAACGCTGATGAAAACATAACCTCGGGCCTTGAAGGAGGTAATAATGTGCACATAATAGCAGTAAAGGAGTTGCAGCTCAACAGAAAATTAACTTAATGAAACGCCAGCAAAAAGAGATTCAGCAGCGACTTCAACTATTCTGTTTGTCTGAGCTGTTGATATGAAAAGGTAAGCTGTTCCAGAGGTTAGCGGCGGAGGACTAAATTTAGATATGATTTTACTTGCATCTTGCACATGAGAATCTGATTCTACCTAGCTCTAATGCTCATGCAGCTTTATATGAAGAGCGTAGGATACGGTGTGTGTGCGTTGGCGTGCTGGAGGATCACACGTGGGCCAATTGTTTGGTCACCGTAACTTGCGGCTCGAGGAACGAGGAAACTGGTGCTTCCTGTGTGACGTAGTTGGCTGTACGTGGCGGAGGAGGAGCTCTGTTGCCACTGCTGTTTTTGTCCCTTAGTTAGTTATTTTATTTTTCCTATTTCTGGTTATTAAGTTATTTTTGGTTGTATTGGGCTTTTGTATGTTGATTTATTTTTAATAATCTGTTTACCCGTTTACCTCTATCTTCTGCATTTGTGGTTAGTGTGTTTTGCTTTTGTTCATTTGTTTCTTTCTTTTTGTTTAAAGTGGTGGCCCAACACCAACATAGGTTTCTTGCTGTAATAGGGGACGGGGCATTTATTTAGTTTATCTGTAAACCAGCTGTTGTGGAGGTAATCGGGAAGTGAACATTCCTAGCTCTCTGCCAGTTAACAGGACGGTTGGGTTGCTATATCCTTGCAGGTGGTTGGTCAGTGGGTGGAGGGATTCTTCTTGTGTTGGGGTTCTTATTGCATGAGGCTTGCTGTGTCCTCCTAACCCCTGTGTGCTCTTTACCTTGCAGTGTGAGTGGAAGTAACTGTGTGTTTTTCCAACTACTGGTGGTGGTGAACTGTTCTGCATTTCCTCTCCCCTCACTCCATTCCTCCTGTGGGTTTCCCTGGCACCCTTCCTCCTGTACTGGTAAGGTTAGTGGTGTAGGGACATTTTTAAAAACACTTTAACTCTATTTTTGGAATAAAGGACATTATTTTTCTAGCCTGGCCTCTCTTGCAGCTTTTATCATTGCAGCAACTAATCACCATTTTTTAATTCAAATAAAAGTTATTTGATTTTGAAACATGAAACTCACGTCTCTGCCCCGTCTCTTTATCAAGGAACTTGTGTAACTTGGTTGGGTTATGCTCTGGGTGAAATTCCCAGAGTGGCGTTGTCGGGTTGTAATAGCCTGGGTTTCTGCTAAGTGCCCGGGTTACATAATAATTATGAATTTTGTAGTGGAGTTATTAAAACAGATTGCTCCGTCCTGGCCGAACAGTCACCGTCGGTGCAGAGAAGGCGTCATGGTCTCAGTGGTCACGCAGTGCAGCAGCTGAGTAGAGCCTCACTTCTGGATATTTTGCGCATGCTTACTTTGAGGAATTGATGTAAGCACAAATTCTCAATTCATATTTGAGTTGTGACATCTTTCAAAATGATTTCCTTAAATTTGAATAACATAGTTTAAGATAAAATGTGCATGTTAGAGCCATTTGTTCAGTAGAAATATCTGTGGTTAATTTACATTTTGTTTTATTTGCTTGAGATAAATAACTGTAGTTTCACTGCAGTGTGCTCAATAAGGACCAATTGTGACTGCAGCCAGTCCTGTATTCTGATTGGGCGAAAGCTAAATTGTGCTGCATGTGCTCGTTAAACGATTCAGTTGAAGCCATGGAGCCTGGAGAGCACACTAGTCTTTGACCGTGCTTAATATACCGTGCTTAATATTACTGTTCTTGCTTTTTTACTGCTTATGTTTTTGATATTTTGTTACCATTTTTGTATTTGAAGACTAAAGAAAGATTTTCAGTAACCGGTTGAAATGAAGAACATGGACTACGGAGTTTTATTGAAACACGCGTCAACTACATGCTTGGACTCTATAGCTTAAGTGGGCATCTAAAGAAATAGACGGAGCCACACTTACATTAGTCAAAGACTAAGCTCGTTAAGGAAACGAAGCATATGGATGGACCCCTTGTAAAGAGACGTGGATTATGGACATAATTCTTCACGTAACAAGGATATAAGAGCCACGTTGATTTTCATCGCTGTGCACTAAAGGAAAGTGAGTACATGAAGATCTCAGTCTACAATGTCCTTACATTCTGGAGCCATGTTCAATTAAGCCTCAAGTCGTTTTGCAACTAAGCTGCAGTGGTCATTCTTTGAAGTGCACATGTTAAAACTCTTGAAAACGTCTGTGGACATATTGTGGAAGAGTGAGAAGCTGTCGTTTTGAAGAAAACAAGACAGTTTGTGTGCATTAAACCTTGGCAAGAGTGACGCCGTAGATAATGGAAGTTGCAGGAAACGGCCAGAAGAGGGAGCCAAAGCCCACGGCAAAGGCTGTGGAAGAAAAACTGAACAGGCTTAAGAATGAAAGAAAAGGCAAGCTGGCTCATCTCACTCGTAAAAGAAGGGAGATTGAAAATCTCAAGAAAGATAAAGTTAATAATGAAATGATTAAAGATGAAGCATTATTTATCTTTTGGAAGTTCTTTAGAGAATTTAAAGAGCTTAATGCAGAAATATGAACTCTTCTAGAAGACGAAGATGAAGAAGAGGAGCAGTGTAACTGGTACATGCCCAAATGTGTGGACTTTGAGAACTTTGTTCAGGAAACAGAGGACTGGATTGAAAAGATTAAGAGACATCCTGAAGAAGAGAATGATGATGGCAATAAATATGAGGATGATGATGACATAAAGCCAAGTGATAGCATCTCAGAGGTCATCAGTCGCACATCCAAGAGAAGCTCTGTGCTTAGCCATGCATCACAAGCATCCAGTGCAAGTTCTGCTCGTTTGAAGCTGCAGGCAGAGCGGGAAGAGCTGTTAGCACGTGCTGCCTTTCTTAAGAAACGTCAAGACATTGAGATGGAAGAAACACGCTTAAAGGCGCGCAAAGAGCAAGTGGAGCTAGATGCCAAGATTGCTGCATCAGACGCCAAGATAAAGGTGTATGCAGATTATGAAGATGGTCAAGATGGCATGAATGAATATTACGAGTCAAAAAGCAAGTACAAAGTGGGTTTAAAGGACATGTATGTTAAAGATGAAGATGGTGAGACACAAGTGAGTTTCCCAGCACCTGTAGGCCCAAAGCACCCAGCTCAGACTGCTAATGATCATCACAGAGCTTCGCCTCTTAAAGCAGCCAGGTCAGCAGTACCTCCCCCTCAGAGAGCAGCTAGTTCAACAGTACCTCCAGACCCTTCACAGCAAGCAGGTTCCTCTGATGGCATCTCCAAAATAATGCAGCGCCAGAATGAGATAACAGAAATGCTAGTCAAGCAGCAAAACATGTCACAACTCCCACAGAGAGATGTTCCAACTTTCTCAAGAGATCCACTCAGCTACCGTTCGTTTATAAGGGCATTCGAACAGACTATTGAGAACAAGACTGCTAGTGCACAAGATAGGTTGTTCTACCTGCAGCAGTTCACAAGTGGAGAACCTCTTAACCTTGTTCGTAGTTGTGAACACATGTGGCCAGATGAAGGTTACAGAGAAGCTAGGAGGCTCCTTCAACAACAGTATGGAGATGAACTGCGAATAACCACAGCCTTGATGAATAAAGCTCTTGAATGGCCTCAGATAAAATCAGAAGACAGGAAAGCATTAAATGCATATGCTTTGTTCCTCATAGGATGTCGAAACACTATGAGTGATGTGGATTACATGGATGAGATGGACAACCCTAGCAATATGAAGACTGTCATCTCAAAACTCCCCTTCAAACTAAAAGAACGGTGGAGAAATCGAGCATATGAAATCCAAACAAAAACAGGAAGAAGAGCCAGGTTTTCCGACCTGGTGGATTTCATCAACTGGCAAGCAAAGGTCAGCAACGACCCACTTTTTGGAGATATTTTGGATGTCAGCGTAGAAGGAAAGGGGAAGCCTAAGATAAACATTAAGACAAGTAACCCCAAGAGCATCAGTTTTGCTACAAGTGTCTCCGGCTGGAAGACACAGTGGTGCTCAACAACCACAAGAGAAGAAGTATGGTTCAGCCAAACTATCTGATGTTTTCCAAAAACCCTGCATGTACTGTCATAAAAGCCACACCTTGGAGTTTTGTGAGAAGATAAAAGAACAGACTCCCAAAGACAGAATCAAATTCTTAACATCACAAGGACTCTGTTTTGGATGCCTCACACCAGGTCACATGAGTAAATATTGTCGTAAGAGAATGCAATGCCAGGAGTGTTCAGGAAAACACCCAAGCATTTTGCATGTTGTGAAGGAATTCCCAGTTCTGTCCGAAAAGGATGAAAATAGGAATACAGAGACTACTAACGCGGTCACAAGCGCCTTCGTAGGAACAGAACATGAAAGCAGCAGAGACACTGGGGCAGGTAATGGAGAAAATATCCTTTCCATAGTACCAGTGAAAATAAAGTCCAAAAGAAGTGACAAGGTGATCCAGGTCTATGCGTTTTTAGACCAAGAAAGCACAGCAACCTTCTGTACCGATGAGGTCAGGCAGCAGCTTAACCTCCGAGGAAGGAAAGCGGAACTCTTACTCACTACTATGGCATCAGAAAAGAAGGTGAGCACTCACGTTCTGTCAGATCTGGAAGTATGCAGCCTGGAAGGGAAGAATTACATAGACCTTCCGCAGGCGTTCACTCAACCAAGTATACCAGTGAAAAAAGACAACATTCCTCTTCAGAAAGATGTGGATCGATGGCCTTACCTGCATGAAGTTCGCATCTCGCATATCGAAGCAGAAGTCGGCTTGCTTATTGGTACTGATGCCTTTAAAGCCATGGAGCCCCAGCAGATAATAAACAGCAGATGTGATGGGCCGTATGCAGTGAAGACTCCTCTTGGATGGGTCATCAACGGTCCACTCAGAGGCACCACTACAGCCAACCTAGAAATGGTGAGTCACTCAGTCAATCGCATTTCAGTATCCAATGTGGAAAACCTGTTGACTCAGCTGTACAATGCAGACTTCCCAGAGAGAGGATACGATGATAAGACTGAGATGTCACAGGAGGACCGTCAGTTCCTTGACTCAGTGAAAGGATCAACACAGCTAGTTGATGGTCACTACTGCATCGGACTACCACTGAAAGACAAAGACTTAAAAATGCCTGATAACAGATCTTTAGCCGAGCAGCGCCTTACAAGCCTCATAATGGGAAAAATCGTCAAGATAATGCCAGACTCGAAAGGAACCGTCCGCAGTGTCTGTGTTCAGACGAAGACAAGCACATTGGAGAGACCCATAACTAAGATATGCCTCTTGGAGGAGGCATTGTGAAGATCAAAAGAGACTGAATAAGTTAAAGACATTTATCTGTTTGCGATCTGTTTAAACAAATTTACATTTTGTTTAATTTGCTTGAGATAAATAACTCTGTAGTTTCACTGCAGTGTGCTCAATAAGGACCAAGTGTGACTGCAGCCAGTCCTGTATTCTGATTGGGCGAAAGCTAAATTGTGCTGCATGTGCTCGTTAAACGATTCAGTTGAAGCTATGGAGCCTGGAGAGCACACTAGTCTTTGACCGTGCTTAATATACCGTGCTTAATATTACTGTTCTTACCTTTTTACTGCTTATGTTTTTGATATTTTGTTACCATTTTTGTATTTGTAGACTAAAGAAAGATTTTCAGTAAACGGTTGAAATGAAGAACATGGACTACGGAGTTTTATTGAAACACGCGTCAACTACATGCTTGGACTCTGTAGCTTAAGTGGGCATCTTTAAGAAATAGACGGAGCCACACTTACAACGTGGCTGATTTGCAGTCTAATAATACTAACTAGAAAATGCATTTCCTGCTGAAAATGCGTGGGAATGCTGACAGCTGAAAGGACCTGCAGGATCTCTGTTCTAGTCAGCTGCTCGATAGCGGTGTTTTAGTTTTAGTCTTTTCAAGTTATATTGAGTGTAGGGAGTCTTCCTTTAGGCCTGTTTTCATTTGGTGTTTCCCCTTCTCCCTTTGAATTGCTTGCGATTTTTGTGGTTATCCTTCAGGAGTAACTTTAAGATTCCCCTGGGGCCTCATGTATAAACGGTGCGCACGTACTAAAATGTTGCGTACGCTGTGTTTCACGCTCACGCCGGGATGTATAAAAGTCAACGTGACGTGAGAATGTGCGAACCGTGCCGCAAATTCTAGACCAGTCGTGAAAATGTGCGAGCCGTCCTCCAAACTCTGTCATCTGGCAGTGTCAAACTACAAAGTACTGAAACTCGCTAAATGCGTAAAATATTTTTTCCACTCAACTTACTGAGTTTTATTTATGATGTGGGATCCAAAAAAAACCCCCACATATTTCTTTACTAGTTTGCGCATAATATTTAACATCAGAAGGCACAACAAAAACACATTTAAACTAATGTCCCTGAGATGACATGCCTTAACCACTGTGTCAAAACCAAAATCGCGTGCTGCACAATGTGGCAGACCAACATGCTGTGTCTGTGCTCCAGAGGAGCTTCAGATGGATGAACCGGACCCTGGCACACCTAACAATGAGCCAAATGCAGCAGCTTTACAGCGCCGTTTAGATGCAACACACAGAATGTAAAGCAACGAGGTGAGTTGAGACAAACATTTATTTTTCAACAAGGTCTTTTAATATATAACTTATCCCACCAAGAACCTCATTCATTCTTTTTAATTCGTTGCATATATATTCTTCATTGTATTGACAATCTCTCTCTGTGACTCACAGCACAGCGTTAGTGAGGACACGGCCAGACCGCCGCCCCTCAGCAGTCGAGGCTCGGGCGCAGCTGACCGTTCTTCTTTTTGTTCCTTTTCCAGCGTGATTTGCCGTCGTTATTTGGACAATAGGTGACAGCATGGAGCGTGTTTATAGTCATTTGCATAGTTATTAATGGGAGGAGACAAGGCGGACCAAGTGGCACGTGCAGCTGCGCTCAATTTCACGTTCATTGAGATGTATAAAGGAAAGGTACTCAGGAACAGGCGTACGCACAGTTTTATACATGTGGAAATTTCTGTGCTTACGTACTTTTCCAATTTTGTTAGTACGCCATCTTCCAGTGTGAAAGCTGCGCAGTCTTTTATACATGAGGCCCCTGGTCCGCAATTGCGTCCCTCCCCCTGATGGTTAACTTAACGGAAAATGTCCTGGGGTCTCATTTATAACCGTTGCGTACGCACAAAACGGGGCCTGAAATGTGCGTACGCCACTTCCCACGCAACAGTTGTGATCTATAAAAACAAACTTGACGGGAGAATGTGCGCACCGGTACGGAAACTTTGACCCGTGCGTACGCATATTATGGAGGCACCGAGGCAGGGGAAACTGGAGACGCAGATGAATTGAAGCCAGACTGTAGACATTAAATGTCATTATACGTATAATGATACCTCTCACACATTTAACTTCACTTCATACTTATATCCACTTTATCATAAACATTTAAAACAGCAGTGTTCTTTGTGCTAGTGAGCCATAACTATTACATAAGCACCTTACAAATTGTAAAAGATCAACTCAAATCTCAAAGCAAATTCCGCTCAATATCTCATCAGCGCTGTCTCACCATCATGTCCCCCCCTCCACCACCGGAGCTCAGAGGAGATCTGAGAGGAGAGGACCGGACTACCGACAGTCGCAGTCAGCTGTGGAGCAGCTGATGAAATCATCATCGGTTGTAGAAATCCAAGATTATATCAAATAGCATTAAAGAATGGCAGAACAGAGCGCCAATAGTTTTAATAATATCTACTAATAGTGTGCAGATATCACCAAGTACCATATTAGTTTTCATAAAGTTGTTGTGTAAAATCGCTGCAGTAAACATGATGTAACCCTCTGGGAAAACCAGTTGTTTCTAAAACATTTAGAGATATTTCCCTCACTGAAAATTCCTTTTATTTAATAAATAACCACATTCTATATTTTATTCTGAAATTAATTTATCATTGTTTATTTTATTTCCGTTTTTGCTCAGAGTTTTAACTTTGCATCAGGATGTGTTCTACCGGTCAAAAACTTGACAACAAATAAGCTCATTGGTTCAAAGTGAAATAACTGTTGCTATTGGTGTCAAACATTCCAAGTGGGAGTGCAATCAGCCCGGTGTTGTTTAACATAATGATAAATGATATATTTGAAAATTTAGATGGATGCATCAAATCAGCGATATATGCAGATGATGGGGCAATATGGATGAGGGGAAGAAATGTGCCATATGTGATGGAAAATATAAGGAAAGCAATAGGGAAAGTAGAGAAATGGTCATATGAGTGGGGATTCAAAATGTCAACAAATAAAACATGTTATATGATATTTACAAAAAAGAGAAACATTAATACTGAGAATTTAACATTATATGGTCAGTTGATGGAGAGGGTGAATGAATACAAATATCTGGGTCTATGGTTAGACAGTAAATATACATGGCATGTTCATATAAAACATCTGGAAACAAAATGCAAAAAAGTAATAAATGTACTACGAGCTGTGGCTGGATGTAACTGGGGGGCAGATAAACAGTCATTGATTGACATATATAGGGCGAACATGAGATCAACAATGGATTATGGTTGTATAGTTTATGAAGCAGCAGCAAAGACATCATTACAAAAAGTGGATAGAATACAGTGTAGAGCATTACGGTTATGTATCGGAGCTATCAAATCAACACCCATTAATGCAGTATTAATTGAAGCAGGAGAGACTACACTGGAATTAAGAAGAGAGAAATTAGCTCTAGCATACTGGGTCAGGTTAAAAGGAAGTGGAGAAGAAAATCCTACAAAGGTAACAATTCAAAACTGCTGGGAATACTCTAAGTTTCAAGGGTATGGATTTGGATGGACAATGGAAGAAAAAGTGCGGACATATGGATTGGAGGCCTTAGAGTTCACCAGGTCGACACCAGTAAGCAGCGTACCCCCCTGGCTGCTCCCAGAAGTTAAAATAGACATGAGTATCATTGAAAAGAAAAGGGAATGGCAAGTAAATGAAGTGGGAGTTAAAACAAGTGTATACCTAAGGAACAGCTATAATAATTATCTCAAAATATATACAGATGGATCCAAAAATAAACAGGAGTGTGTGGGAGTTGGTATATATATTCCAGAATTTAAAATATCTATTTCCAAAAGACTTTCAGACCAGGTATCAGTGTACACAGCAGAAATAGTGGCAATCATTATTACAATGCAGTGGGTGGAGGAGGTCAGACCTGACCGAGTGGTGATATGCACAGATTCAAAAGCTGTTTTGGAAAGTATACATTCAACAAAAGCTGTAAGGCAAGATCTAATCATTGAACTGTACTATAGCTTGCTAAGACTACACAGAGGGGGTATAGATGTATTATTCTGTTGGGTTCCAGCACACGAGGGGGTGAAAGGAAATGAGTTTGCAGATAAACTAGCAAAAAGTTCACTGCAAAAAGACATTACAGTAAAAGTTTTACTTGGGAAAGGAGAAGGAAAAGCTGTGATTAAAAGGAAAGGAGTTGAGATATGGCAGAAAAGATGGGAGGAGGACCAGAAAGGAAGGAGATATTTCAAAATACAAAAGTCGGTCATAACAAAGACGTATAAAGAAAGGAACAGAAGGGAAGAAATCATCATAACAAGACTCTTAATGGCACTTTGGCTTTAATGGGGAAAAGGAACAGTGACAAGTGTGGGGATTGTGGTGATAAAGAAAATGTGGAGCATATCCTAATTCAATGTAAAAAGTATGAGGCTGAAAGAAAAAGACTACAGGACCAAGTCAGAGAGGAGGGACGGGACTGGGATCTGATGGGGATACTGGGAACAGAGGGTGAGGGGGTTGAAGGCACCAGGAAGGCATTATTAATGTTCTTAAGAGACACAGGATTGGTGGGTAGAATTTAAGAGTAGGAGTAAAGTGCAAATGACATGATGTTACACACTCTTGTACAGTAGGTGGCGGTATGCACCTTAAAGTTGGTTGCGATCCGCCAGAAACCGAGAGAAGAGAAGAAGAAGAAACATCCCAAGTCCCGCCTCCTCACTCAGGTTAGAGACGCAGTGTGGAAAACACGGAGATTGATGAGAGAGCAGCGGAGAAGCTGGATTTACAGAGTGATATTATTACTACTTATACTTGATATACTACTGAACAGAGAGAAGTAAAACTATATATGAGCCAGTAAGAGCTCCGTCACCTATTGAAGCGACCTGAGAACATCTGAGAGCATCGTTTGATTCTTTTCTTTTCTCGGTGCGTTCCAAACATTAAAGCAGCCGCCGCACATGGCAACACGAGTCAAATGCTCTGTGAGCTGGCATAGCGAAATGTTTTGCCACTGAGCTGTATTCTAAAATGATATTTTGTATTTCTTTGGTGATAGAGGCAGAAAGAAATATGTGTGTGTAATATGTGTGTGTTATTTACATTGTGTGGACAGAGAGGGATTCTTTAGCTGAAGTTCATGGGTTATGAGATTAGCTTGATTCTGTTCATCCCTGTGCTGCTTGTGTGCATCAACGCAAGGTGTCAGTGTTGTGACAGGGAAAGTATTCACATTGCCTTACTCACAATATTCACATATAGTGAGTATTTAATGTTTAAACTGTAGGTTGTTTGCATAATAATCTACAACTCAAATGGGTTCACAATTATGAAATAGTCATTTAATAGTGTTGTTTACACTTTACTATTGAGTGGTTTATAATAATAGTGAGGTTGACATATTTCATATGTTAATATTACGATGCAAGTTAATATTGTGATGCAACAGTTATCCTACATTCATGGGTTAAGCATTGAAAAGTTGTATTATATGTTGATATTGATCAAATTAAACTGTACAGTTAAGAGCTTGGCTAGATTTGCATATATTGCTATATAAGCCGTGTTATTTTACACAGGCTAGGTTTTCTGGATACCCTTGAACTCCGGATTTGGATTGGAATCTCTCCCTGACGAGGGGGATGGCGAGCTACCCGTGCTGAGCACCTGGATTGAGGAGCGCTTTCAACTTTCATCTGCGTTGCTGTCAGTGTGGTAGGACTGTGGGGAAGGACCTCAAAAGACAATTGGATCTGAACATTTTATTTTGGGGATTACTTTTATTTTTTAGGGTGCACCCAGTTCAATAGACATTTCAAACTGAACAAAACTGAATGTCGGCAGTAATTGTGAATTTATTCTGTGTCAATACAATAATTTTCCCTTAAACTTAATTCTGTGTTCTGCTTACTCATTGTGGTGTCCGATTCCTGTTCATTATTCCTCTCTACGAATCTAGGTTATACTAGTCCAGTGTATACTTATTCATCAGGTGGGTTACAATGACATGACTTATTAATTTATTTATGGTTTATTAGATAGGGAAAGATACAGTATACATATAGACAAAATGAAAATGGCTATCCGATGCAACTATCAGACTGTCTCCAGTGCGCCACCGCGCTGCGCCACACACTCTGCCTCCTCCAGTCATCTCCAAACAGCACATCTTCACCAGTATGGATTGTGTAAATTAACAAAGTGTGTAAATGAAGCCAGTGACAGCTCTCACACAATCGTTACACTCCATATCAGCATTATCATTATCAGTCCTAATCATAATGCAGGACAAGTTCACTATAAAAACTTAAATAATAAATAATAAATAGTGTACACCTGTCAAACTTCCTTTTTTCTAATGATATCCAGGTGGGGGATATTACTGATTGTCTTGATCATTTTAAGTGAATGGATTAGTGTGATTGCTGTAAAGATATAAACACAGCGGTGAGACTCGGAACATGCTGCATGGTGCTGGTGGATATACCGGCACTGTGAGGACTACGTGACGTGAATGAGAGAATCAGGAGGGAACGAGTGTTCAGAGATCTCCTCACCTACAAACACCTCCATCTCTGTGTCAGAAAAACTCCTTTTCTTGGTCTTCCTCTTGGGAGTTGCCTTGATTCACCGTAAAGAACCACTGATCAACAACAGGCTCATTCACATGCAGAAACATTCATGAGGTGCTTTGCATCGACCATTTATGGTTGAATGTGGGCGTGTAGTGGGCGGAATATGAGGCGGATCCACGTGCGCACATTTCCAGGTGGACTGTGATTTATAAAGGGAACATTGCGTGCAGGTGTGCGTACGCACGGTTTTATAAGTCAATTTTTTTTTGCCGCACGCCATTTTTAGGCTTTTGTGCGCACGTACATTTTTAGTATGGATCCTACGCACAGTTTTATAAAAGAGACCCCTGGTAATTTTCTTCCAGGACATTTTCTGTTTTTCTTCAGATGTTTTTTCTTAGAGTGTGGTGGCTGATCAGCACAAGACCTACGAAAAATATGAAAATGTTCTAAAATGTCCCGTGGTACCAGTCCATCTCTCCCCTCATTCACCAACGTTCAGGGGAACCACCCTATGTTTTCCCTGACAAGACAACATTATTTTTCATACTGCCTGCCTGAATATACCTGTATTCTCCCTCCGTCTGAAACGCTCCGCAAAACCAAGCAAACCAACAACGTGCGCACTTAAATCACGTCCAAAACATTCAAATTTGTGGATCCCAAAGTGTAAACAATGTGCTGGAGTATGGCAATGGAATATTTAATTGGATTTCTTTTGGTCAAACTTTGCCTCCAGCAACCCGCTTCCTCAGTTCTTGTATCATGCCGCAACCCGGCCAGCGTTTGCTGTTATACAATAGTATATACATGTTTTTAAAGTGCTATTGCATATCAAAAAAATAAAACAAAATAATGAATCCTACTGGAGTTGGCACCTTGCCGTGGTGGAGAAGCTTGTGTGTCTCTTTAACCCTGTATTTCAACAGGAGACTGATCTAAGTTTCCTTATAAGTTCAACCAAGTCAGCTTGGTCACAGGTTAGAGACCGGACAAATATCAGCTCCTTTGCTCAGATTAGAAGGCCATTGCAAAAATAAAACATTGTCATATGAACCTGAAGTGCTTACTCCAACTAAAAAGCTCTCATGTCATCTCTGTCAGTTTTACTGCTAGCAATACAACCCAAAGTTCAGCATCACTTTAACTGTGATTAGAGGTTACTGGCGACCAATAAATGTATCCAGCGTTATCTCCGTCAGTTTTACTGCTTTATTGGTCGTCATTCTACCATGAAGGCATGGGGGTGAAGTTTGACCCTGAAGTGACCATGCTCCTTTTATTTGGTTTTCACGTTTTTCTCAGGTTAAAAGCTTTTAAAAAGTACCCTTAAAAAATGAGGAGGTAAAAAAATCATTTCTGTGATCTTCTGACATCTGATCTCATCAGCTTGAACGCACCTTGGAAATCATCAAGAGTCGTAAAATCAGTTTTCTGCAACGTTTTCTGCAACCTATTTTGCGGCCATTTTGGAAAATGGCTGCCGCGTCCGTCAGGGGCCGAATTGGCAGCGCCCCGATATCTATATATTTTCGTGACATATAACCCTACATCTGTGCCAAATTTGTTGCTTTAATCGCAAAATGCACAATTGTTATGAATATTTCAGCCCAGCTGCCCCGCTGTTACATGAGATTTAGATTTATTTTCATTTCTTTTCTGTAAATCTTTTAATCTGGAAAGAACTTTGTACTTAAGTTTGACAAGTGTTGTATAAATTATTATTATTATTATTACTACACTAGTTGCTTAGGTTACTTATCTCTACTTTCTTATTTAAAACGAAAAATTAAGCAGTAAAACAATGGCTTATGAGATTTCTTAAAAACAATCTCTGCAGCCTCAGGAGTGTGTGTGATGTGTCACTAGCCTGTCAGTAAACGGCTGCCCGTACAGGGGTCCGTTGCCCACACCGGGTTCCTGTCCCGGGTGAGGGAGAGTTTATGAGAAATGTGGAGCCATCACCAAAGCCTGAGGAGCCAAGAAATATTTTACAGCTGAAAACTGAAATGTTTTCAAACATGGAGCAGGTTTGAACCGAGGCTCCGTTTGTAAATGACGAAACATACTGTGCGTTCCAAAACCCATTCTACCATACTACTTAGTATGACAGAAAAAAAAGATTTCTTATGTCCCAATGCATAGTATGTCAAATGCAGTGTGCCAAAAATACCAGGATGTCCCACTACATCTGGTCACATTTTACAGTATGAAAGCCAGCATGCTTTTCTGGCTGTTCTGACCCACAATCCTCTGCACAGCAGATATATTGTATTCATACTGCATGCAACAGTACGTACTTTGTAAGGGCAGCTGCAGTGTGCTAGAAGTAAAAAGGAAAAGTATGTGATTTGGGACGTAGTCAGTCGTGCTGCTCCTCGTCCTGGAATGATTCATAGCTTGATAACCCGGTCCTCTTGTTTCCTTGTTCCCTCCCCTTCAGATCGACAGTTTGAAGGTGGGTGTAACCAACATAACACATGATGATTACATCACAGCTCAAACTAGTGTCGGTTCTCAGGAAGTGAAACTCAGACAGTCGTTGCTACTGAGAGGTGAAATGGCGCAGAAAGGAGTTCAGCTGGAGAGAGAGTCATTCTCTTGTTCGATCTGTCTGGATCTACTGAAGGATCCGGTGACTATTCCCTGTGGACACAGCTACTGCATTAACTGTATTAAAAGCTTCTGGGATGGAGAGGATGAGAAGAAGATCTACAGCTGCCCTCAGTGTAGGCAGACCTTCACACCGAGGCCTGTCCTGCTGAAAAACACCATGTTAGCAGTTTTAGTGGAGGAACTGAAGAAGACTGGACTCCAAGCTGCTCCTGCTGATCACTGCTATGCTGGACCTGAAGATGTGGCCTGTGATGTCTGCACTGGGAGGAAACTGAAAGCCTTCAAGTCCTGTCTGGTGTGTCTGGCCTCTTACTGTGAGAGACACCTCCAGCCTCATTATGACTCAGCTTCGTTCAAGAAACACAAGCTGGTGGAGCCCTCCAAGAAGCTCCAGGAGAACATCTGCTCTCGTCACGACGAGGTGATGAAGATGTTCTGTCGTACTGATCAGCAGTGTATCTGTTATCTCTGCTCTGTGGATGAACATAAAGGCCACGACACCGTCTCAGCTGCAGCAGAAAGGACCGAGAGGCAGAGAGAGCTGGAGGTGAGTCGACTCAACATCCAGCAGAGGATCCAGGACAGAGAGAAAGATGTGAAGCTGCTCCAACAGGAGGTGGAGGCTGTCAATCGCTCCGCTGATAAAGCAGTGGAGGACAGTGAGAAGATCTTCACCGAGCTGATCCGTCTCATGGAGAAAAGAAGCTGTGATGTGAAGCAGCAGGTCAGATCCCAGCAGAAAAGTGAAGTGAGTCGAGTCAAAGAGCTTCAGGAGAAGCTGGAGCAGGAGATCACTGAGCTGAAGAGGAGAGACGCTGAGATGAAGCTGCTGTCACACACAGAGGATCACAACCAGTTTCTTCTTAACTACTCCTCACTGTCACCACTCACTGAATCTACATCCAGCATCAATATCCGTCCTCTGAGCTACTTTGAGGACGTGACGGCGGCTGTGTCAGAAGTCAGAGATAAACTACAGGACGTTCTGAGAGAGAAATGGACAAACGTCTCACAGACAGTGACTGAAGTGGATGTTTTACTGTCACAACCAGAGCCCAAGACCAGAGCTGGATTCTTACAATATTCACGAGAAATCACACTGGATCCAAACACAGCAAACACACAGCTGTTATTATCTGAGGGGAACAGAAAAGCAACATTTATGATACAACAACAGTCTTATTCTAGTCACCCAGACAGATTCACTGATTGTCGTCAGGTCCTGAGTAGAGAGAGTCTGACTGGACGTTGTTACTGGGAGGTGGAGTGGAGAGGGACAGGAGTTTATGTAGCAGTCACATACAAGAGTATCAGGAGAGCAGGGGGGGGGATTGAATGTGTGTTTGGATACAATGATAAATCTTGGGCGTTAGATTGTAACCAAAACAGTTATATATTTTTGTACAACAAAGTCCAAACCCCCGTCTCAGGTCCTCAGTCCTCCAGAGTAGGAGTGTACCTGGATCACAGTGCAGGTATTCTGTCCTTCTACAGCGTCTCTGAAACCATGACTCTCCTCCACAGAGTCCAGACCACATTCACTGAGCCTCTCTATGCTGGACTTAGTCTTTATTATTATGATAACACTGCTGAGTTGTGTAAACTGAAATAGACAGAAGTCATTTAAGGGTTAAATTCAGTGTTTTAACTCTTAAACTTCTCTGGTGTCCATCATTGTTGCTGCAGAGCTGATTTGTGTCTGGACCGCAGAGGACCAGCCCTACAAACACTAAAGTGTGTCACTGACTGACTGACTGAGTGATGAAGTTACAGGATTCATCAGCGACTGTTGCAGGTTCCTCATTGGTTGTTGCTCTTTCTAAATGAAAAGCTGGAGAACAGTTCAGTGTTTATGTTTTCTGGGGATTGTGTCAGCGGTTCATTGAATCATTACATCGTGCTGTTGTTGTGCATGTGCTATTGTTTATAGTAGTTTAAGTTACGTTACGTTGTGCTTCGTATTGTGTTACCACCGTGCATTCACACCAAGCAGGAAGCACATTAGCAAGCCACACGTCGCTACTGCGGTATGAACCCAAAATAAACACACTGTGCTGTGATTTAATATCAATAAACGGATCAAAATGATGCCGAAATAACGACATTATGATGTTGATTTGTAAAAAGAGTGAATTCATGCTTTGTCGGGTCTGTCCGCAACACAGCAAGCAAACAACTTTTAAAATGCTTGTTTTCTGAACGGAGTCCGGATCGATCAGTGCCAGGCTATGCTAACATTGTAGCTGCTCCATCAACACTCCATCTAGGAATAAACACGGCAGCAACAACATCAGTGATGACGTCAACTTTGTAAGTATGTATATATTGTTACACACCACTTATATGATGAATGCTTTTGATACACATGCTTTAATAACAAGCTGAAATACTTTTAACCTGCAGACTGTATGTCATGATGATACATTTACACCTTGTATAAAATGTATAATATACTGACTAGTAAATGTCACCATTTACTATTACTGAATGCAATTTGATCATTATAAGTTGTCTTTCAATCAAACATTAAGATATAAGTGGAAAAAACTGTTCACAAGACATGATAGACATGACCACTGATTATTTGTGTAACAATTTAGCCACAAATTCACATTATTTCTATTCTATTGTCACATTCTACCAAAATGGCCGGTGTTGAACAACAAAATATGAATATAAGAAGTGTTTTCAGTCCAAAATGGCGGCGGTTCTGTAAATGTGTGAGTGTCTTCAGGTGGCTCCTTCCTGTGTCTGTTTCACTGCTCATGATGATCTTTGTTCAACTGAACTGATATTTCTCTGCATGAAAATGTAAACTTCTCTGTGCTCTAAATGTTTGATGAATATTTGTATATATATATATATATATATATATATGTGTGTGTGTGTGTGTGTGTGTGTGTGTGTGTGTGTGTTGTTGTTTCTCTTCCACTGCACGGGTCTTAAAGGAAGGTCTAGTGATTTATTTCTGATCATAGATATTCTGTTCTCACCACTTTTTGTAAAGATATCTAGAATCACATTTATTTGTTGGGCAGACTAAATGTTGTCGTCCAGATCGACGTACAAACGAGATCCTAAGATGTTTAATGAAACTGTAATTATCATGATCATAATCAATAAGGAAATCATTATTCTCTGTTACATCGCTGAGATTCTGCTCAAACAAACTGATTGTGTGGATGAAAATGAATCTGTACGTGAAATCATTGAACAAGAGTCATTTAGCAGACTTTACTGATGGGATGTGTGAACAAACTGAAGGTTTCTATAATCAATAAACAAGAATGAACTAAGTCTTTGCTTGTCTTTTTTCCAGGGTATCATACAAAGCTGATGGAGTAAATGTGACTAGGAGAGAATAACTGAGGCAGTTTTCCTCCTGAAACACCACAAAGTCCAGTGTTCATGTTTAGAGTCAGTCAGTCTCTGTTTAAAAACAATCTAAAAAAAGATTAAAACTAAAAGGTAACATAACTTATTAGTTGTGACATGAGGATTTTGTTATCATAGTTATTGAACACAATCACAAGTTCATATATTGAATACAAATTCCAACTTCTTTCCCCACATACTGATAGAAGAACGCTCTTTTTCTCCACTTCAGCTCGTATTATTCCTCTGACGATACGCTCAACACTTGTTTCTAGACCGTGTTCAGAACGTTTTATTTTCACTGGGCTTGTTGTCTCCTCTGTATAACCACAGCTGTGGTGCTTTGGTGATTCTCTGAGCAACCTGGAGAGCACACAAACGGGACCATTGTTTGTTCTTCATTCAAACCGTATCATGCAGCTTTAAACACAACAACTGTTGTGGATTTATGGCTTTTTAAACTGTTTTGGATACATGAACGAAACCGTCTTGCCACATGGACTCTACATCTCTTTCTTTACATATTTACATCTCTTTCTTTATGTGCATTTATTTTGTTTGTTGCAATACATGAGATTGATTTAAAGTGTGTATTGATCAAATCTCTTGGATTTTTGTGTAAGATGCATTACAAGAGCCACAATGAGTGCACCTCCAGTCACCAATCTGTCAGGCTCCTTGATGAGGGCCTGATTACTGAAGGATGCAATCGTCCAATAGGATGCTTGTGTGTGTGTGTGTGTGTGTGTGTGTGTGTGTGTGTGTGTGTGTGTGTGTGTGTGTGTGTGTGTGTGTGTGTGTGTGTGTGTGTGTGTGTGTGTGTGTGTGTGTGTGTGTGTGTGTGTGTGTGTGTGTGTGTGTGTGTCTGGCAAAGCTGTATATAAAGTTGTTTCTGACACTCGCGTCTGTTTGACGTTGGTGTCGGCAGAGATGTTGGTTTTTGATTCAGTTTAACACTCTTTGACTAAAGACAACAACATAGAAAGAGTCAAGTCTATGTAGTGTTCTCCTTTTCCAGTTTGTTCAGAGCTCCAAAGCCTCAAACACATATCTGTTGGGGTGAAAGAGCTTCTTCGTTTCATTATCTGAGCAAAGAAAAAAGCCCATGCTTAAAATGCTGTTAGATAACTGGAAGTTTGGGGAATTTCTTCCTACTACTTTTTCTTTTTAACAAATCTACAATAATAGAGAGAATCCTGTAGTTCAGGCTTTTTTTCTCCATAAAACACCAGACTTTGAGAAAACTTAATAACACTTTTTACCATGATGACTACTGTGGGTTGTCAGCCTGATGACGACTAAAACTGGTGGACACATTTGAGCTTCAGATGTCCTACAGAACCTCTGTCTTTCCTTGAATCTAAACTTGTTAATACAATATAATGTATTAACCCAAGTGATGCTGTACAGGTCTTGACCAGGGAGGTTTTATAGAGGAAACTTCATAACAAAAAAAAGAACTCACATCTGTGTCTTTAATTATTAGGGTGTCTTTAGGGTGTCTTGGTAGTGTGTAGGTCTGGGTAGTGTGTATGTCTGGGTAGTGTGTAGGTCTTGGTAGTGTGTAGGTCTTGGTTGACCCTCACCTTTTACCATCTTAGGTTTATGGTATTTCACATTCTTCCTGTTTTTGATCCTGGAATGAATGAAAGGTCACTATCCATCATTTTTCTCTCTCTCTCTCTCTCTCTCTCTCAATTCAATTCAATTCAAATGGCTTTATTGGCATGACGTAACACTGCACATGTTGCCAAAGCATATTCAAATGATGAATCTTTTTTTTTTACAATAATTACATTCATAAATATCGATTAAATAAAATAAAATACAAAATAATTTCAATCAATTAATTAATTTGAACAATGATATAAACAGGTAATATACAAATTAACAAACAAACAAACAACAACAAGGTGCAGACAGCTGTCCCTGTCCCTCAGTTCATGTCCCTGTCCCTCAGTTGATGGCAGGCAGCAACATATGCTGCTACCAGCTCACAGGTCCTAGTGTCCTCCCACAGTAGGACTGATAATTTGTCTTCACCTGAGAGCTGTAGAAAACCTTTAGTTATTAAATTAATTTTATTGAAATATATTTCCCTGATGTTTTGATATTTCTCACATCTGGTGAGGAAGTGTAGTTCTGTCTCAGGCTCACTCAGGCTGCAGTGAGAACACAGCCATTGCTCTACAGGGAGTCAGGTCTTCCTGTGTCGCCCCTGTTCAATGGCGAGGCTGTGCTCACTCAGTCTGTACTTTGTCAAGGTTTTTCTTAAATGTAGATCAGTAACCATGCTCAGATAGTCTGCTATGGTGTACTGTTGGTTTAGAGCCAGATAGCACTGCATTCTGCTCTGTGCCTTTGTCTGTGTTTGCCAATAGGTGATGTAGTTTTGTTTTAACTGTGTTGTAATTTGGTTGAGTCTAATTGGTGGTCTGTTCTGGTCCTGAGGCCTTGGTGTGTTAGTGGAGAGGGTTGATGAACTCAGCCTCAGGACCAGCTGGGTAAGGGGGTTCCCCTTTCTGCTCATCTCTTGGCACTGCAGGGCTTGGTAATGATATGAGAGGGGGTCACTATGTTTTAGATGTGTCCAAAATTTAATTGCTCTTTTTTGTGGATACTGGCCTAATTCTGCCCTGCATGCATTATTTGTAGTTTTCCTCTGGACATGTAGGAGAATCTTACAGAACTCTGCATGCAGGGTCTCAGTGGGGTGTTTATCCCATTGAGTGAAGTCTTGGTTTGTAAGTGGACCCCACACCTCGCTGCCATAGAGTGCAATTGGTTCAATAACACACTCGATAAGTTTAAGCCAAATTTTAATCGGTATTTCGGTTTGGATATTTTTTTTAATGGCATAGAAAGCCCTGCGTGCTTTCTCTCTCAGCTCATGAACTGCCTCTTTAAAATGTCCAGTTGAACTCATTTTTAAACCGAGGTAATTGTAGTGTGTGCAGTCTCTCTCTCTCTCTCTCTCTCTCTCTCTCTCTCTCAGCACGTTTTAAAAACAACCGCAGTGCTGAACATGTACATGATGACAATGAATACAAAGCAAGCAATAATAAGAACAGAGTAAAAACAATGAACACTAGAATGGCACTCGGAGAGCGCAGACCTCCGCCAAGGTGCCTGACTTTAAAAACAGATCACAGCTCACAGCTGGCGGTACCGTGAGGTGGTCGGCTTGTTATTAACACGGTGTGTTTCCGTGTAACGTATCGGCGGATGCCTCTCTCATTCAGCAGCCTTGTTATGTCTGTATAACGTTACACTACGTCGTCTCTCATCCCGTCATCTACCGCTTTTTTTTCTTTCTCACCGCGGACGGACAGCAGCTCCCGTCGCACCTCGATGTCTCGCCACACATCCACACACGTATCTCTCTGCTCTCAGAAGGAAGAAGGCGGGGTCACGCGTCATCAACGTGTCATCAGCTACACTGCACATGTGTTATACCCTGTGGTCTTAATGCTCAGGCTGATTGGAATTCTTAAAAGAAAATCCTGAATCTGGATCATGATCCGGATCGCCACCAAAATCTAATGGATTGTTCATTGTGCTACACTCCACCCCTCCAAAACAATTCATTCAAATCCTTCACGAACTTTTGCAGTAATCCTGATAACAGACAAACCAACGCTGATGAAAACATAACCTCGGGCCTTGAAGGAGGTAATAATGTGCACATAATAGCAGTAAAGGAGTTGCAGCTCAACAGAAAATTAACTTAATGAAACGCCAGCAAAAAGAGGTTCAACAGCGACTTCAACTATTCTGTTTGTCTGAGCTGTTGATATGAAAAGGTAAGCTGTTCCAGAGGTTAGCGGCGGAGGACTAAATTTAGATATGATTTTACTTGCATCTTGCACATCAGTATCTGATTCTAGTTAGCTCTAATGTGCTAAAATGCTGACTCATATCCGGGTGTTAGGACTCATTCCTGTAGCACTCTTTAGCTAGTGAGCTAGGCGACATGCATTCCCAAGACCCCCAACAGATCACGTCAAAGTTGCAACTAATTGTCATTGGTGATCTTTCCCCCTTAATCACTGAGATTGAGAACGGTTGACACCTTGATTACTCCCCTAGTCTAGCAGCCCCTTAAAGGGAGCAGCTGGTGGCCAAGCGGAGGCTCGGCTCACTCTGTTCTGCTCTGTTACTGCTGTTGAGGGAGATGAACATCAGACTAAGGTGCCGTTTGCAGTCTTATCTCCCCCCCCGCGACGCTCGTGCAGCTTTATATGAAGAGCGTAGGATACGGTGTGTGTGCGTTGGCGTGCTGGAGGATCACACGTGGGCCAATTGTTTGGTCACCGTAACTTGCGGCTCGAGGAACGAGGAAACTGGTGCTTCCTGTGTGACGTAGTTGGCTGTACGTGGCGGAGGAGGAGCTCTGTTGCCACTGCTGTTTTTGTCCCTTAGTTAGTTATTTTATTTATCGTATTTCTGGTTATTAAGTTATTTTTGGTTGTATTGGGCTTTTGTATGTTGATTTATTTTTAATAATCTGTTTACCCGTTTACCTCTATCTTCTGCATTTGTGGTTAGTGTGTTTTGCTTTTGTTCATTTGTTTCTTTCTTTTTGTTTAAAGTGGTGGCCCAACACCAACATAGGTTTCTTGCTGTAATAGGGGAGAGGGCATTTATTTAGTTTATCTGTAAACCAGTTGTTGTGGAGGTAATCGGGAAGTGAACATTCCTAGCTCTCTGCCAGTTAACAGGACGGTTGGGTTGCTATATCCTTGCAGGTGGTTGGTCAGTGGGTGGAGGGATTCTTCTTGTGTTGGGGTTCTTATTGCATGAGGCTTGCTGTGTCCTCCTAACCCCTGTGTGCTCTTTACCTTGCAGTGTGAGTGGAAGTAACTGTGTGTTTTTCCAACTACTGGTGGTGGTGGTGAACTGTTCTGCATTTCCTCTCCCCTCACTCCATTCCTCCTGTGGGTTTCCCTGGCACCCTTCCTCCTGTACTGGTAAGGTTAGTGGTGTAGGGACATTTTTAAAAACATTTTAACTCGTTTGTAATAAAGGACATTATTTTTCTAGCCTGGCTTCTCTTGCAGCTTTTATCATTGCAGCAACTAATCACCATTTTTGAATTCAAATAAAAGTTATTTGATTTTGAAACATGAAACTCACGTCTCTGCCCCGTCTCTTTATCAAGGAACTTGTGTAACTTGGTTGGGTTATGCTCTGGGTGAAATTCCCAGAGTGGCGTTGTCGGGTTGTAATAGCCTGGGTTTCTGCTAAGTGCCCGGGTTACATAATAATTATGAATTTTGTAGTGGAGTTATTAAAACAGATTGCTCCGTCCTGGCCGAACAGTCACCGTCGGTGCAGAGAAGGCGTCATGGTCTCAGTGGTCACGCAGTGCAGCAGCTGAGTAGAGCCTCACTTCTGGATATTTTGCGCATGCTTACTTTGAGGAATTGATGTAAGCACAAATTCTCAATTCATATTTGAGTTGTGACATACATCTTTCAAAATGATTTCCTTAAATTTGAATAACATAGTTTAAGATAAAATGTGCATGTTAGAGCCATTTGTTCAGTAGAAATATCTGTGGTTAATTTACATTTTGTTTTATTTGCTTGAGATAAATAACTGTAGTTTCACTGCAGTGTGCTCAATAAGGACCAATTGTGACTGCAGCCAGTCCTGTATTCTGATTGGGCGAAAGCTAAATTGTGCTGCATGTGCTCGTTAAACGATTCAGTTGAAGCCATGGAGCCTGGAGAGCACACTAGTCTTTGACCGTGCTTAATATACCGTGCTTAATATTACTGTTCTTGCTTTTTTACTGCTTATGTTTTTGATATTTTGTTACCATTTTTGTATTTGAAGACTAAAGAAAGATTTTCAGTAAACAGTTGAAATGAAGAACATGGACTACGGAGCTTTATTGAAACACGCGTCAACTACATGCTTGGACTCTATAGCTTAAGTGGGCATCTAAAGAAATAGACGGAGCCACACTTACATTAGTCAAAGACTAAGCTCGTTAAGGAAACGAAGCATATGGATGGACCCTTTGTAAAGAGACGTGGATTATGGACATAATTCTTCACGTAACAAGGATATAAGAGCCACGTTGATTTTCATCGCTGTGCACTAAAGGAAAGTGAGTACATGAAGATCTCAGTCTACAATGTCCTTACATTCTGGAGCCATGTTCAATTAAGCCTCAAGTCGTTTTGCAACTAAGCTGCAGTGGTCATTCTTTGAAGTGCACATGTTAAAACTCTTGAAAACGTCTGTGGACATATTGTGGAAGAGTGAGAAGCTGTCGTTTTGAAGAAAACAAGACAGTTTGTGTGCATTAAACCTTGGCAAGAGTGACGCCGTAGATAATGGAAGTTGCAGGAAACGGCCAGAAGAGGGAGCCAAAGCCCACGGCAAAGGCTGTGGAAGAAAAAGTGAACAGGCTTAAGAATGAAAGAAAAGGCAAGCTGGCTCATCTCACTCGTAAAAGAAGGGAGATTGAAAATCTCAAGAAAGATAAAGTTAATAATGAAATAATTAAAGATGAAGCATTATTTATCTTTTGGAAGTTCTTTAGAGAATTTAAAGAGCTTAATGCAGAAATATGAACTCTTCTAGAAGACGAAGATGAAGAAGAGGAGCAGTGTAACTGGTACATGCCCAAATGTGTGGACTTTGAGAACTTTGTTCAGGAAACAGAGGACTGGATTGAAAAGATTAAGAGACATCCTGAAGAAGAGAATGATGATGGCAATAAATATGAGGATGATGATGACATAAAGCCAAGTGATAGCATCTCAGAGGTCATCAGTCGCACATCCAAGAGAAGCTCTGTGCTTAGCCATGCATCACAAGCATCCAGTGCAAGTTCTGCTCGTTTGAAGCTGCAGGCAGAGCGGAAAGAGCTGTTAGCACGTGCTGCCTTTCTTAAGAAACGTCAAGACATTGAGATGGAAGAAACACGCTTAAAGGCGCGCAAAGAGCAAGTGGAGCTAGATGCCAAGATTGCTGCATCAGACGCCAAGATAAAGGTGTATGCAGATTATGAAGATGGTCAAGATGGCATGAATGAATATTACGAGTCAAAAAGCAAGTACAAAGTGGGTTTAAAGGACATGTATGTTAAAGATGAAGATGGTGAGACACAAGTGAGTTTCCCAGCACCTGTAGGCCCAAAGCACCCAGCTCAGACTGCTAATGATCATCACAGAGCTTCGCCTCTTAAAGCAGCCAGGTCAGCAGTACCTCCCCCTCAGAGAGCAGCTAGTTCAACAGTACCTCCAGACCCTTCACAGCAAGCAGGTTCCTCTGATGGCATCTCCAAAATAATGCAGCGCCAGAATGAGATAACAGAAATGCTAGTCAAGCAGCAAAACATGTCACAACTCCCACAGAGAGATGTTCCAACTTTCTCAAGAGATCCACTCAGCTACCGTTCGTTTATAAGGGCATTCGAACAGACTATTGAGAACAAGACTGCTAGTGCACAAGATAGGTTGTTCTACCTGCAGCAGTTCACAAGTGGAGAACCTCTTAACCTTGTTCGTAGTTGTGAACACATGTGGCCAGATGAAGGTTACAGAGAAGCTAGGAGGCTCCTTCAACAACAGTATGGAGATGAACTGCGAATAACCACAGCCTTGATGAATAAAGCTCTTGAATGGCCTCAGATAAAATCAGAAGACAGGAAAGCATTAAATGCATATGCTTTGTTCCTCATAGGATGTCGAAACACTATGAGTGATGTGGATTACATGGATGAGATGGACAACCCTAGCAATATGAAGACTGTCATCTCAAAACTCCCCTTCAAACTAAAAGAACGGTGGAGAAATCGAGCATATGAAATCCAAACAAAAACAGGAAGAAGAGCCAGGTTTTCCGACCTGGTGGATTTCATCAACTGGCAAGCAAAGGTCAGCAACGACCCACTTTTGGGAGATATTTTGGATGTCAGCGTAGAAGGAAAGGGGAAGCCTAAGATAAACATTAAGACAAGTAACCCCAAGAGCATCAGTTTTGCTACAAGTGTCTCTCCGGCTGGAAGACACAGTGGTGCTCAACAACCACAAGAGAAGAAGTATGGTTCAGCCAAACTATCTGATGTTTTCCAAAAATCCTGCATGTACTGTCATAAAAGCCACACCTTGGAGTTTTGTGAGAAGATAAAAGAACAGACTCCCAAAGACAGAATCAAATTCTTAACATCACAAGGACTCTGTTTTGGATGCCTCACACCAGGTCACATGAGTAAATATTGTCGTAAGAGAATGCAATGCCAGGAGTGTTCAGGAAAACACCCAAGCATTTTGCATGTTGTGAAGGAATTCCCAGTTCTGTCCGAAAAGGATGAAAATAGGAATACAGAAACTACTAACGCGGTCACAAGCGCCTTCGTAGGAACAGAACATGAAAGCAGCAGAGACACTGGGGCAGGTAATGGAGAAAATATCCTTTCCATAGTACCAGTGAAAATAAAGTCCAAAAGAAGTGACAAGGTGATCCAGGTCTATGCGTTTTTAGACCAAGAAAGCACAGCAACCTTCTGTACCGATGAGGTCAGGCAGCAGCTTAACCTCCGAGGAAGGAAAGCGGAACTCTTACTCACTACTATGGCATCAGAAAAGAAGGTGAGCACTCACGTTCTGTCAGATCTGGAAGTATGCAGCCTGGAAGGGAAGAATTACATAGACCTTCCGCAGGCGTTCACTCAACCAAGTATACCAGTGAAAAAAGACAACGTTCCTCTTCAGAAAGATGTGGATCGATGGCCTTATCTGCATGAAGTTCGCATCTCGCATATCGAAGCAGAAGTCGGCTTGCTTATTGGTACTGATGCCTTTAAAGCCATGGAGCCCCAGCAGATAATAAACAGCAGATGTGATGGGCCGTATGCAGTGAAGACTCCTCTTGGATGGGTCATCAACGGTCCACTCAGAGGCACCACTACAGCCAACCTAGAAATGGTGAGTCACTCAGTCAATCGCATTTCAGTATCCAATGTGGAAAACCTGTTGACTCAGCTGTACAATGCAGACTTCCCAGAGAGAGGATACGATGATAAGACTGAGATGTCACAGGAGGACCGTCAGTTCCTTGACTCAGTGAAAGGATCAACACAGCTAGTTGATGGTCACTACTGCATCGGACTACCACTGAAAGACAAAGACTTAAAAATGCCTGATAACAGATCTTTAGCCGAGCAGCGCCTTACAAGCCTCATAATGGGAAAAATCGTCAAGATAATGCCAGACTCGAAAGGAACCGTCCGCAGTGTCTGTGTTCAGACGAAGACAAGCACATTGGAGAGACCCATAACTAAGATATGCCTCTTGGAGGAGGCATTGTGAAGATCAAAAGAGACTGAATAAGTTAAAGACATTTATCTGTTAGGTTAAAGCAAATATGTATCTTTAAAACCTGAAAAAAGGATTTATAGTTTGTTGTATAAGTATTAGTATTAGTATTGTATAAGTGGACAATGTCTCTAAGCATTTATGTTTGATAATTGATATGCTAACAGCCTAGTCAATTAGGGGCAGGTTATGTTAGAGCCATTTGTTCAGTAGAAATATCTGTGGTTAATTTACATTTTGTTTTATTTGCTTGAGATAAATAACTCTGTAGTTTCACTGCAGTGTGCTCAATAAGGACCAATTGTGACTGCAGCCAGTCCTGTATTCTGATTGGGCGAAAGCTAAATTGTGCTGCATGTGCTCGTTAAACGATTCAGTTGAAGCCATGGAGCCTGGAGAGCACACTAGTCTTTGACCGTGCTTAATATACCGTGCTTAATATTACTGTTCTTGCTTTTTTACTGCTTATGTTTTTGATATTTTGTTACCATTTTTGTATTTGAAGACTAAAGAAAGATTTTCAGTAAACGGTTGAAATGAAGAACATGGACTACGGAGTTTTATTGAAACATGCGTCAACTACATGCTTGGACTCTATAGCTTAAGTGGGCATCTTTAAGAAATAGACGGAGCCACACTTACAACGTGGCTGATTTGCAGTCTAATAATACTAACTAGAAAATGCATTTCCTGCTGAAAATGCGTGGGAATGCTGACAGCTGAAAGGACCTGCAGGATCTCTGTTCTAGTCAGCTGCTCGATAGCGGTGTTTTAGTTTTAGTCTTTTCAAGTTATATTGAGTGTAGGGAGTCTTCCTTTAGGCCTGTTTTCATTTAGTGTTCCCCTCTCCCTTTGAATCGCTTGCGATTTTTGTGCTTATCCTTCAGGAGTAACTTTAAGATTCCCCTGGGGCCTCATGTATAAACGGTGCGCACGTACTAAAATGTTGCGTACGCTGTGTTTCACGCTCACGCCGGGATGTATAAAAGTCAACGTGACGTGAGAATGTGCGAACCGTGCCGTAAATTCTAGACCAGTCGTGAAAATGTGCGGGCCGTCCTCCAAACTCTGTCATCTGGCAGTGTCAAACTACAAAGTACTGAAACTCGCTAAATGCGTAAAAATATTTTTTCCACTCAACTTACTGAGCTTTATTTATGATGTGGGATCCAAAAAAAACACATATTTCTTTACTAGTTTGCGCATAATGTTTAACATCAGAAGGCACAACAAAAACACATTTAAACTAATTTCCCAGAGATGACATGCCTTAACCACCGTGTCAAAACCAAAATCGCGTCTGCACAATGTGGCAAACCACCGTGGTGAGCCTGTGTCCCCTGGAGCTACAGATGGATGAACCGGACCCTGGCACACCTAACAATGAGCCAAAAGCAGCAGCTTTACAGCGCCGTTTAGATGCAACACACAGAATGTAAAGCAACGAGGTGAGTTGAGACAAACATTTATTTTTCAACAAGGTCTTTTAATATATAACTTATCCCACCAAGAACCTCATTCATTCTTTTTAATTCGTTGCATATATATTCTTCATTGTATTGACAATCTCTCTCTGTGACTCACAGCACAGCGTTAGTGAGGACACGGCCAGACCGCCGCCCCTCAGCAGTCGAGGCTCGGGCGCAGCTGACCGTTCTTCTTTTTGTTCCTTTTCCAGCGTGATTTGCCATCATTATTTGGACAATAGGTGACAGCATGGAGCGTGTTTATAGTCATTTGCATAGTTATTAATGGGAGGAAACAAGGCGGACCAAGTGGCACGTGCAGCTGCGCTCAATTTCACGTTCATTGAGATGTATAAAGGAAAGGTACGCAGGAACAGGCGTACGCACAGTTTTCTACATGTGGAAATTTCTGTGCTTACGTACTTTTCCAATTTTGTTAGTACGCCATCTTCCAGTGTGAAAGCTGCGCAGTCTTTTATACATGAGGCCCCTGGTCCGCAATTGCGTCCCTCCCCCTGTCCCTCTGATGGTTAACTTAACGGAAAATGTCCAGGGGTCTCATTTATAACCGTTGCGTACGCACAAAACGGGGCCTGAAATGTGCGTACGCCACTTCCCACGCAACAGTTGTGATCTATAAAAACAAACTTGACGGGAGAATGTGCGCACCGGTACGGAAACTTTGACCCGTGCGTACGCATATTATGGAGGTACTGAGGCAGGGGAAACTGGAGACGCAGATGAATTGAAGCCAGACTGTAGACATTAAATGTCATTATACGTATAATGATGCCTCTCACACATTTAACTTCACTTCATACTTATATCCACTTTATCATAAACATTTAAAACAGCAGTGTTCTTTGTGCTAGTGAGCCATAACTATTACATAAGCACCTTACAAATGTAAAAGATCAACTCAAATCTCAAAGCAAATTCCGCTCAATATCTCATCAGCGCTGTCTCACCATCATGTCCCCCCCTCCACCACCGGAGCTCAGAGGAGATCTGAGAGGAGAGGACCGGACTTCCGAGAGTCGGAGTCAGCTGTGGAGCAGCTGATGAAATCATCATCATCGGTTGTAGAAATCCAAGATTATATCAAATAGCATTAAAGAATGGCAGAACAGAGCGCCAATAGTTTTAATAATATCTTCTAATAGTGTGCAGATATCACCAAGTACCATATTAGTTTTCATAAAGTTGTTGTGTAAAATCGCTGCAGTAAACATGATGTAACCCTCTGGGAAAACCAGTTGTTTCTAAAACATTTAGAGATATTTCCCTCACTGAAAATTACTTTTATTTAATAAATAACCACATTCTATATTTTATTCTGAAATTAATTTATCATTGTTTATTTTATTTCCGTTTTTGCTCAGAGTTTTAACTTTGCATCAGGATGTGTTCTACCGGTCAAAAACTTGACAACAAATAAGCTCATTGGTTCAAAGTGAAATAACTGTTGCTATTGGTGTCAAACATTCCAAGTGGGAGTGCAATCAGCCCGGTGTTGTTTAACATAATGATAAATGATATATTTGAAAATTTAGATGGATGCATCAAATCAGCGATATATGCAGATGATGGGGCAATATGGATGAGGGGAAGAAATGTGCCATATGTGATGGAAAATATAAGGAAAGCAATAGGGAAAGTAGAGAAATGGTCATATGAGTGGGGATTCAAAATGTCAACAAATAAAACATGTTATATGATATTTACAAAAAAGAGAAACATTAATACTGAGAATTTAACATTATATGGTCAGTTGATGGAGAGGGTGAATGAATACAAATATCTGGGTCTATGGTTAGACAGTAAATATACATGGCATGTTCATATAAAACATCTGGAAACAAAATGCAAAAAAGTAATAAATTGACTACGAGCTGTGGCTGGATGTAACTGGGGGGCAGATAAACAGTCATTGATTGACATATATAGGGCGAACATGAGATCAACAATGGATTATGGTTGTATAGTTTATGAAGCAGCAGCAAAGACATCATTACAAAAAGTGGATAGAATACAGTGTAGAGCATTACGGTTATGTATCGGAGCTATCAAGTCAACACCCATTAATGCAGTATTAATTGAAGCAGGAGAGACTACACTGGAATTAAGAAGAGAGAAATTAGCTCTAGCATACTGGGTCAGGTTAAAAGGAAGTGGAGAAGAAAATCCTACAAAGGTAACAATTCAAAACTGCTGGGAATACTCTAAGTTTCAAGGGTATGGATTTGGATGGACAATGGAAGAAAAAGTGCGGACATATGGATTGGAGGCCTTCGAGTTCACCAGGTCGACACCAGTAAGCAGCGTACCCCCCTGGCTGCTCCCAGAAGTTAAAATAGACATGAGTATCATTGAAAAGAAAAGGGAATGGCAAGTAAATGAAGTGGGAGTTAAAACAAGTGTATACCTAAGGAACAGCTATAATAATTATCTCAAAATATATACAGATGGATCCAAAAATAAACAGGAGTGTGTGGGAGTCGGTATATATATTCCAGAATTTAAAATATCTATTTCCAAAAGACTTTCAGACCAGGTATCAGTGTACACAGCAGAAATAGTGGCAATCATTATTACAATGCAGTGGGTGGAGGAGGTCAGACCTGACCGAGTGGTGATATGCACAGATTCAAAAGCTGTTTTGGAAAGTATACATTCAACAAAAGCTGTAAGGCAAGATCTAATCATTGAACTGTACTATAGCTTGCTAAGACTGCACAGAGGGGGTATAGATGTATTATTCTGTTGGGTTCCAGCACACGAGAGGGTGAAAGGAAATGAGTTTGCAGATAAACTAGCAAAAAGTTCACTGCAAAAAGACATTACAGTAAAAGTTTTACTTGGGAAAGGAGAAGGAAAAGCTGTGATTAAAAGGAAAGGAGTTGAGATATGGCAGAAAAGATGGGAGGAGGACCAGAAAGGAAGGAGATATTTCAAAATACAAAAGTCGGTCATAACAAAGACGTATAAAGAAAGGAACAGAAGGGAAGAAATCATCATAACAAGACTCTTAATGGCACTTTGGCTTTAATGGGGAAAAGGAACAGTGACAAGTGTGGGGATTGTGGTGATAAAGAAAATGTGGAGCATATCCTAATTCAATGTAAAAAGTATGAGGCTGAAAGAAAAAGACTACAGGACCAAGTCAGAGAGGAGGGACGGGACTGGGATCTGATGGGGATACTGGGAACAGAGGGTGAGGGGGTTGAAGGCACCAGGAAGGCATTATTAATGTTCTTAAGAGACACAGGATTGGTGGGTAGAATTTAAGAGTAGGAGTAAAGTGCAAATGACATGATGTTACACACTCTTGTACAGTAGGTGGCGGTATGCACCTTAAAGTTGGTTGCGATCCGCCAGAAACCGAGAGAAGAGAAGAAGAAGAAACATCCCAAGTCCCGCCTCCTCACTCAGGTTAGAGACGCAGTGTGGAAAACACGGAGATTGATGAGAGAGCAGCGGAGAAGCTGGATTTACAGAGTGATATTATTACTACTTATACTTGATATACTACTGAACAGAGAGAAGTAAAACTATATATGAGCCAGTAAGAGCTCCGTCACCTATTGAAGCGACCTGAGAACATCTGAGAGCATCGTTTGATTCTTTTCTTTTCTCGGTGCGTTCCAAACATTAAAGCAGCCGCCGCACATGGCAACACGAGTCAAATGCTCTGAGAGCTGGCATAGCGAAATGTTTTGCCACTGAGCTGTATTCTAAAATGATATTTTGTATTTCTTTGGTGATAGAGGCAGAAAGAAATATGTGTATGTAATATGTGTGTGTTATTTACATTGTGTGGACAGAGAGGGATTCTTTAGCTGAAGTTCATGGGTTATGAGATTAGCTTGATTCTGTTCATCCCTGTGCTGCTTGTGTGCATCAACGCAAGGTGTCAGTGTTGTGACAGGGAAAGTATTCACATTGCCTTACTCACAATATTCACATATAGTGAGTATTTAATGTTTAAACTGTAGGTTGTTTGCATAATAATCTACAACTCAAATGGGTTCACAATTATTAAATAGTCATTTAATAGTGTTGTTTACACTTTACTATTGAGTGGTTTATAATAATAGTGAGGTTGACATATTTCATATGTTAATATTATGATGCAAGTTAATATTGTGATGCAACAGTTCTCCTACATTCATGGGTTAAGCATTGAAAAGTTGTATTATATGTTGATATTGATCAAATTAAACTGTACAGTTAAGAGCTTGGATAGATTTGCATATATTGCTATATATATAGCAATTCTTCTATAATTCTTCTTTCTCTGACTCTGTGGCAGAAACCCTCATCCACGCTTTCGTCACCTCCCGTTTGGACTACTGCAATGGAGTTCTGTCCGGGGTTCCCAGCAAAGCCCTGGACAGGCTCCAGTATGTGCAAAACTCGACTGCCAGGGTTCTCACCCGCACCAAGCCCTGGCAGCACATCACCCCCACACTCATCCACCTCCACTGGCTCCCGGTCAAGTCCCGCATCACCTACAAGATCCTCCTCCTCACCTACAAATCCCTCAATGCCCTGGCTCCTCAGTATTTATCTAACCTCCTCCACCCTTACACACAGCCCCGGAACCTTAGATCCTCAGGCACGGGTCAGCTCTCCGTCCCTCACACAAGAATGAGAACTTTTGGGGACAGAGCCTTCAGTGTGACAGCCCCCACCCTCTGGAACTCTCTCCCCATAGAGCTCCGCAACGCACCATCTCTGGACACCTTCAAAAGACTCCTCAAAACCCACCTCTTCACCAAGGCCTATGGCCTCTAGCTACTGTTACATTTGTTGTATTTATTTATGTCTTTGTTAAGCGTCCTTGGGTTTCATGAAAGGCGCTATATAAATCCAAGCTATTATTATTATTATTATTATTATTATTATTATTATTATTATTATTATAAGCCGTGTTATTTTACACAGGCTAGGTTTTCTGGATACCCTTGAACTCCGGATTTGGATTGGAATCTCTCCCTGACGAGGGGGATGGCGAGCTACCCGTGCTGAGCACCTGGATTGAGGAGCGCTTTCAACTTTCATCTGCGTTGCTGTCAGTGTGGTAGGACTGTGGGGAAGGACCTCAAAAGACAATTGGATCTGAACATTTTATTTTGGGGATTACTTTTATTTTTTAGGGTGCACCCAGTTCAATAGACATTTCAAACTGAACAAAACTGAATGTCGGCAGTAATTGTGAATTTATTCTGTGTCAATACAATCATTTTCCCTTAAACTTAATTCTGTGTTCTGCTTACTCATTGTGGTGTCCGATTCCTGTTCATTATTCCTCTCTACGAATCTAGGTTATACTAGTCCAGTGTATACTTATTCATCAGGTGGGTTACAATGACATGACTTATTCATTTATTTATGGTTTATTAGATAGGGACAGATACAGTATACATATAGACAAAATGAAAATGGCTATCCGATGCAACTATCAGACTGTCTCCAGTGCGCCACCGCGCTGCGCCACACACTCTGCCTCCTCCAGTCACCTCCAACCAGCACATCTTCACCAGTATGGATTGTGTAAATTAACAAAGTGTGTAAATGAAGCCAGTGACAGCTCTCACACAATCGTTACACTCCATATCAGCATTATCATTATCAGTCCTAATCATAATGTAGGACAAGTTCACTATAAAAACTTAAATAATAAATAGTGTACACCTGTCAAACTTCCTTTTTTCTAATGATATCCAGGTGGGGGATATTACTGATTGTCTTGATCATTTTAAGTGAATGGATCAGTGTGATTGCTGTAAAGATATAAACACAGCGTTGAGACTCGGAACATGCTGCATGGTGCTGGTGGATATACCGTCACTGTGAGGACTACGTGACGTGAATGAGAGAATCAGGGGGGAACGAGTGTTCAGAGACCTCCTCACCTACAAACACCTCCATCTCTGTGTCAGAAAAACTCCTTTTCTTGGTCTTCCTCTTGGGAGTTGCCGTGATTCACCGTAAAGAACCACTGATCAACAACAGGCTCATTCACATGCAGAAACATTCATGAGGTGCTTTGCATCGACCATTTATGGTTGAATGTGGGCGTGTAGAGGGCGGAATATGAGGCGGATCCACGTGCGCACATTTCCAGGTGGAGTGTGATTTATAAAGGGAACATTGCGTGCAGGTGTGCGTACGCACAGTTTTATAAGTCAGATTTTTTTTTGGCGCACGCCATTTTTAGGCTTTTGTGCACACGTACATTTTTAGTATGGATCCTACGCACTGTTTTATAAAAGAGACCCTTGGTAATTTTCTTCCAGGACATTTTCTGTTTTTCTTCAGATGTTTTTTCTTAGAGTGTGGTGGCTGATCAGCACAAGACCTACGAAAAATATGAAAATGTTCTAAAATGTCCCGTGGTACCAGTCCATCTCTCCCCTCATTCACCAACGTTCAGGGGAACCACCCTATGTGTTCCCTGACAATGCAACATTATTTTTCATACTGCCTGCCTGAATATACCTGTATTCTCCCTCCGTCTGAAACGCTCCGCAAAACCAAGCAAACCAACAACGTGCGCACTTTAATCACGTCCAAAACATTCAAATTTGTGGATCCCAAAGTGTAAACAATGTGCTGGAGTATGGTAATGGAATATTTAATTGGATTTCTTTTGGTCAAACTTTGCCTCCAGCAACCCGCTTCCTCAGTTCTTGTATCATGCCGCAACCCGGCCAGCGTTTGCTGTTATACAATAGTATATACATGTTTTTAAAGTGCTATTGCATATCAACAAAATAAAACAAAAAATATGAATCCTACTGGAGTTGGCACCTTGCCGTGGTGGAGAAGCTTGTGTGTCTCTTTAACCCTGTATTTCAACAGGAGACTGACCTAAGTTTCCTTATAAGTTCAACCAAGTCAGCTTGGTCACAGGTTAGAGACCGGACAAATATCAGCTCCTTTGCTCAGATTTGAAGGCCATTGCAAAAATAAAACATTGTCATATGAACCTGAAGTGCTTACTCCAACTAAAAAGTTCTCATGTCATCTGTGACTAGAAGATACCGCAATCTCTGAACTTCACCCAACGTTATCTCTGTCAGTTTTACTGCTAGCAATACAACCCAAAGTTCAGCATCACTTTAACTGTGATTAGAGGTTACTGGCAACCAATAAAAGTATCCAGCGTTATCTCTGTCAGTTTTACTGCTTTATTGGTCGTCATTCTACCATGAAGGCATGGGGGTGAAGTTTGACCCTGAAGTGACCATGCTCCTTTTATTTGGTTTTCATGTTTTTCTCAGGTTAAAAGCTTTTAAAAAGTACCCTTAAAAAATGAGGAGGTAAAAAAATCATTTCTGTGATCTTCTGACATCTGATCTCATCAGCTTGAACGCACCTTGGAAATCATCAAGAGTCGTAAAATCAGTTTTCTGCAACGTTTTGGAAAACCTATTTTGCGGCCATTTCGGAAAATGGCTGGGGCCGAATTGGCAGCGCCCCGATATCTATATCTTTTCGTGACATATAACCCTACATCTGTGCCTAACTTGTTGCTTTTATCGCAAAATGCACAATTGTTACGAATATTTCAGCTTAGCTGCCCCGCTGTTACATGAGATTTAGATTTATTTTTCATTTCTTTTCTGTAAATCTTTTAATCTGGAAAGAACTTTGTACTTAAGTTTGACAAGTGTTATATAAATTATTATTATTATTACTACACTAGTTGCCTAGGAGACTTACAGTACGTACTTTGTAAGGGCAGCTGCAGTGTACTAGAAGTAAAAAGGAAAAGTATGTGATTTGGGACGTAGTCAGTCGTGCTGCTCCTCGTCCTGGAATGATTCATAGCTTGATAACTCCTCCCTCCTCTTCCTGCTCTCAAACACAGACTGCTACACTCGGTCCTCTTATTTCCTTGTTCCCTCCCCTTCAGATCGACAGTTTGAAGGTGGGTGTAACCAACATAACACATGATGATTACATCACAGCTCAAACTAGTGTCGGTTCTCAGGAAGTGAAACTCAGACAGTCGTTGCTACTGAGAGGTGAAATGGCGCAGAAAGGAGTTCAGCTGGAGAGAGAGTCATTCTCTTGTTCGATCTGTCTGGATCTACTGAAGGATCCGGTGACTACTTCCTGTGGACACAGCTACTGCATGAACTGTATTAAAAGCTTCTGGGATGGAGAGGATGAGAAGAAGATCTACAGCTGCCCTCAGTGTAGGCAGACCTTCACACCGAGGCCTGTCCTGCTGAAAAACACCATGTTAGCAGTTTTAGTGGAGGAACTGAAGAAGACTGGACTCCAAGCTGCTCCTGCTGATCACTGCTATGCTGGACCTGAAGATGTGGCCTGTGATGTCTGCACTGGGAGGAAACTGAAAGCCTTCAAGTCCTGTCTGGTGTGTCTGGCCTCTTACTGTGAGAAACACCTCCAGCGTCATTATGACTCAGCTCCGTTAAAGAAACACAAGCTGGTGGAGCCCTCCAAGAAGCTCCAGGAGAACATCTGCTCTCGTCACGACGAGGTAATGAAGATGTTCTGTCGTACTGATCAGCAGTGTATCTGTTATCTCTGCTCTGTGGATGAACATAAAGGCCACGACACCGTCTCAGCTGCAGCAGAAAGGACCGAGAGGCAGAGAGAGCTGGAGGTGAGTCGACTCAACATCCAACAGAGGATCCAGGACAGAGAGAAAGATGTGAAGCTGCTCCAACAGGAGGTGGAGGCTGTCAATCGCTCCGCTGATAAAGCAGTGGAGGACAGTGAGAAGATCTTCACCGAGCTGATCCGTCTCATGGAGAAAAGAAGCTGTGATGTGAAGCAGCAGGTCAGATCCCAGCAGGAAAGTGAAGTGAGTCGAGTCAAAGAGCTTCAGGAGAAGCTGGAGCAGGAGATCACTGAGCTGAAGAGGAGAGACGCTGAGATGAAGCTGCTGTCACACACAGAGGATCACAACCAGTTTCTTCTTAACTACCCCTCACTGTCACCACTCACTGAATCTACATCCAGCATCAATATCCGTCCTCTGAGCTACTTTGAGGACGTGACGGCGGCTGTGTCAGAAGTCAGAGATAAACTACAGGACGTTCTGAGAGAGAAATGGACAAACGTCTCACAGACAGTGACTGAAGTGGATGTTTTACTGTCACAACCAGAGCCCAAGACCAGAGCTGGGTTCTTACAATATTCACGGGAAATCACACTGGATCCAAACACAGCAAACACACAGCTGTTATTATCTGAGGGGAACAGAAAAGCAACATATATGAGACAACAACAGTCTTATTCTAGTCACCCAGACAGATTCACTGACTATTGTCAGGTCCTGAGTAGAGAGAGTCTGACTGGACGTTGTTACTGGGAGGTGGAGAGGAGAGGGGGAGGAGTTGATGTAGCAGTCGCATACAAGAGTATCAGGAGAGCAGAGAGGTCGAATGAATGTTACTTTGGATTCAATGATAAATCTTGGGTGTTAGATTGTTACCAAAACAGTTATATATTTTTGTACAACAAAGTCGAAACCCCCGTCTCAGGTCCTCCGTCCTCCAGAGTAGGAGTGTACCTGGATCACAGTGCAGGTATTCTGTCCTTCTACAGCGTCTCTGAAACCATGACTCTCCTCCACAGAGTCCAGACCACATTCACTGAGCCTCTCTATGCTGGACTTTATCTTTTTGGTTATGATGGAGTCACTGCTGAGTTGTGTAAACTGAAATAGACAGAAGTCATTTAAGGGTTAAATTCAGTGTTTTAACTCTTAAACTTCTCTGGTGTCCATCATTGTTGCTGCAGAGCTGATTTGTGTCTGGACCGCAGAGGACCAGCCCTACAAACACTAAAGTGTGTCACTGACTGACTGACTGAGTGATGAAGTTACAGGATTCATCAGCGACTGTTGCAGGTTCCTCATTGGTTGTTGCTCTTTCTAAATGAAAAGCTGGAGAACAGTTCAGTGTTTATGTTTTCTGGGGATTGTGTCAGCGGTTCATTGAATCATTACATCGTGCTGTTGTTGTGCATGTGCTATTGTTTATAGTAGTTTAAGTTACGTTACGTTGTGCTTCGTATTGTGTTACCACCGTGCATTCACACCAAGCAGGAAGCACATTAGCAAGCCACACGTCGCTACTGCGGTATGAACCCAAAATAAACACACTGTGCTGTGATTTAATATCAATAAACGGATCAAAATGATGCCGAAATAACGACATTATGATGTTGATTTGTAAAAAGAGTGAATTCATGCTTTGTCGGGTCTGTCCGCAACACAGCAAGCAAACAACTTTTAAAATGCTTGTTTTCTGAACGGAGTCCGGATCGATCAGTGCCAGGCTATGCTAACATTGTAGCTGCTCCATCAACACTCCATCTAGGAATAAACACGGCAGCAACAACATCAGTGATGACGTCAACTTTGTAAGTATGTATATATTGTTACACACCACTTATATGATGAATGCTTTTGATACACATGCTTTAATAACAAGCTGAAATACTTGTAACCTGCAGACTGTATGTCATGATGATACATTTACACCTTGTATAAAATGTATAATATACTGACTAGTCAATGTCACCATTTACTATTACTGAATGCAATTTGATTCATTATAAGTTGTCTTTCAATCAAACATTAAGATATAAGTGGAAAAAACTGTTCACAAGACATGATAGACATGACCACTGATTATTTGTGTAACAATTTAGCCACAAATTCACATTATTTCTATTCTATTGTCACATTCTACCAAAATGGCCGGTGTTGAACAACAAAATATGAATATAAGAAGTGTTTTCAGTCCAAAATGGCGGCGGTTCTGTAAATGTGTGAGTGTCTTCAGGTGGCTCCTTCCTGTGTCTGTTTCACTGCTCATGATGATCTTTGTTCAACTGAACTGATATTTCTCTGCATGAAAATGTAAACTTCTCTGTGCTCTAAATGTCTGATGAATATTTGTATATATATATATATATGTGTGTGTGTGTGTGTGTGTGTGTGTGTGTGTGTGTGTGTGTGTCTGTGTGTGTGTGTGTGTGTGTGTGTGTGTGTGTGTGTGTGTGTTGTTGTTTCTCTTCCACTGCACGGGTCTTAAAGGAAGGTCTAGTGATTTATTTCTTATCATAGATATTCTGTTCTCACCACTTTTTGTAAAGATATCTAGAATCACATTTATTTGTCGGGCAGACTAAATGTTGTCGTCCAGATCGACGTACAAACGAGATCCTAAGATGTTTAATGAAACTGTAATTATCATGATCATAATCAATAAGGAAATCATTATTCTCTGTTACATCGCTGAGATTCTGCTCAAACAAACTGATTGTGTGGATGAAAATGAATCTGTATGTGAAATCATTGAACAAGAGTCATTTAGCAGACTTTACTGATGGGATGTGTGAACAAACTGAAGGTTTCTATAATCAATAAACAAGAATGAACTAAGTCTTTTCTTGTCTTTTTTCCAGGGTATCATACAAAGCTCCAGGCTGCTTTGGATCAGGATGACGTCCTGAAATTGAACCGTTTTGTCACAAATGCTTCAAAGTTAAATATGTGAGAAAGTTATTATGAAGCATATTTAAATATTTCAGGACGGTTTAGTTTGATAACTCCCTGTTGTCAGTCAGCTGTTTTTAACCAGTCAAAGAACACAGTTTGTTGTGAAATCACACTGGATCCAAACTGATTTGGTGTTCGTGGTATTCAACCTCTAAATCACTATTCCAATGCTTAGTCTGTTTATGATAAATATCCCATGAAATAAGGAATAATCCCACAACATTATTCATATCTAACATTGATTATTATTAGTTATTCTCAGATGGATTTCTCTGTTTGTTGTGTGTAGAGGTGGCTTTACTTTACTGTTTAAGTTCTGGACTACCCCACACTGTCTTCTGTCTGAGTGTCCTGAATAGTGTATATAGAGAAGTCTTTGTCCAAATGAACCCGTAAAGATTCACAAGTGCATATTTGTCTCTCAGTTTGGGGCTCCGTCCTCACTAGGCCGCCGTTTGTCTCACCCCAAACAGAACTCTTGGGGATAGAGCGGCCCAGTGAGGGCTGTGTGGCAGTAAGAAAAGCTGTTGTTGCCTCCTGTGATCACTCATTTTAAATGTCAGCGTAGCCCATCACACAGTACGGCTGCTGTCATTAAACAGTATCAGATGATATTGTGATTGAGTAATGCTCAGCAGAGCAGCAGCTTGGGAATGACTGCTGGTCAGCAGGTGGTACTATCTACGAAAATAATGTGAAATACTTTTGTCTCTGCATATTGACTGCTGAACACGTGGAGATTCTCTCAGAAAGCGCCGACTTGGACCACAAGAGGTCAGGAGTGCTCAGTTTTAAAGTGGTCTGAGGATGTTAATCCACCAATCTGACAGCCTGAACTCATTCAGTCAAAGTCCAAGCCAAGCTTTCACATCTAGCTGTTAGTCTGAAGGACATGAATGTCATCAGGACACTGAGCCATATCACAGTCAGATGCTGAACTAGCGGTCCTGAACCTCGTCATCGCTGTCATTACTGTGAATGCTCATTTTGATCCAGAGATTTCTGTAGAACATGTGACTGATGGACAGTAGTTCAGACACTGCAGTGAGCTTAATGGAGATCGTCTGACCTCTTGACCTCTAGGAGAAGACGTTGCATGGTGTGAAGGACAGCGAACCGCGTTAATATTCCAAAACGTTGCAGAAAACTGATTTTATGACTCTTGATGATTTCTAAGGTGAGTTCAAGCTAATGACATCAGATGTCAGAAGATCACAGGCATGATTTTTTTTACCTCTTTATCTTTAAAGGGCACTTTTTAAAAGCTTTTAACCTGAGAAAAACGTGAAAACCAAATAAAAGGAGCATGGTCACTTCAGGGTCAAAACTTCATCTCCTTGCCTTCATGATAAGATGAGATGAGATGAGATGAGATGGTATGGTATGAGATGAAATGAGATAAGATATACTTTAATTGTATATACTCCGTCCAACTGCAGTTACAAACACTAAATTAAAACAACATCAACACCAATAATAAACGATTCCACACAAGACAGGGAAACAGTTTCACAGAAACGGATGTTTCAACACAAACACAGTCCACGTACATAACGGCACATACTATCACACACACCATGGCAGGTATTGCACCGAGGTAGTGCACTGCACCGTCTACCGTCTTGCCCATATTGCACATACAATACCCCAATATTACACAGATGCAACATATTGCACTGTCCCTATTTAACATATTGCACTGCAGCTTTATGTTACGAATTGTTGAGAGGTTTAATCGACATCGGCAAGAATGAATGTTTGTGACGGTTCAATCTGCTCCGTGGGACTCTATATCTCCTGCCGGAAGGTAAAAGTTGGTACTCCTGATGTAAGATGTGAGTTGGGTCTGACACAGTTTTCTGTGCCTGTCTGATGACAGACTGCTCATAAAGCATCTGGAGGGTAGGGTGGGTTTTGACCCCCATAATCTTCATAGCAGTCTGCACCAGGCAAGAAATCTGTGACCTCAACTGCACGGTCAGGTTACCGTACCCAGCGTCCAAAAAGGTCACTGTGCCCCCTCAGCTGAATTCTCGCCTGACAAAAAACTAAACTGAAATAACAGCTAGGCTATAAGTCAAATGAAGTCATTCAGTTTGGTAATGGAAGGACTTAACACTGCAATGCAAAATAAAGCACAAAACAGTGATAGTTTTGCATTTAGGAAACAACTAGGACATGTACTTGGGCTTGATTACATTGTTTTCTATTGGAGTGTCCTAACTGGCTGCGAACAACACGGTGCTGCACAGCGACGTTTTGTCTGAACTTCTATCGGATACACGGTTCCTATTTCTTACTGTCACTCATATTGAGAGGAACGGCTGATTAGTTTAGATAAAATGAGCCGACAAACCGGGTCAGTTGTCCTGGATGTAAATGAAAATATTAACTTGATTACTGACACTTTCAGCACAGGCATGGACGCTCGCAGTTATATGTAATAAAGTTCACTAGTGAAACTTTATTACGAGCTACCTGTCAAAAAATATAACAGACACCTCACTAATGGTTCAAATAAAACACGAACACACAGCGTAAAGATACAACTATGGAAACTCTGTGAAATATGAACCGTCACTACAATATTTCAGTAAGAAGCCTCGTTTTGATCCGCTCCGTTTGCGTGTTTGTTTTTATTTTATTTTTTTATCGAGCTCAATAGAAAAAATTAGAGAAAGTAGACCTACAAACCCGGTGCATTAAAACACAATTAGGACCAAGAGAGTAAAAAGCTTCCTGTGCTCCTCTCACATCTTACTTTTTTCTACCTGTTTGGATTATTCTGTTCAGTAATGTGGAATAAAACAACAGACTAATGTTACACTACAGCAGGCTGAGCAGGGACAACAACTGCTGAGTGAAACATCCACATTTAGTCTTTATTAACTTAAATTATAGTTATGAAGAAATCAGTCAGACTGTTAGATTAATGTGTTGTTTAACTCCCTGTTTACTTTATCTCGGTACCCGTGTGTGCACATTTTGACCCTGGCACGAGCAAGACGCAGGGCGTGCCTGAGGAGTTATCTGTAGCCTCCAGTACCTCCTCATTTCAAAACAGAAACCAAAATAAGGTGGCAGCTGGCTGGAGAAGATTACTAGACAACAACCTACTTGCTCTTGGTCATATCGTATGTTATTTCCAGTAAATATCACAAATAAAACGTGTGTTTTCTGATAGAAAAAAAAAAAGGTACGACTGTAGGAAGATAACATATTATTAAGTACTACTAACCCATCTTTGAGGTGCTTATGTCTTCAGCTCCAGTCTGATCTGGAGCTCACAGCTGATATGTTCCTGGTTTGTTTACATGATGTAACAGAAGTGCAGAGTTGCAGAGAAGGACAGAGAGCGTCAGATGCGCGATGCAGCGCGATAGTCGGACGCTCTCATCCAGTTAGGACACGGTGTTAGTTTATAACCTGTTTTTGTGGACATAACAGCACGTGTATGCGTGCGTGCGCACCTGTGCGCATAAGTGGCAGTATGTATACACCTCTCTGTCAGTTTATTTCTTTCATGAAACATGATAATGTTAAAGATACACTTAAAGGGACTGTTTGTAACTTTCTAAGCGTATAAATGTAGCGGGTTGCCACACATGCGCGCTCGCATATGCGCGCTCGAGTGTGGCGGCTGACTCGTCTCCTCTGCCTGCTCGCCTTCACTCAGACAGAGCGCGCGTTCTCGCGTACTCGCTCCACCTCTAGACGTGAACGCGCGCTCACTCCACACTGCAGAAGAGTTAGTTTAGCTCTGAGAATATCTAGTGAATGTACAGTGGACGTTTGTGCAGAAATAAATGCTGCAGCTCCTCCAGACCAACAGAGGTTTTCCGTGTCTTGGGAAGTAACGGGGCTTCGCAGAGAGAAACGTTACCGTCTCGTTACCGACCGGTTGCCGGTGTCTTCCTGCTCTCTCCGGCTGCGGGCGGAGGGATACGAGTTTCTCGCTGGGGAGCCCCGCTGCTGAAGCCTGCGCTGAGGCAGGAGAAGCAAACACAGTATCAGCATTGATTCATGGAGAGACCTTCGTCTGTTCAGCTAACATTACTGCCAAGCAGGTGAAATATAGAGGGATATTGTGCTTTTAGCTGACGTGTGTCGCCTCACTGTTTTGAGCAATGCTTCGTTGATTTCACAGCCACAGCTGTCGCTGTTACAGTTTTTCTCAATTGTTTACACACAAATACTGATACTTGACACACAATGACCACAACATGTAACTCATGCACCAACCCCCTGAACCAATTCTGCTAAACTACAAGCACAATTCCTGCTTTACACTCAAATTGCAGTTCTAAAACACACTTTTTTCAAAACACTACACACAATTCTCTGCATTTGGCACAATTTTCATGAAGAAAATCTCGTTTTCACAAGGAACACACTGTCATTCAAAATTCTAAAGTCAATTGCCCTACACACTGACTCATCACATGGGCAAACACCTGTCACACAGTGTTACAATTAGCAATCAGTTGATGCTTTTCATGGCTGGATTCGACATGCTAAGCGATATTTCCCCCGCTGCTTGGCCAGGGAAAACATTGCTTGTGATGTGGATGAGGTGCTGTGGCCAGACCGAAACAGAAGAGAGGATGCAGCATAGTTTGTTTTTACTGTAACTGTATACAGTAAATTCTTCTGTTGTTTTGTATGTAGACCACTGTATGTGCAACTTTGTGTTGGTTGGGATGTTCACTGTGTACATTGTTTTTGTGGGGAAAATAAAATATATTTGTTACCGTGTATTTGTGTGTTCTGAGTATAAAAACAATATTCTAAAATATTTTACAACACACTTATGTATGTACTGTCTGTAGTAAGTGTAACACTGAAGAAAAAAAAGGCCTAAATCATTATGATGAATGGAGAAGAAGTGTTTTCCATTCATCATAGTGTTTTACATTGAGCACATCAGTGTTCAACTGGTTCTTATAAATGTCTATTCATATGATGGTTTGTGTGTGTCATTTGAAAACAAAATACCATTTTGAGAAGAAATAACATTGTTTTGAATGTAAAGTTTCATTTTGCAGGAGAATTGAGGGGTTTTGCCCATTGTGTGTGTGTTTTTTGATTTGTGTGTAGAATTCTGAGAGTATGAGGCATGCTTTCAGAAAATGTGTGTAAACAATCGAGAAAAACTGTAATAAGCATTTCTGAAAGTTACAAATAGTCCCTTAAATAAAGGCTATATGAGGTGAAAAAAAATGCCCCCCCTGTCAAAGCTGATTGCCCGTCCGCCCCTAACACTCTGGCGCCGACCCTCACCGTACCATGCCGTGATACCATATCTAATGATGCTTTCCAAGACAGCCCGGTAGAAAACTAACATGATCTACTGCTCCGCTCCATAGAACCTGAGTCTGCGTAAAAAGGTTTCCAACATGTACCTTCCAGCTGAGAGTGTTGTCGATGTTGACCCCTAAATACCTGTATGAACAGACCTGTGTGATAGATGTATTTAGATAGAATGACAACCAATAGCAGTAAAACTGACAGAGGTAATGCTGGATACATTTCTCGTTCACCAGTAACCTCTAATCACAGTTAAAGTGGTTGTATTGCTAACTAGCCGTGATATCGGCCCAACTAAAGGAGAAAATCATCATCAATTGCTTCTGCTGCTTCTTTTCTCTCTCCATTCAGTCCTGTTGCTAGTGAAACAGGTCGCTAAGGTTGCTTTCACTCATAACCCGTTTGGTTACCTGAAAAGGTGGGTCTCGGTCCGCCTCCATGCGGACTCTGGTACGGTTTGTTTATGTAATTTTAGCATGATTTCAAAAGCTAAACTAATAAATCCATCTGCTGATTGTGAAATCTGTTCAGGAAGTGATCTTATTGATCTGTATTTAAGGCCATGTATAGAAGCACGCCAGCGAGGAGGTTTTCCCTGATTAACAGGTCAAAAGCAGTTAAACCCACCGATCATAAGGTCGGTGGTTCGATCCCCGGCTGCTCCGGTCACATGTCGATGTGTCCATGAGCAAGACACTTAATCCTAAATTAGCCATCGGTGTGTGAACGAGTGTTTAGATTAGATCCTAGTTGGCACCTTGCATGGCAGCCTCTGCCATCAGTGTGTGAATGTGTGTGTGAATGCTGACATGTAGTGTAAAGTGCTTTGAGTGGTCTGAAGACTAGAAAAGTACTAAATAAATGCAAGTCTATTTACCATTAACCATTAACTCTATATAAAAAAGTGTATGACAGCGATCTCACAGTCATACACCCCATGCACGTGTCCTTGCGCTCCCCGACGTTTTCACTATGCATTCACACCAATCATCTGAAAGCGTGTAAAGAGGTTTTTGTACAGTCCTGTCTCTACTATTATTCATCATAACGTGGCTGATTTGCAGTCTAATAATACTAACTAGAAAATGCATTTCCTGCTGAAAATGCGTGGGAATGCTGACAGCTGAAAGGACCTGCAGGATCTCTGTTCTAGTCAGCTGCTCGATAGCGGTGTTTTAGTTTTAGTCTTTTCAAGTTATATTGAGTGTAGGGAGTCTTCCTTTAGGCCTGTTTTCATTTAGTGTTTCCCTCTCCCTTTGAATCGCTTGCGATTTTTGTGGTTATCCTTCAGGAGTAACTTTAAGATTCCCCTGGGGCCTCATGTATAAACGGTGCGCACGTACTAAAATGTTGCGTACGCTGTGTTTCACGCTCACGCCGGGATGTATAAAAGTCAACGTGACGTGAGAATGTGCGGACCGTGCCGTAAATTCTAGACCAGTCGTGAAAATGTGCGGGCCGTCCTCCAAACTGTCATCTGGCAGTGTCAAACTATAAAGTACTGAAACTCGCTAAATGCGTAAAAATATTTTTTCCACTCAACTTACTGAGTTTTATTTATGATGTGGGATCCAAAAAACCCACATATTTCTTTACTAGTTTACGCATAATATTTAACATCAGAAGGCACAACAAAAACACATTTAAACTAATTTCCCAGAGATGACATGCCTTAACCACTGTGCCAAAACCAAAATCGCGTGCTGCACAATGTGGCAGACCAACATGCTGTGTCTGTGCTCCAGAGGAGCTACAGATGGATGAACCGGACCCTGGCACACCTAACAATGAGCCAAAAGCAGCAGCTTTACAGCGCCGTTTAGATGCAACACACAGAATGTAAAGCAACGAGGTGAGTTGAGACAAACATTTATTTTTCAACAAGGTCTTTTAATATATAACTTATCCCACCAAGAACCTCATTCATTCTTTTTAATTCGTTGCATATATATTCTTCATTGTATTGACAATCTCTCTCTGTGACTCACAGCACAGCGTTAGTGAGGACACGGCCAGACCGCCGCCCCTCAGCAGTCGAGGCTCGGGCGCAGCTGACCGTTCTTCTTTTTGTTCCTTTTCCAGCGTGATTTGCCGTCGTTATTTGGACAATAGGTGACAGCATGGAGCGTGTTTATAGTCATTTGCATAGTTATTAATGGGAGGAGACAAGGCGGACCAAGTGGCACGTGCAGCTGCGCTCAATTTCACGTTCATTGAGATGTATAAAGGAAAGGTACGCAGGAACAGGCGTACGCACAGTTTTATACATGTGGAAATTTCTGTGCTTACGTACTTTTCCAATTTTGTTAGTACGCCATCTTCCAGTGTGAAAGCTGCGCAGTCTTTTATACATGAGGCCCCTGGTCCGCAATTGCGTCCCTCCCCCTGTCCTCCTGATGGTTAACTTAACGGAAAATGCATCAGGGGCCTCATGTATAAACGGTGCGCACGTACTAAAATGTTGCGTACGCTGTGTTTCACGCTCACACCGGGATGTATAAAAGTCAACGTGACGTGAGAATGTGCGAACCGTGCCGCAAACTCTAGACCAGTCGTGAGAATGTGCGGGCCGTCCTCCAAACTCTGTCATTTTGGCAGCGTCAAACTACAAAGTGCTGAAACTCGCCAAATGTGTAAAAATAATTTTTCCACTCAACTTACTGAGCTTTATTTATGATGTTGGATAAAAAAACCCCCACATATTTCTTAACTAGTTTGTGCATAATATTTAACATCAGAAAGGCACAACAAAAACACATTTAAACTAATTTCCCAGAGATGACATGACTTAACCACCGTGCCAAAAACAAAATCACATGCTGCACAATGTGGCAAACCACCGTGGTGAGCCTGTGTCCCCTGGAGCTACAGATGGATGAACCGGACCCTGGCACACCTAACAATGAGCCAAATGCAGCAGCTATACGGCGCCGTTTGGATGAGATACACAGAATGTAAAGCAACGAGGTGAGTTGAGACAAACATTTATTTTTCAACAAGGTCTTTTAATATATGACTTATCCCACCAAGAACGTCATTCATTCTTTTTAATTCGTTGCATATATATATATATCCTTCATTGTATTGACAATCTCTCTCTGTGACTCCAGCACAGCGTATAGTATATATTTAGTGAGGACGCGGCCAGACCGGCGCCTCTCAGCAGCCGAGGCACGGGGCGCAGCTGACCGTGCGCCTTCGGAAGCCTTCGGGAGCCTTCGGGAGCGCACGGTCAGCTGCTGTGGAGACGTTGCGTTTGTTACTGATTCCTGATGAAAGACCATCAAATAAAATATGTTTTCTAGCTTCCACCTCAGTAACAAACACTTCAATTTCACACTCTGTGAAATTCTTCTTTTTTGTTCCTTTTCCAGCGTGATTTGCCGTTGTTATTTGGACAATAAGTGACAGCATGGAGCGTGTTTATAGTCATTTGCATAGTTATTAATGGGAGGAGACAAGGCGGACCAAGTGGCACGTGCAGCTGCGCTCAATTTCACGTCAATTGGGATGTATAAAGGAAAGGTGCGCAGGAACAGGCGTACGCACGGTTTTATACATGTGAACATTTCTGTGCGTACGTACTTTTCCAATTTTGTGAGTACGCCATCTTCCAGTGTGAAAGCTGCGCAGTCTTTTATACATGAGGCCCCAGGTGTCTCATTTATAACCGTTGCGTACGCACAAAACGGGGCCTGAAATGTGCGTACGCCACTTCCCACGCAACAGTTGTGATCTATAAAAACAAACTTGACGGAGAATGTGCGCACCGGTACGGAAACTTTGACCCGTGCGTACGCATATTATGGAGGCACCGAGGCAGGGGAAACTGGAGACGCAGATGAATTGAAGCCAGAATGTAGACATTAAATGTCATTATACGTATGACGGATTTACAGAGTGATATTATTACTACTTATACTTGATATACTACTGAACAGAGAGAAGTAAAACTATATATGAGCCAGTAAGAGCTCCGTCACCTATTGAAGCGACCTGAGAACATCTGAGAGCATCGTTTGATTCTTTTCTTTTCTCGGTGCGTTCCAAACATTAAAGCAGCCGCCGCACATGGCAACACGAGTCAAATGCTCTGAGAGCTGGCATAGCGAAATGTTTTGCCACTGAGCTGTATTCTAAAATGATATTTTGTATTTCTTTGGTGATAGAGGCAGAAAGAAATATGTGTGTGTAATATGTGTGTGTTATTTACATTGTGTGGACAGAGAGGGATTCTTTAGCTGAAGTTCATGGGTTATGAGATTAGCTTGATTCTGTTCATCCCTGTGCTGCTTGTGTGCATCAACGCAAGGTGTCAGTGTTGTGACAGGGAAAGTATTCACATTGCCTTACTCACAATATTCACATATAGTGAGTATTTAATGTTTAAACTGTAGGTTGTTTGCATAATAATCTACAACTCAAATGGGTTCACAATTATGAAATAGTCATTTAATAGTGTTGTTTACACTTTACTATTGAGTGGTTTATAATAATAGTGAGGTTGACATATTTCATATGTTAATATTACGATGCAAGTTAATATTGTGATGCAACAGTTCTCCTACATTCATGGGTTAAGCATTGAAAAGTTGTATTATATGTTGATATTGATCAAATTAAACTGTACAGTTAAGAGCTTGGCTAGATTTGCATATATTGCTATATAAGCCGTGTTATTTTACACAGGCTAGGTTTTCTGGATACCCTTGAACTCCGGATTTGGATTGGAATCTCTCCCTGACGAGGGGGATGGCGAGCTACCCGTGCTGAGCACCTGGATTGAGGAGCGCTTTCAACTTTCATCTGCGTTGCTGTCAGTGTGGTAGGACTGTGGGGAAGGACCTCAAAAGACAATTGGATCTGAACATTTTATTTTGGGGATTACTTTTATTTTTTAGGGTGCACCCAGTTCAATATACATTTCAAACTGAACAAAACTGAATGTCGGCAGTAATTGTGAATTTATTCTGTGTCAATACAATCATTTTCCCTTAAACTTAATTCTGTGTTCTGCTTACTCATTGTGGTGTCCGATTCCTGTTCATTATTCGTCTCTACGAATCTAGGTTATACTAGTCCAGTGTATACTTATTCATCAGGTGGGTTACAATGACATGACTTATTAATTTATTTATGGTTTATTAGATAGGGACAGATACAGTATACATATAGACAAAATGAAAATGTCTATCCGATGCAACTATGAGACTGTCTCCAGTGCGCCACCGCGCTGCGCCACACACTCTGCCTCCTCCAGTCATCTCCAACCAGCACATCTTCACCAGTATAGAGAGTGTAAATTAACAAAGTGTGTAAATGAAGCCAGTGACAGCTCTCACACAATCGTTACTCTCCATATCGGCATTATCATTATCAGTCCTAATCATAATGCAGGACAAGTTCACTATAAAAACTTAAATAATAAATAATAAATAGTGTACACCTGTCAAACTTCCTTTTTTCTAATTATATCCAGGTGGGGGATATTACTGATTGTCTTGATCATTTTAAGTGAATGGATCAGTCTGATTGCTGTAAAGATATAAACACACCGGTGAGACTCGGAACATGCTGCATGGTGCTGGTGGATATACCGTCACTGTGAGGACTACGTGACGTGAATGAGAGAATCAGGAGGGAACGAGTGTTCAGAGATCTCCTCACCTACAAACACCTCTATCTCTGTGTCAGAAAAACTCCTTGAACATTGCGTGCAGGTGTGCGTACGCACAGTTTTATAAGTCCGATTTTTTTTGGCACATTTTTAGTATGGATCCTACACACTGTTTTATAAAAGAGACCCCTGGTAATTTTCTTCCAGGACATTTTCTGTTTTTCTTCAGATGTTTTTTCTTAGAGTGTGGTGGCTGATCAGCACAAGACCTACGAAAAATATGAAAATGTTCTAAAATGTCCCGTGGTACCAGTCCATCTATCCTCTCATTCACAAATGTTCAGGGGAACCACCCTATGTTTTCCCTGACAATGCGACATTATTTTTCATACTGCCTGCCTGAATATACCTGTATTCTCCCTCCGTCTGAAACGCTCCGCAAAACCAAGCAAACCAACAACGTGTGCACTTTAATCACGTCCAAAACATTCAAATTTGTGGATCCCAAAGTGTAAACAATGTGCTGGAGTATGGCAATGGAATATTTAATTGGATTTCTTTTGGTCAAACTTTGCCTCCAGCAACCCGCTTCCTCAGTTCTTGTATCATGCCGTAACCCGGCCAGCGTTTGCTGTTATACAATAGTATATACATGTTTTTAAAGTGCTATTGCATATCAACAAAATAAAACTAAATAATGAATCCTACTGGAGTTGGCACCTTGCCGTGGTGGAGAAGCTTGTGTGTCTCTTTAACCCTGTATTTCAACAGGAGACTGATCTAAGATTCCTTATAAGTTCAACCAAGTCAGCTTGGTCACAGGTTAGAGACCGGACAAATATCAGCTCCTTTGCTCAGATTAGAAGGCCATTGCAAAAATAAAACATTGTCATATGAACCTGAAGTGCTTACTCCAACTAAAAAGCTCTCATGTCATCTCTGTCAGTTTTACTGCTAGCAATACAACCCAAAGTTCTACCAAAGTTCAGCATCACTTTAACTGTGATTAGAGGTTACTGGTAACCAATAAATGTATCCAGCGTTACCTCCGTCAGTTTTACTGCTTTATTGGTTGTCATTCTACCATGAAGGCATGGGGGTGAAGTTTGACCCTGAAGTGACCATGCTCCTTTTATCTGGTTTTCATGTTTTTCTCAGGTTAAAAGCTTTTAAAAAGTACACTTAAAAAATGAGGAGGTAAAAAAATAATTTCTGTGATCTTCTGACATCTGATCTCATCAGCTTGAACGCACCTTGGAAATCATCAAGAGTCGTAAAATCAGTTTTCTGCAACGTTTTGGAAAACCTATTTTGTGGCCATTTTGGAAAATGGCTGCCGCGTCCGTCAGGGGCCGAATTGGCAGCGCCCCGATATCTATATCTTTTCGTGACATATAACCCTACATCTGTGCCTAATCTGTTGCTTTAATCGCAAAATGCACAATTGTTATGAATATTTCAGCTTAGCTGCCCCGCTGTTACATGAGATTTAGATTTATTTTCATTTCTTTTCTGTAAATCTTTTAATCTGGAAAGAACTTTGTACTTAAGTTTGACAAGTGTTATATAAATTATTATTATTATTATTACTACATTAGTTGCTTAGGTTACTTATCTCTACTTTCTTATGTAAAATGAAAAATGAAGCAGTAAAACAATGGCTTATGAGCTTTCTTAAAAACAATCACTGCAGCCTCAGGAGTGTGTGTAATGTGTCACTAGCCTGTCTGTAAACGGCTGCCCGTACAGCGGTCCGTTGCCCACACCGGGTTCCTGTCCCGGGTGAGGGAGAGTTTATGAGAAATGTGGAGCCATCACCAAAGCCTGAGGAGCCAAGAAATATTTTACAGCTGAAAACTGAAATGTTTTCAAATGTGGAGCAGGTTTGAACCGAGGCTCTGTTTGTAAATGAAGAAACATACTGTGCGTTCCAAAACCCATTCTACCATACTACTTAGTATGACAGAAAAAAAGATTTCTTATGTCCCAATACATAGTATGTCAAATGCAGTGTGCCAAAAATACCAGGATGTCCCACTACATCTGGTCACATTTTACAGTATGGAAGCCAGCATGCTTTTCTGGCTGTTCTGACCCACAATCCTCTGCACAGCAGATATATTGTATTCATACTGCATGCAACTGTACGTACTTTGTAAAGGCAGCTGCAGTGTACTAGAAGGAAAAAGGAAAAGTATGTGATTTGGGACGTAGTCAGTCGTGCTGCTCCTCGTCCTGGAATGAATCACAGCTTGATAACTCCTCCCTCCTCTTCCTGCTCTCAAACACAGACTGCTACACTCGGTCCTCTTATTTCCTTGTTCCCTCCCCTTCAGATCGACAGTTTGAAGGTGGGTGTAACCAACATAACACATGATGATTACATCAGAGCTCAAACTAGTGTCGGTTCTCAGGAAGTGAAACTCAGACAGTCGTTGCTACTGAGAGGTGAAATGGCGCAGAAAGGAGTTCAGCTGGAGAGAGAGTCATTCTCTTGTTCGATCTGTCTGGATCTACTGAAGGATCCGGTGACTACTTCCTGTGGACACAGCTACTGCATGAACTGTATTAAAAGCTTCTGGGATGGAGAGGATGAGAAGAAGATCTACAGCTGCCCTCAGTGTAGGCAGACCTTCACACCGAGGCCTGTCCTGCTGAAAAACACCATGTTAGCAGTTTTAGTGGAGGAACTGAAGAAGACTGGACTCCAAGCTGCTCCTGCTGATCACTGCTATGCTGGACCTGAAGATGTGGCCTGTGATGTCTGCACTGGGAGGAAACTGAAAGCCTTCAAGTCCTGTCTGGTGTGTCTGGCCTCTTACTGTGAGAACCACCTCCAGCCTCATTATGATGTGGCTCCGTTAAAGAAACACAAGCTGGTGGAGCCCTCCAAGAAGCTCCAGGAGAACATCTGCTCTCGTCACGACGAGGTGATGAAGATGTTCTGTCGTACTGATCAGCAGTGTATCTGTTATCTCTGCTCTGTGGATGAACATAAAGGCCACGACACCGTCTCAGCTGCAGCAGAAAGGACCGAGAGGCAGAGAGAGCTGGAGGTGAGTCGACTCAACATCCAGCAGAGGATCCAGGACAGAGAGAAAGATGTGAAGCTGCTCCAACAGGAGGTGGAGGCTGTCAATCGCTCCGCTGATAAAGCAGTGGAGGACAGTGAGAAGATCTTCACCGAGCTGATCCGTCTCATGGGGAAAAGAAGCTGTGATCTGAAGCAGCAGGTCAGATCCCAGCAGGAAAGTGAAGTGAGTCGAGTCAAAGAGCTTCAGGAGAAGCTGGAGCAGGAGATCACTGAGCTGAAGAGGAGAGACGCTGAGATGAAGCTGCTGTCACACACAGAGGATCACTACCAGTTTCTTCTTAACTACCCCTCACTGTCACCACTCACTGAATCTACATCCAGCATCAATATCCGTCCTCTGAGCTACTTTGAGGACGTGACGGCGGCTGTGTCAGAAGTCAGAGATAAACTACAGGACGTTCTGAGAGAGAAATGGACAAACGTCTCACAGACAGTGACTGAAGTGGATGTTTTACTGTCACAACCAGAGCCCAAGACCAGAGCTGGATTCTTAAAATATTCACGGGAAATCACACTGGATCCAAACACAGCACACACACAGCTGTTATTATCTGAGGGGAACAGAAAAGCAACATTAATGAAACAACAACAGTCTTATCCTAGTCACCCAGACAGATTCACTGGATGTTATCAGGTCCTGAGTAGAGAGAGTCTGACTGGACGTTGTTACTGGGAGGTGGAGAGGAGAGGGACAGGAGTTTATGTAGCAGTCGCATACAAGAGTATCAGGAGAGCAGGGGGGGGGATTGAATGTGTGTTTGGAAACAATGATAAATCTTGGGCGTTAGTTTGTAGCCAAAACAGTTATATATTTCGGTACAACAATATCAAAACCCCCGTCTCAGGTCCTCAGTCCTCCAGAGTAGGAGTGTACCTGGATCACAGTGCAGGTATTCTGTCCTTCTACAGCGTCTCTGAAACCATGACTCTCCTCCACAGAGTCCAGACCACATTCACTGAGCCTCTCTATGCTGGACTTAGGCTTTTTGGTTATGATGGAGTCACTGCTGAGTTGTGTAAACTGAAATAGACAGAAGTCATTTAAGGGTTAAATTCAGTGTTTTAACTCTTAAACTTCTCTGGTGTCCATCATTGTTGCTGCAGAGCTGATTTGTGTCTGGACCGCAGAGGACCAGCCCTACAAACACTAAAGTGTGTCACTGACTGACTGACTGAGTGATGAAGTTACAGGATTCATCAGCGACTGTTGCAGGTTCCTCATTGGTTGTTGCTCTTTCTAAATGAAAAGCTGGAGAACAGTTCAGTGTTTATGTTTTCTGGGGATTGTGTCAGCGGTTCATTGAATCATTACATCGTGCTGTTGTTGTGCATGTGCTATTGTTTATAGTAGTTTAAGTTACGTTACGTTGTGCTTCGTATTGTGTTACCACCGTGCATTCACACCAAGCAGGAAGCACATTAGCAAGCCACACGTCGCTACTGCGGTATGAACCCAAAATAAACACACTGTGCTGTGATTTAATATCAATAAACGGATCAAAATGATGCCGAAATAACGACATTATGATGTTGATTTGTAAAAAGAGTGAATTCATGCTTTGTCGGGTCTGTCCGCAACACAGCAAGCAAACAACTTTTAAAATGCTTGTTTTCTGAACGGAGTCCGGATCGATCAGTGCCAGGCTATGCTAACATTGTAGCTGCTCCATCAACACTCCATCTAGGAATAAACACGGCAGCAACAACATCAGTGATGACATCAACTTTGTAAGTATGTATATATTGTTACACACCACTTATATGATGAATGCTTTTGATACACATGCTTTAATAACAAGCTGAAATACTTTTAACCTGCAGACTGTATGTCATGATGATACATTTACACCTTGTATAAAATGTATAATATACTGACTAGTAAATGTCACCATTTACTATTACTGAATGCAATTTGATCATTATAAGTTGTCTTTCAATCAAACATTAAGATATAAGTGGAAAAAACTGTTCACAAAACATGATAGACATGACCACTGATTATTTGTGTAACAATTTAGCCACAAATTCACATTATTTCTATTCTATTGTCACATTCTACCAAAATGGCCGGTGTTGAACAACAAAATATGAATATAAGAAGTGTTTTCAGTCCAAAATGGCGGCGGTTCTGTAAATGTGTGAGTGTCTTCAGGTGGCTCCTTCCTGTGTCTGTTTCACTGCTCATGATGATCTTTGTTCAACTGAACTGATATTTCTCTGCATGAAAATGTAAACTTCTCTGTGCTCTAAATGTTTGATGAATATTTGTATATATATGTGTGTATGTGTGTGTGTGTGTGTGTGTGTGTGTGTGTGTGTGTGTGTGTGTGTTGTTGTTTCTCTTCCACTGCACGGGTCTTAAAGGAAGGTCTAGTGATTTATTTCTTATCATAGATATTCTGTTCTCACCACTTTTTGTAAAGATATCTAGAATCACATTTATTTGTTGGGCAGACTAAATGTTGTCGTCCAGATCGACGTACAAACGAGATCCTAAGATGTTTAATGAAACTGTAATTATCATGATCATAATCAATAAGGAAATCATTATTCTCTGTTACATCGCTGAGATTCTGCTCAAACAAACTGATTGTGTGGATGAAAATGAATCTGTACGTGAAATCACTGAACAAGAGTCATTTAGCAGACTTTACTGATGGGATGTGTGAACAAACTGAAGGTTTCTATAATCAATAAACAAGAATGAACTAAGTCTTTGCTTGTCTTTTTTCCAGGGTATCATACAAAGCTGAAGGAGTAAATGTGACTAGGAGAGAATAACTGAGGCAGTTTTCCTCCTGAAACACCACAAAGTCCAGTGTTCATGTTTAGAGTCAGTCAGTCTCTGTTAAAAAACAATCTAAAAAAAGATTAAAACTAAAAGGTAACATAACTTATTAGTTGTGACATGAGGATTTTGTTATCATAGTTATTGAACACAATCACAAGTTCATATATTGAATACAAATTCCAACTTCTTTCCCCACATACTGATAGAAGAACGCTCTTTTTCTCCACTTCAGCTCGTATTATTCCTCTGACGATACGCTCAACACTTGTTTCTACACCGTGTTCAGAACGTTTTATTTCCACTGGGCTTGTTGTCTCCTCTGTATAACCACAGCTGTGGTGCTTTGGTGATTCTCTGAGCAACCTGGAGAGCACACAAACGGGACCATTGTTTGTTCTTCATTCAAACCGTATCATGCAGCTTTAAACACAACAACTGTTGTGGATTTATGGCTTTTTAAACTGTTTTGGATACATGAACGAAACCGTCTTGCCACATGGACTCTACATCTCTTTCTTTACATATTTACATCTCTTTCTTTATGTGCATTTATTTTGTTTGTTGCAATACATGAGATTGATTTAAAGTGTGTATTAATCAAATCTCTTGGATTTTTGTGTAAGATGCATTACAAGAGCCACAATGAGGTGGATCACCAGACGCCACTGATTACTTCCAGAGTGAAGACAGGTGGAGCTACAGCTGACACAGATGACGGCCTGATTACTGAAGGATGCAATCGTCCAATAGGATGCTTTGTGTGTGTGTGTGTGTGTGTGTGTGTGTGTGTGTGTGTCTGGCAAAGCTGTATATAAAGTTGTTTCTGACACTCGCGTCTGTTTGACGTTGGTGTCGGCAGAGATGTTGGTTTTTGATTCAGTTTAACACTCTTTGACTAAAGACAACAACATAGAAAGAGTCAAGTCTATGTAGTGTTCTCCTTTTCCAGTTTGTTCAGAGCTCCAAAGCCTCAAACACATATCTGTTGGGGTGAAAGAGCTTCTTCGTTTCATTATCTGAGCAAAGAAAAAAGCCCATGTTTAAAATGCTGTTAGATAACTGGAAGTTTGGGGAATTTCTTCCTACTACTTTTCCTTTTTAACAAATCTACAATAATAGAGAGAATCCTGTAGTTCAGGCTTTTTTTCTCCATAAAACACCAGACTTTGAGAAAACTTAATAACACTTTTTACCATGATGACTACTGTGGGTTGTCAGCCTGATGACGACTAAAACTGGTGGACACATTTGAGTTTCAGATGTCCTACAGAACCTCTGTCTTTCCTTGAATCTAAACTTGTTAATACAATATATTGTATTACCCCAAGTGATGCTGTCCAGGTCTTGACCAGGGAGGTTTTATAGAGGAAACTTCATAACAAAAAAAAGAACTCACATCTGTGTCTTTAATTATTAGGGTGTCTTTAGGGTGTCTTGGTAGTGTGTAGGTCTGGGTAGTGTGTATGTCTGGGTAGTGTGTAGGTCTTGGTAGTGTGTAGGTCTTGGTTGACCCTCACCTTTTACCATCTTAGGTTTATGGTATTTCACATTCTTCCTGTTTTTGATCCTGGAATGAATGAAAGGTCACTATCCATCATTTTTCTCTCTCTCTCTCTCTCTCTCTCAATTCAATTCAATTCAAATGGCTTTATTGGCATGACGTAACACTGCACATGTTGCCAAAGCATATTCAAATGATGAATCTTTTTTTTTTACAATAATTACATTCATAAATATCGATTAAATAAAATAAAATACAAAATAATTTCAATCAATTAATTAATTTGAACAATGATATAAACAGGTAATATACAAATTAACAAACAAACAAACAACAACAAGGTGCAGACAGCTGTCCCTGTCCCTCAGTTCATGTCCCTGTCCCTCAGTTGATGGCAGGCAGCAACATAGGCTGCTACCAGCTCACAGGTCCTAGTGTCCTCCCCAGTAGGACAGATAATTTGTCTTCACCTGAGAGCTGTAGAAAACCTTTAGTTATTAAATTAATTTTATTGAAATATATTTCCCTGATGTTTTGATATTTCTCACATCTGGTGAGGAAGTGTAGTTCTGTCTCAGGCTCACTCAGGCTGCAGTGAGAACACAGCCATTGCTCTACAGGGAGTCAGGTCTTCCTGTGTCGCCCCTGTTCAATGGCGAGGCTGTGCTCACTCAGTCTGTACTTTGTCAAGGTTTTTCTTAAATGTAGATCAGTAACCATGCTCAGATAGTCTGCTATGGTGTACTGTTGGTTTAGAGCCAGATAGCACTGCATTCTGCTCTGTGCCTTTGTCTGTGTTTGCCAATAGGTGATGTAGTTTTGTTTTAACTGTGTTGTAATTTGGTTGAGTCTAATTGGTGGTCTGTTCTGGTCCTGAGGCCTTGGTGTGTTAGTGGAGAGGGTTGATGAACTCAGCCTCAGGACCAGCTGGGTAAGGGGGTTCCCCTTTCTGCTCATCTCTTGGCACTGCAGGGCTTGGTAATGATATGAGAGGGGGTCACTATGTTTTAGATGTGTCCAAAATTTAATTGCTCTTTTTTGTGGATACTGGCCTAATTCTGCCCTGCATGCATTATTTGTAGTTTTCCTCTGGACATGTAGGAGAATCTTACAGAACTCTGCATGCAGGGTCTCAGTGGGGTGTTTATCCCATTGAGTGAAGTCTTGGTTTGTAAGTGGACCCCACACCTCGCTGCCATAGAGTGCAATTGGTTCAATAACACACTCGATAAGTTTAAGCCAAATTTTAATCGGTATTTCGGTTTGGATATTTTTTTTAATGGCATAGAAAGCCCTGCGTGCTTTCTCTCTCAGCTCATGAACTGCCTCTTTAAAATGTCCAGTTGAACTCATTTTTAAACCGAGGTAATTGTAGTGTGTGCAGTGTCTCTCTCTCTCTCTCTCTCTCTCTCTCTCTCTCTCTCTCTCTCTCAGCACGTTTTAAAAACAACCGCAGTGCTGAACATGTACATGATGACAATGAATACAAAGCAAGCAATAATAAGAACAGAGTAAAAACAATGAACACTAGAATGGCACTCGGAGAGCGTAGACCTCCGCCAAGGTGCCTGACTTTAAAAACAGATCTCAGCTCACAGCTGGCGGTACCGTGAGGTGGTCGGCTTGTTATTAACACGGTGTGTTTCCGTGTAACGTATCGGCGGATGCCTCTCTCATTCAGCAGCCTTGTTATGTCTGTATAACGTTACACTACGTCGTCTCTCATCCCGTCATCTACCGCTTTTTTTTCTTTCTCACCACGGACGGACAGCAGCTCCCGTCGCACCTCGATGTCTCGCCACACATCCACACACGTATCTCTCTGCTCTCAGGAGGAAGAAGGCGGGGTCACGCGTCATCAACGTGTCATCAGCTACACTGCACATGTGTTATACCCTGTGGTCTTAATGCTCAGGCTGATTGGAATTCTTAAAAGAAAATCCTGAATCTGGATCATGATCCGGATCGCCACCAAAATCTAATGAATTGTTCATTGTGCTACACTCCACCCCTCCAAAACAATTCATTCAAATCCATCACGAACTTTTGCAGTAATCCTGATAACAGACAAACCAACGCTGATGAAAACATAACCTCGGGCGTTGAAGGAGGTAATAATGTGAATATAATAGCAGTAAAGGAGTTGCAGCTCAACAGAAAATTAACTTAATGAAACGCCAGCAAAAAGAGGTTCAACTATTCTGTTTGTCTGAGCTGTTGATATGAAAAGGTAAGCTGTTCCAGAGGTTAGCGGCGGAGGACTAAATTTAGATATGATTTTACTTGCATCTTGCACATCAGTATCTGATTCTAGTTAGCTCTAATGTGCTAAAATGCTGACTCATATCCGGGTGTTAGGACTCATTCCTGTAGCACTCTTTAGCTAGTGAGCTAGGCGACATGCATTCCCAAGACCCCCAACAGATCACGTCAAAGTTGCAACTAATTGTCATTGGTGATCTTTCCCCCTTAATCACTGAGATTGAGAACGGTTGACACCTTGATTACTCCCCTAGTCTAGCAGCCCCTTAAAGGGAGCAGCTGGTGGCCAAGCGGAGGCTCGGCTCACTCTGTTCTGCTCTGTTACTGCTGTTGAGGGAGATGAACATCAGACTAAGGTGCCGTTTGCAGTCTTATCTCCCCCCCGCGACGCTCGTGTAGCTTTATATGAAGAGCGTAGGATACGGTGTGTGTGCGTTGGCATGCTGGAGGATCACACGTGGGCCAATTGTTTGGTCACCGTAACTTGCGGCTCGAGGAACGAGGAAACTGGTGCTTCCTGTGTGACGTAGTTGGCTGTACGTGGCGGAGGAGGAGCTCTGTTGCCACTGCTGTTTTTGTCCCTTAGTTAGTTATTTCATTTATCCTATTTCTGGTTATTAAGTTATTTTTGGTTGTATTGGACTTTTGTATGTTGATTTATTTTTAATAATCTGTTTACCCGTTTACCTCTATCTTCTGCATTTGTGGTTAGTGTGTTTTGCTTTTGTTCATTTGCTTCTTTCTTTTTGTTTAAAGTGGTGGCCCAACACCAACATAGGTTTCTTGCTGTAATAGGGGAGGGGGCATTTATTTAGTTTATCTGTAAACCAGCTGTTGTGGAGGTAATCGGGAAGTGAACATTCCTAGCTCTCTGCCAGTTAACAGGACGGTTGGGTTGCTATATCCTTGCAGGTGGTTGGTCAGTGGGTGGAGGGATTCTTCTTGTGTTGGGGTTCTTATTGCATGTGGCTTGCTGTGTCCTCCTAACCCCTGTGTGCTCTTTACCTTGCAGTGTGAGTGGAAGTAACTGTGTTTTTCCAACTACTGGTGGTGGTGGTGAACTGTTCTGCATTTCCTCTCCCCTCACTCCATTCCTCCTGTGGGTTTCCCTGGCACCCTTCCTCCTGTACTGGTAAGGTTAGTGGTGTAGTGACATTTTTAAAAACATTTGAACTCTATTTTTGTAATAAAGGACATTATTTTTCTAGCCTGGCCTCTCTTGCAGCTTTTATCATTGCAGCAACTAATCACCATTTTTTAATTTAAATAAAAGTTATTTGATTTTGAAACTTGAAACTCACGTCTCTGCCCCGTCTCTTTATCAAGGAACTTGTGTAATTTGGTTGGGTTATGCTCTGGGTGAAATTCCCAGAGTGGCGTTGTCGGGTTGTAATAGCCTGGGTTTCTGCTAAGTGCCCGGGTTACATAATAATTATGAATTTTGTAGTGGAGTTATTAAAACAGATTGCTCCGTCCTGGCCGAACAGTCACCGTCGGTGCAGAGAAGGCGTCATGGTCTCAGTGGTCACGCAGTGCAGCAGCTGAGTAGAGCCTCACTTCTGGATATTTTGCGCATGCTTACTTTGAGGAATTGATGTAAGCACAAATTCTCAATTCATATTTGAGTTGTGACATACATCTTTCAAAATGATTTCCTTAAATTTGAATAACATAGTTTAAGATAAAATGTGCATGTTAGAGCCATTTGTTCAGTAGAAATATCTGTGGTTAATTTACATTTTGTTTTATTTGCTTGAGATAAATAACTCTGTAGTTTCACTGCAGTGTGCTCAATAAGGACCAATTGTGACTGCAGCCAGTCCTGTATTCTGATTGGGCGAAAGCTAAATTGTGCTGCATGTGCTCGTTAAACGATTCAGTTGAAGCTATGGAGCCTGGAGAGCACACTAGTCTTTGACCGTGCTTAATATACCGTGCTTAATATTACTGTTCTTACCTTTTTACTGCTTATGTTTTTGATATTTTGTTACCATTTTTGTATTTGAAGACTAAAGAAAGATTTTCAGTAAACGGTTGAAATGAAGAACATGGACTACGGAGTTTTATTGAAACACGCGTCAACTACATGCTTGGACTCTATAGCTTAAGTGGGCATCTTTAAGAAATAGACGGAGCCACACTTACAACGTGGCTGATTTGCAGTCTAATAATACTAACTAGAAAATGCATTTCCTGCTGAAAATGCGTGGGAATGCTGACAGCTGAAAGGACCTGCAGGATCTCTGTTCTAGTCAGCTGCTCGATAGCGGTGTTTTAGTTTTAGTCTTTTCAAGTTATATTGAGTGTAGGGAGCCTTCCTTTAGGCCTGTTTTCATTTAGTGTTCCCCTTCTCCCTTTGAATCGCTTGCGATTTTTGTGGTTATCCTTCAGGAGTAACTTTAAGATTCCCCTGGGGCCTCATGTATAAACGGTGCGCACGTACTAAAATGTTGCGTACGCTGTGTTTCACGCTCACGCCGGGATGTATAAAAGTGTGCGGGCCGTCCTCCAAACTCTGTCATCTGGCAGTGTCAAACTACAAAGTACTGAAACTCGCTAAATGCGTAAAAATATGTTTTCCACTCAACTTACTGAGTTTTATTTATGATGTGGGATCCAAAAAAACCCACATATTTCTTTACTGGTTTGCGCATAAAGTTTAACATCAGAAGGCACAACAAAAACACATTTAAACCTATTTCCCAGAGATGACATGCCTTAACCACTGTATCAAAACCAAAATCGCGTGCTGCACAATGTGGCAGACCAACATGCTGTGTCTGTGCTCCAGAGGAGCTTCAGATGGATGAACCGGACCCTGGCACACCTAACAATGAGCCAAAAGCAGCAGCTTTACAGCGCCGTTTAGATGCAACACACAGAATGTAAAGCAATGAGGTGAGTTGAGACAAACATTTATTTTTCAACAAGGTCTTTTAATATATAACTTATCCCACCAAGAACCTCATTCATTCTTTTTAATTCGTTGCATATATATTCTTCATTGTATTGACAATCTCTCTCTGTGACTCACAGCACAGCGTTAGTGAGGACACGGCCAGACCGCCGCCCCTCAGCAGTCGAGGCTCGGGCGCAGCTGACCGTTCTTCTTTTTGTTCCTTTTCCAGCGTGATTTGCCGTTGTTATTTGGACAATAGGTGACAGCATGGAGCGTGTTTATAGTCATTTGCATAGTTATTAATGGGAGGAGACAAGGCGGACCAAGTGGCACGTGCAGCTGCTCTCAATTTCACGTTCATTGAGATGTATAAAGGAAAGGTACGCAGGAACAGGCGTACGCACAGTTTTCTACATGTGGAAATTTCTGTGCTTACGTACTTTTCCAATTTTGTTAGTACGCCATCTTCCAGTGTGAAAGCTGCGCAGTCTTTTATACATGAGGCCCCTGGTCCGCAATTGCGTCCCTCCCCCTGTCCTCCTGATGGTTAACTTAACGGAAAATGTTCTGGGGTCTCATTTATAACCGTTGCGTACGCACAAAACGGGGCCTGAAATGTGCGTACGCCACTTCCCACGCAACAGTTGTGATCTATAAAAACAAACTTGACGGGAGGACGTGCGCACCGGTACGGAAACTTTGACCCGTGCGTACGCATATTATGGAGGTACTGAGGCAGGGGAAACTGGAGACGCAGATGAATTGAAGCCAGACTGTAGACATTAAATGTCATTATACGTATAATGATACCTCTCACACATTTAACTTCACTTCATACTTATATCCACTTTATCATAAACATTTAAAACAGCAGTGTTCTTTGTGCTAGTGAGCCATAACTATTACATAAGCACCTTACAAATGTAAAAGATCAACTCAAATCTCAAAGCAAATTCCGCTCAATATCTCATCAGCGCTGTCTCACCATCATGTCCCCCCCTCCACCACCGGAGCTCAGAGGAGATCTGAGAGGAGAGGACCGGACTTCCGAGAGTCGGAGTCAGCTGTGGAGCAGCTGATGAAATCATCATCATCGGTTGTAGAAATCCAAGATTATATCAAATAGCATTAAAGAATGGCAGAACAGAGCGCCAATAGTTTTAATAATATCTTCTAATAGTGTGCAGATATCACCAAGTACCATATTAGTTTTCATAAAGTTGTTGTGTAAAATCGCTGCAGTAAACATGATGTAACCCTCTGGGAAAACCAGTTGTTTCTAAAACATTTAGAGATATTTCCCTCACTGAAAATTACTTTTATTTAATAAATAACCACATTCTATATTTTATTCTGAAATTAATTTATCATTGTTTATTTTATTTCCGTTTTTGCTCAGAGTTTTAACTTTGCATCAGGATGTGTTCTACCGGTCAAAAACTTGACAACAAATAAGCTCATTGGTTCAAAGTGAAATAACTGTTGCTATTGGTGTCAAACATTCCAAGTGGGAGTGCAATCAGCCCGGTGTTGTTTAACATAATGATAAATGATATATTTGAAAATTTAGATGGATGCATCAAATCAGCGATATATGCAGATGATGGGGCAATATGGATGAGGGGAAGAAATGTGCCATATGTGATGGAAAATATAAGGAAAGCAATAGGGAAAGTGGAGAAATGGTCATATGAGTGGGGATTCAAAATGTCAATAAATAAAACATGTTATATGATATTTACAAAAAAGAGAAACATTAATACTGAGAATTTAACATTATATGGTCAGTTGATGGAGAGGGTGAATGAATACAAATATCTGGGTCTATGGTTAGACAGTAAATATACATGGCATGTTCATATAAAACATCTGGAAACAAAATGCAAAAAAGTAATAAATGTACTACGAGCTGTGGCTGGATGTAACTGGGGGGCAGATAAACAGTCATTGATTGACATATATAGGGCGAACATGAGATCAACAATGGATTATGGTTGTATAGTTTATGGAGCAGCAGCAAAGACATCATTACAAAAAGTGGATAGAGTACAGTGTAGAGCATTACGGTTATGTATCGGAGCTATCAAATCAACACCCATTAATGCAGTATTAATTGAAACAGGAGAGACTACACTGGAATTAAGAAGAGAGAAATTAGCTCTAGCATACTGGGTCAGGTTAAAAGGAAGCGGAGAAGAAAATCCTACAAAGGTAACATTACAAAACTGCTGGGAATACTCTAAGTTTCAAGGGTATGGATTTGGATGGACAATGGAAGAAAAAGTGCGGACATATGGATTGGAGGCCTTAGAGTTCACCAGGTCGACACCAATAAGCAGCGTACCCCCCTGGCTGCTCCCAGAAGTTAAAATAGACATGAGTATCATTGAAAAGAAAAGGGAATGGCAAGTAAATGAAGTGGGAGTTAAAACAAGTGTGTACCTAAGGAACAGCTATAATAATTATCTCAAAATATATACAGATGGATCCAAAAATAAACAGGAGTGTGTGGGAGTCGGTATATATATTCCAGAATTTAAAATATCTATTTCCAAAAGACTTTCAGACCAGGTATCAGTGTACACAGCAGAAATAGTGGCAATCATTATTACAATGCAGTGGGTGGAGGAGGTCAGACCTGACCGAGTGGTGATATGCACAGATTCAAAAGCTGTTTTGGAAAGTATACATTCAACAAAAGCTGTAAGGCAAGATCTAATCATTGAACTGTACTATAGCTTGCTAAGACTACACAGAGGGGGTATAGATGTATTATTCTGTTGGGTTCCAGCACACGAGGGGGTGAAAGGAAATGAGTTTGCAGATAAACTAGCAAAAAGTTCACTGCAAAAAGACATTACAGAACCAGTTTTACTTGGGAAAGGAGAAGGAAAAGCTGTGATTAAAAGGAAAGGAGTTGAGATATGGCAGAAAAGATGGGAGGAGGACCAGAAAGGAAGGAGATATTTCAAAATACAAAAGTCGGTCATAACAAAGACGTATAAAGAAAGGAACAGAAGGGAAGAAATCATGGCACGTTGGCTTTAATGGGGAAAAGGAACAGTGACAAGTGTGGGGATTGTGGTGATAAAGAAAATGTGGAGCATATCCTAATTCAATGTAAAAAGTATGAGGCTGAAAGAAAAAGACTACAGGACCAAGTCAGAGAGGAGGGACGGGACTGGGATCTGATGGGGATACTGGGAACAGAGGGTGAGGGGGTTGAAGGCACCAGGAAGGCATTATTAATGTTCTTAAGAGACACAGGATTGGTGGGTAGAATTTAAGAGTAGGAGTAAAGTGCAAATGACATGATGTTACACACTCTTGTACAGTAGGTGGCGGTATGCACCTTAAAGTTGGTTGCGATCCGCCAGAAACCGAGAGAAGAGAAGAAGAAGAAACATCCCAAGTCCCGCCTCCTCACTCAGGTTAGAGACGCAGTGTGGAAAACACGGAGATTGATGAGAGAGCAGCGGAGAAGCTGGATTTACAGAGTGATATTATTACTACTTATACTTGATATACTACTGAACAGAGAGAAGTAAAACTATATATGAGCCAGTAAGAGCTCCGTCACCTATTGAAGCGACCTGAGAACATCTGAGAGCATCGTTTGATTCTTTTCTTTTCTCGGTGCGTTCCAAACATTAAAGCAGCCGCCGCACATGGCAACACGAGTCAAATGCTCTGAGAGCTGGCATAGCGAAATGTTTTGCCACTGAGCTGTATTCTAAAATGATATTTTGTATTTCTTTGGTGATAGAGGCAGAAAGAAATATGTGTGTGTAATATGTGTGTGTTATTTACATTGTGTGGACAGAGAGGGATTCTTTAGCTGAAGTTCATGGGTTATGAGATTAGCTTGATTCTGTTCATCCCTGTGCTGCTTGTGTGCATCAACGCAAGGTGTCAGTGTTGTGACAGGGAAAGTATTCACATTGCCTTACTCACAATATTCACATATAGTGAGTATTTAATGTTTAAACTGTAGGTTGTTTGCATAATAATCTACAACTCAAATGGGTTCACAATTATGAAAGTCATTTAATAGTGTTGTTTACACTTTACTATTGAGTGGTTTATAATAATAGTGAGGTTGACATATTTCATATGTTAATATTACGATGCAAGTTAATATTGTGATGCAACAGTTCTCCTACATTCATGGGTTAAGCATTGAAAAGTTGTATTATATGTTGATATTGATCAAATTAAACTGTACAGTTAAGAGCTTGGATAGATTTGCATATATTGCTATATATATAGCAATTCTTCTATAATTCTTCTTTCTCTGACTCTGTGGCAGAAACCCTCATCCACGCTTTCGTCACCTCCCGTTTGGACTACTGCAATGGAGTTCTGTCCGGGGTTCCCAGCAAAGCCCTGGACAGGCTCCAGTATGTGCAAAACTCGACTGCCAGGGTTCTCACCCGCACCAAGCCCTGGCAGCACATCACCCCCACACTCATCCACCTCCACTGGCTCCCGGTCAAGTCCCGCATCACCTACAAGATCCTCCTCCTCACCTACAAATCCCTCAACGCCCTGGCTCCTCAGTATTTATCTAACCTCCTCCACCCTTACACACAGCCCCGGAACCTTAGATCCTCAGGCACGGGTCAGCTCTCCGTCCCTCACACAAGAATGAGAACTTTTGGGGACAGAGCCTTCAGTGTGACAGCCCCCACCCTCTGGAACTCTCTCCCCATAGAGCTCCGCAATGCACCATCTCTGGACACCTTCAAAAGACTCCTCAAAACCCACCTCTTCACCAAGGCCTATGGCCTCTAGCTACTGTTACATTTGTTGTGTTTATTTATGTCTTTGTTAAGCGTCCTTGGGTTTCATGAAAGGCGCTATATAAATCCAAGCTATTATTATTATTATTATTATTATTATTATTATTATTATTATTATTATTATTATAAGCCGTGTTATTTTACACAGGCTAGGTTTTCTGGATACCCTTGAACTCCGGATTTGGATTGGAATCTCTCCCTGACGAGGGGGATGGCGAGCTACCCGTGCTGAGCACCTGGATTGAGGAGCGCTTTCAACTTTCATCTGCCTTGCTGTCAGTGTGGTAGGACTGTGGGGAAGGACCTCAAAAGACAATTGGATCTGAACATTTTATTTTGGGGATTACTTTTATTTTTTAGGGTGCACCCAGTTCAATAGACATTTCAAACTGAACAAAACTGAATGTCGGCAGTAATTGTGAATTTATTCTGTGTCAATACAATCATTTTCCCTTAAACTTAATTCTGTGTTCTGCTTACTCATTGTGGTATCCGATTCCTGTTCATTATTCCTCTCTACGAATCTAGGTTATACTAGTCCAGTGTATACTTATTCATCAGGTGGGTTACAATGACATGACTTATTCATTTATTTATGGTTTATTAGATAGGGACAGATACAGTATACATATAGACAAAATGAAAATGGCTATCCGATGCAACTATCAGACTGTCTCCAGTGCGCCACACACTCTGCCTCCTCCAGTCATCTCCAAACAGCACATCTTCACCAGTATGGATTGTGTAAATTAACAAAGTGTGTAAATGAAGCCAGTGACAGCTCTCACACAATCGTTACACTCCATATCAGCATTATCATTATCAGTCCTAATCATAATGCAGGACAAGTTCACTATAAAAACTTAAATAATAAATAAATAAATAATAAATAGTGTACACCTGTCAAACTTCCTTTTTTCTAATGATATCCAGGTGGGGGATATTACTGATTGTCTTGATCATTTTAAGTGAATGGATCAGTCTGATTGCTGTAAAGATATAAACACAGCGGTGAGACTCGGAACATGCTGCATGGTGCTGGTGGATATACCGTCACTGTGAGGACTACGTGACGTGAATGAGAGAATCAGGGGGGAACGAGTGTTCAGAGACCTCCTCACCTACAAACACCTCCATCTCTGTGTCAGAAAAACTCCTTTTCTTGGTCTTCCTCTTGGGAGTTGCCGTGATTCACCGTAAAGAACCACTGATCAACAACAGGCTCATTCACATGCAGAAACATTCATGAGGTGCTTTGCATCGACCATTTATGGTTGAATGTGGGCGTGTAGTGGGCGGAATATGAGGCGGATCCACGTGCGCACATTTCCAGGTGGAGTGTGATTTATAAAGGGAACATTGCGTGCAGGTGTGCGTACGCACAGTTTTATAAGTCAGATTTTTTTTTGGCGCACGCCATTTTTAGGCTTTTGTGCACACATACATTTTTAGTATGGATCCTACGCACTGTTTTATAAAAGAGACCCCTGGTAATTTTCTTCCAGGACATTTTCTGTTTTTCTTCAGATGTTTTTTCTTAGAGTGTGGTGGCTGATCAGCACAAGACCTACGAAAAATATGAAAATGTTCTAAAATGTCCCGTGGTACCAGTCCATCTCTCCCCTCATTCACCAACGTTCAGGGGAACCACCCTATGTTTTCCCTGACAAGACAACATTATTTTTCATACTGCCTGCCTGAATATATCTGTATTCTCCCTCCGTCTGAAACGCTCCGCAAAACCAAGCAAACCAACAACGTGCGCACTTTAATCACGTCCAAAACATTCAAATTTGTGGATCCCAAAGTGTAAACAATGTGCTGGAGTATGGCAATGGAATATTTAATTGGATTTCTTTTGGTCAAACTTTGCCTCCAGCAACCCGCTTCCTCAGTTCTTGTATCATGCCGCAACCCGGCCAGCGTTTGCTGTTATACAATAGTATATACATGTTTTTAAAGTGCTATTGCATATCAAAAAAATAAAACAAAATAATGAATCCTACTGGAGTTGGCACCTTGCCGTGGTGGAGAAGCTTGTGTGTCTCTTTAACCCTGTATTTCAACAGGAGACTGACCTAAGTTTCCTTATAAGTTCAACCAAGTCAGCTTGGTCACAGGTTAGAGACCGGACAAATATCAGCTCCTTTGCTCAGATTTGAAGGCCATTGCAAAAATAAAACATTGTCATATGAACCTGAAGTGCTTACTCCAACTAAAAAGTTCTCATGTCATCTGTGACTAGAAGATACCGCAATCTCTGAACTTCACCCAACGTTATCTCTGTCAGTTTTACTGCTAGCAATACAACCCAAAGTTCAGCATCACTTTAACTGTGATTAGAGGTTACTGGCAACCAATAAAAGTATCCAGCGTTATCTCTGTCAGTTTTACTGCTTTATTGGTTGTCATTCTACCATGAAGGCATGGGGGTGAAGTTTGACCCTGAAGTGACCATGCTCCTTTTATTTGGTTTTCATGTTTTTCTCAGGTTAAAAGCTTTTAAAAAGTACCCTTAAAAAATGAGGAGGTAAAAAAATCATTTCTGTGATCTTCTGACATCTGATCTCATCAGCTTGAACGCACCTTGGAAATCATCAAGAGTCGTAAAATCAGTTTTCTGCAACGTTTTGGAAAACCTATTTTGCGGCCATTTCGGAAAATGGCTAGGGCCGAATTGGCAGCGCCCCGATATCTATATCTTTTCGTGACATATAACCCTACATCTGTGCCTAACTTGTTGCTTTTATCGCAAAATGCACAATTGTTACGAATATTTCAGCTTAGCTGCCCCGCTGTTACATGAGATTTAGATTTATTTTTCATTTCTTTTCTGTAAATCTTTTAATCTGGAAAGAACTTTGTACTTAAGTTTGACAAGTGTTATATAAATTATTATTATTATTACTACACTAGTTGCCTAGGAGACTTACAGTACGTACTTTGTAAGGGCAGCTGCAGTGTACTAGAAGTAAAAAGGAAAAGTATGTGATTTGGGACGTAGTCAGTCGTGCTGCTCCTCGTCCTGGAATGATTCATAGCTTGATAACTCCTCCCTCCTCTTCCTGCTCTCAAACACAGACTGCTACACTCGGTCCTCTTATTTCCTTGTTCCCTCCCCTTCAGATCGACAGTTTGAAGGTGGGTGTAACCAACATAACACATGATGATTACATCACAGCTCAAACTAGTGTCGGTTCTCAGGAAGTGAAACTCAGACAGTCGTTGCTACTGAGAGGTGAAATGGCGCAGAAAGGAGTTCAGCTGGACCAGGAAGCAATCTCTTGTTCGATCTGTCTGGATCTACTGAAGGATCCGGTGACTACTACCTGTGGACACAGCTACTGCATGAACTGTATTAAAAGCTTCTGGGATGGAGAGGATGAGAAGAAGATCTACAGCTGCCCTCAGTGTAGGCAGACCTTCACACCGAGGCCTGTCCTGCTGAAAAACACCATGTTAGCAGTTTTAGTGGAGGAACTGAAGAAGACTGGACTCCAAGCTGCTCCTGCTGATCACTGCTATGCTGGACCTGAAGATGTGGCCTGTGATGTCTGCACTGGGAGGAAACTGAAAGCCTTCAAGTCTTGTCTGGTGTGTCTGGCCTCTTACTGTGAGAAACACCTCCAGCCTCATTATGATGTGGCTCCGTTAAAGAAACACAAGCTGGTGGAGCCCTCCAAGAAGCTCCAGGAGAACATCTGCTCTCGTCACGACGAGGTGATGAAGATGTTCTGTCGTACTGATCAGCAGTGTATCTGTTATCTCTGCTCTGTGGATGAACATAAAGGCCACGACATCGTCTCAGCTGCAGCAGAAAGGACCGAGAGGCAGAGAGAGCTGGAGGTGAGTCGACTCAACATCCAGCAGAGGATCCAGGACAGAGAGAAAGATGTGAAGCTGCTCCAACAGGAGGTGGAGGCTGTCAATCGCTCTGCTGATAAAGCAGTGGAGGACAGTGAGAAGATCTTCACCGAGCTGATCCGTCTCATGGAGAAAAGAAGCTGTGATGTGAAGCAGCAGGTCAGATCCCAGCAGAAAAGTGAAGTGAGTCGAGTCAAAGAGCTTCAGGAGAAGCTGGAGCAGGAGATCACTGAGCTGAAGAGGAGAGACGCTGAGATGAAGCTGCTGTCACACACAGAGGATCACAACCAGTTTCTTCTTAACTACCCCTCACTGTCACCACTCACTGAATCTACATCCAGCATCAATATCCGTCCTCTGAGCTACTTTGAGGACGTGACGGCGGCTGTGTCAGAAGTCAGAGATAAACTACAGGACGTTCTGAGAGAGAAATGGACAAACGTCTCACAGACAGGGACTGAAGTGGATGTTTTACTGTCACAACCAGAGCCCAAGACCAGAGCTGGATTCTTACAATATTCACGAGAAATCACACTGGATCCAAACACAGCACACACACTGCTGTTATTATCTGAGGGGAACAGAAAAGCAACATTTATGAGACAACATCAGTCTTATCCTAGTCACCCAGACAGATTCACTGGATGGCCTCAGGTCCTGAGTAGAGAGAGTCTGACTGGACGTTGTTACTGGGAGGTGGAGTGGAGAGGGGGAGGAGTTTATGTAGCAGTCACATACAAGAGTATCAGGAGAGCAGGGGTGAATGAATGTTTGTTTGGACACAATGATAAATCTTGGGCGTTACTTTGTAAACAAAACAGTTCTATATTTCGGTACAACAAAGTCCAAACCCCCGTCTCAGGTCCTCCGTCCTCCAGAGTAGGAGTGTACCTGGATCACAGTGCAGGTATTCTGTCCTTCTACAGCGTCTCTGAAACCATGACTCTCCTCCACAGAGTCCAGACCACATTCACTGAGCCTCTCTATGCTGGACTTTATCTTTATGGTTATGATGGAAACACTGCTGAGTTGTGTAAACTGAAATAGACAGAAGTCATTTAAGGGTTAAATTCAGTGTTTTAACTCTTAAACTTCTCTGGTGTCCATCATTGTTGCTGCAGAGCTGATTTGTGTCTGGACCGCAGAGGACCAGCCCTACAAACACTAAAGTGTGTCACTGACTGACTGACTGAGTGATGAAGTTACAGGATTCATCAGCGACTGTTGCAGGTTCCTCATTGGTTGTTGCTCTTTCTAAATGAAAAGCTGGAGAACAGTTCAGTGTTTATGTTTTCTGGGGATTGTGTCAGCGGTTCATTGAATCATTACATCGTGCTGTTGTTGTGCATGTGCTATTGTTTATAGTAGTTTAAGTTACGTTACGTTGTGCTTCGTATTGTGTTACCACCGTGCATTCACACCAAGCAGGAAGCACATTAGCAAGCCACACGTCGCTACTGCGGTATGAACCCAAAATAAACACACTGTGCTGTGATTTAATATCAATAAACGGATCAAAATGATGCCGAAATAACGATAATATGATGTTGATTTGTAAAAAGAGTGAATTCATGCTTTGTCGGGTCTGTCCGCAACACAGCAAGCAAACAACTTTTAAAATGCTTGTTTTCTGAACGGAGTCCGGATCGATCAGTGCCAGGCTATGCTAACATTGTAGCTGCTCCATCAACACTCCATCTAGGAATAAACACGGCAGCAACAACATCAGTGATGACGTCAACTTTGTAAGTATGTATATATTGTTACACACCACTTATATGATGAATGCTTTTGATACACATGCTTTAATAACAAGCTGAAATACTTTTAACCTGCAGACTGTATGTCATGATGATACATTTACACCTTGTATAAAATGTATAATATACTGACTAGTAAATGTCACCATTTACTATTACTGAATGCAATTTGATCATTATAAGTTGTCTTTCAATCAAACATTAAGATATAAGTGGAAAAACCTGTTCATAAAACATGATAGACATGACCACTGATTATTTGTGTAACAATTTAGCCACAAATTCACATCCTGACCAGATACGGTCCAGACAGATACTCGCTTTAGACTGAGTCTTGTTCTTTTCATGTCTTCACTGCACAGAGATCAGCTGTCAATCAAACATTATGGGCTCTACTTTGTAAACTTCTCTGTGCTCTAAATGTTTGATGAATATTTGTATATATATGTATATATATATATGTGTGTGTGTGTGTGTGTGTGTGTGTGTGTGTGTGTGTGTTGTTGTTTCTCTTCCACTGCACGGGTCTTAAAGGAAGGTCTAGTGATTTATTTCTTATCATAGATATTCTGTTCTCACCACTTTTTGTAAAGATATCTAGAATCACATTTATTGGTTGGGCAGACTAAATGTTGTCGTCCAGATCGACGTACAAACGAGATCCTAAGATGTTTAATGAAACTGTAATTATCATGATCATAATCAATAAGGAAATCATTATTCTCTGTTACATCGCTGAGATTCTGCTCAAACAAACTGATTGTGTGGATGAAAATGAATCTGTACGTGAAATCATTGAACAAGAGTCATTTAGCAGACTTTACTGATGGGATGTGTGAACAAACTGAAGGTTTCTATAATCAATAAACAAGAATGAACTAAGTCTTTGCTTGTCTTTTTTCCAGGGTATCATACAAAGCTGATGGAGTAAATGTGACTAGGAGAGAATAACTGAGGCAGTTTTCCTCCTGAAACACCACAAAGTCCAGTGTTCATGTTTAGAGTCGGTCAGTCTCTGTTTAAAAACAATCTAAAGAAAGATTAAAACTAAAAGGTAACATAACTTATTAGTTGTGACATGAGGATTTTGTTATCATAGTTATTGAACACAATCACAAGTTCATATATTGAATACAAATTCCAACTTCTTTCCCCACATACTGATAGAAGAACGCTCTTTTTCTCCACTTCAGCTCGTATTATTCCTCTGACGATACGCTCAACACTTGTTTCTAGACCGTGTTCAGAACGTTTTATTTTCACTGGGCTTGTTGTCTCCTCTGTATAACCACAGCTGTGGTGCTTTGGTGATTCTCTGAGCAACCTGGAGAGCACACAAACGGGACTATTGTTTGTTCTTCATTCAAACCGTATCATGCAGCTTTAAACACAACAACTGTTGTGGATTTATGGCTTTTTAAACTGTTTTGGATACATGAACGAAACCGTCTTGCCACATGGACTCTACATCTCTTTCTTTACATATTTACATCTCTTTCTTTATGTGCATTTATTTTGTTCGTTGCAATACATGAGATTGATTTAAAGTGTGTATTCCCCTTTCTGCTCATCTCTTGGCACTGCAGGGCTTGGTAATGATATGAGAGGGGGTCACTATGTTTTAGATGTGTCCAAAATTTAATTGCTCTTTTTTGTGGATACTGGCCTAATTCTGCCCTGCATGCATTATTTGTAGTTTTCCTCTGGACATGTAGGAGAATCTTACAGAACTCTGCATGCAGGGTCTCAGTGGGGTGTTTATCCCATTGAGTGAAGTCTTGGTTTGTAAGTGGACCCCACACCTCGCTGCCATAGAGTGCAATTGGTTCAATAACACACTCGATAAGTTTAAGCCAAATTTTAATCGGTATTTCGGTTTGGATATTTTTTTTAATGGCATAGAAAGCCCTGCGTGCTTTCTCTCTCAGCTCATGAACTGCCTCTTTAAAATGTCCAGTTGAACTCATTTTTAAACCGAGGTAATTGTAGTGTGTGCAGTCTCTCTCTCTCTCTCTCTCTCTCTCTCTCAGCACGTTTTAAAAACAACCGCAGTGCTGAACATGTACATGATGACAATGAATACAAAGCAAGCAATAATAAGAACAGAGTAAAAACAATGAACACTAGAATGGCACTCGGAGAGCGTAGACCTCCGCCAAGGTGCCTGACTTTAAAAACAGATCACAGCTCACAGCTGGCGGTACCGTGAGGTGGTCGGCTTGTTATTAACACGGTGTGTTTCCGTGTAACGTATCGGCGGATGCCTCTCTCATTCAGCAGCCTTGTTATGTCTGTATAACGTTACACTACGTCGTCTCTCATCCCGTCATCTACCGCTTTTTTTTCTTTCTCACCGCGGACGGACAGCAGCTCCCGTCGCACCTCGATGTCTCGCCACACATCCACACACGTATCTCTCTGCTCTCAGGAGGAAGAAGGCGGGGTCACGCGTCATCAACGTGTCATCAGCTACACTGCACATGTGTTATACCCTGTGGTCTTAATGCTCAGGCTGATTGGAATTCTTAAAAGAAAATCCTGAATCTGGATCATGATCCGGATCGCCACCAAAATCTAATGGATTGTTCATTGTGCTACACTCCACCCCTCCAAAACAATTCATTCAAATCCTTCACGAACTTTTGCAGTAATCCTGCTAACAGACAAACCAACGCTGATGAAAACATAACCTCGGGCCTTGAAGGAGGTAATAATGTGAATATAATAGCAGTAAAGGAGTTGCAGCTCAACAGAAAATTAACTTAATGAAACGCCAGCAAAAAGAGGTTCAACTATTCTGTTTGTCTGAGCTGTTGATATGAAAAGGTAAGCTGTTCCAGAGGTTAGCGGCGGAGGACTAAATTTAGATATGATTTTACTTGCATCTTGCACATCAGTATCTGATTCTAGCTAGCTCTAATGTGCTAAAATGCTGACTCATATCCGGGCTTTAGGACTCATTCCTGTAGCACTCTATAGCTAGTGAGCTAGGCGACATGCATTCCCAAGACCCCCAACAGATCACGTCAAAGTTGCAACTAATTGTCATTGGTGATCTTTCCCCCTTAATCACTGAGATTGAGAACGGTTGACACCTTCATTACTCCCCTAGTCTAGCAGCCCCTTAAAGGGAGCAGCTGGTGGCCAAACGGAGGCTCGGCTCACTCTGTTCTGTCCTGTTACTGCTGTTGAGGGAGATGAACATCAGACTAAGGTGCCGTTTGCAGTCTTAGCTCCCCCCCGCGACGCTCGTGCAGCTTTATGTGAAGAGCGTAGGATACGGTGTGTGTGCGTTGGCATGCTGGAGGATCACACGTGGGCCAATTGTTTGGTCACCGTAACTTGCGGCTCGAGGAACGAGGAAACTGGTGCTTCCTGTGTGACGTAGTTGGCTGTACGTGGCGGAGGAGGAGCTCTGTTGCCACTGCTGTTTTTGTCCCTTAGTTATTTATTTTATTTTTCCTATTTCTGGTTATTAAGTTATTTTTGGTTGTATTGGGCTTTTGTATGTTGATTTATTTTTAATAATCTGTTTACCCGTTTACCTCTAACTTCTGCATTTGTGGTTAGTGTGTTTTGCTTTTGTTCATTTGCTTCTTTCTTTTTGTTTAAAGTGGTGGCCCAACACCAACATAGGTTTCTTGCTGTAATAGGGGAGGGGGCATTTATTTAGTTTATCTGTAAACCAGCTGTTGTGGAGGTAATCGGGAAGTGAACATTCCTAGCTCTCTGCCAGTTAACAGGACGGTTGGGTTGCTATATCCTTGCAGGTGGTTGGTCAGTGGGTGGAGGGATTCTTCTTGTGTTGGGGTTCTTATTGCATGAGGCTTGCTGTGTCCTCCTAACCCCTGTGTGCTCTTTACCTTGCAGTGTGAGTGGAAGTAACTGTGTGTTTTTCCAACTACTGGTGGTGGTGAACTGTTCTGCATTTCCTCTCCCCTCACTCCATTCCTGCTGTGGGTTTCCCTGGCACCCTTCCTCCTGTACTGGTAAGGTTAGTGGTGTAGGGACATTTTTAAAAACACTTTAACTCTATTTTTGTAATAAAGGACATTATTTTTCTAGCCTGGCTTCTCTTGCAGCTTTTATCATTGCAGCAACTAATCACCATCTTTTAATTCAAATAAAAGTTATTTGATTTTGAAACTTGAAACTCACGTCTCTGCCCCGTCTCTTTATCAAGGAACTTGTGTAACTTGGTTGGGTTATGCTCTGGGTGAAATTCCCAGAGTGGCGTTGTCGGGTTGTAATAGCCTGGGTTTCTGCTAAGTGCCCGGGTTACATAATAATTATGAATTTTGTAATGGAGTTATTAAAACAGATTGCTCCGTCCTGGCCGAACAGTCGCCGTCGGTGCAGAGAAGGCGTCATGGTCTCAGTGGTCACGCTGTCCTGCAGCTGAGTAGAGCCTCACTTCTGGATATTTTGCGCATGCTTACTTTGAGGAATTGATGTAAGCACAAATTCTCAATTCATATTTGAGTTGTGACATACATCTTTCAAAATGATTTCCTTAAATTTGAATAACATAGTTTAAGATAAAATGTGCATGTTAGAGCCATTTGTTCAGTAGAAATATCTGTGGTTAATTTACATTTTGTTTTATTTGCTTGAGATAAATAACTCTGTAGTTTCACTGCAGTGTGCTCAATAAGGACCAATTGTGACTGCAGCCAGTCCTGTATTCTGATTGGGCGAAAGCTAAATTGTGCTGCATGTGCTCGTTAAACGATTCAGTTGAAGCCATGGAGCCTGGAGAGCACACTAGTCTTTGACCGTGCTTAATATACCGTGCTTAATATTACTGTTCTTGGTTTTTTACTGCTTATGTTTTTGATATTTTGTTACCATTTTTGTATTTGAAGACTAAAGAAAGATTTTCAGTAACCGGTTGAAATGAAGAACATGGACTACGGAGTTTTATTGAAACACACGTCAACTACATGCTTGGACTGTATAGCTTAAGTGGGCATCTAAAGAAATAGACGGAGCCACACTTACATTAGTCAAAGACTAAGCTCGTTAAGGAAACGAAGCATATGGATGGACCCTTTGTAAAGAGACGTGGATTATGGACATAATTCTTCACGTAACAAGGATATAAGAGCCACGTTGATTTTCATCGCTGTGCACTAAAGGAAAGTGAGTACATGAAGATCTCAGTCTACAATGTCCTTACATTCTGGAGCCATGTTCAATTAAGCCTCAAGTCGTTTTGCAACTAAGCTGCAGTGGTCATTCTTTGAAGTGCACATGTTAAAACTCTTGAAAACGTCTGTGGACATATTGTGGAAGAGTGAGAAGCTGTCGTTTTGAAGAAAACAAGACAGTTTGTGTGCATTAAACCTTGGCAAGAGTGACGCCGTAGATAATGGAAGTTGCAGGAAACGGCCAGAAGAGGGAGCCAAAGCCCACGGCAAAGGCTGTGGAAGAAAAACTGAACAGGCTTAAGAATGAAAGAAAAGGCAAGCTGGCTCATCTCACTCGTAAAAGAAGGGAGACTGAAAATCTCAAGAAAGATAAAATTAATAATGAAATAATTAAAGATGAAGCATTATTTATCTTTTGGAAGTTCTTTAGAGAATTTAAAGAGTTTAATGCAGAAATATGAACTCTTCTAGAAGACGAAGATAAAGAAGAGGAGCAGTGTAACTGGTACATGCCCAAATGTGTGGACTTTGAGAACTTTGTTCAGGAAACAGAGGACTGGATTGAAAAGATTAAGAGACATCCTGAAGAAGAGAATGATGATGGCAATAAATATGAGGATGATGATGACATAAAGCCAAGTGATAGCATCTCAGAGGTCATCAGTCGCACATCCAAGAGAAGCTCTGTGCTTAGCCATGCATCACAAGCATCCAGTGCAAGTTCTGCTCGTTTGAAGCTGCAGGCAGAGCGGGAAGAGCTGTTAGCACGTGCTGCCTTTCTTAAGAAACGTCAAGACATTGAGATGGAAGAAACACGCTTAAAGGCGCGCAAAGAGCAAGTGGAGCTAGATGCCAAGATTGCTGCATCAGACGCCAAGATAAAGGTGTATGCAGATTATGAAGATGGTCAAGATGGCATGAATGAATATTACGAGTCAAAAAGCAAGTACAAAGTGGGTTTAAAGGACATGTATGTTAAAGATGAAGATGGTGAGACACAAGTGAGTTTCCCAGCACCTGTAGGCCCAAAGCACCCAGCTCAGACTGCTAATGATCATCACAGAGCTTCGCCTCTTAAAGCAGCCAGGTCAGCAGTACCTCCCCCTCAGAGAGCAGCTAGTTCAGTAGTACCTCCAGACCCTTCACAGCAAGCAGGTTCCTCTGATGGCATCTCCAAAATAATGCAGCGCCAGAATGAGATAACAGAAATGCTAGTCAAGCAGCAAAACATGTCACAACTCCCACAGAGAGATGTTCCAACTTTCTCAGGAGATCCACTCAGCTACCGTTCGTTTATAAGGGCATTCGAACAGACTATTGAGAACAAGACTGCTAGTGCACAAGATAGGTTGTTCTACCTGCAGCAGTTCACAAGTGGAGAACCTCTTAACCTTGTTCGTAGTTGTGAACACATGTGGCCAGATGAAGGTTACAGAGAAGCTAGGAGGCTCCTTCAACAACAGTATGGAGATGAGCTGCGAATAACCACAGCCTTGATGAATAAAGCTCTTGAATGGCCTCAGATAAAATCAGAAGACAGGAAAGCATTAAATGCATATGCTTTGTTCCTCATAGGATGTCGAAACACTATGAGTGATGTGGATTACATGGATGAGATGGACAACCCTAGCAATATGAAGACTGTCATCTCAAAACTCCCCTTCAAACTAAAAGAACGGTGGAGAAATCGAGCATATGAAATCCAAACAAAAACAGGAAGAAGAGCCAGGTTTTCCGACCTGGTAGATTTCATCAACTGGCAAGCAAAGGTCAGCAACGACCCACTTTTGGGAGATATTTTGGATGTCAGCGTAGAAGGAAAGTGGAAGCCTAAGATAAACATTAAGACAAGTAACCCCAAGAGCATCAGTTTTGCTACAAGTGTCTCTCCGGCTGGAAGACACAGTGGTGCTCAACAACCACAAGAGAAGAAGTATGGTTCAGCCAAACTATCTGATGTTTTCCAAAAACCCTGCATGTACTGTCATAAAAGCCACACCTTGGAGTTTTGTGAGAAGATAAAAGAACAGACTCCCAAAGACAGAATCAAATTCTTAACATCACAAGGACTCTGTTTTGGATGCCTCACACCAGGTCACATGAGTAAATATTGTCGTAAGAGAATGCAATGCCAGGAGTGTTCAGGAAAACACCCAAGCATTTTGCATGTTGTGAAGGAATTCCCAGTTCTGTCCGAAAAGGATGAAAATAGGAATACAGAAACTACTAACGCGGTCACAAGCGCCTTCGTAGGAACAGAACATGAAAGCAGCAGAGACACTGGGGCAGGTAATGGAGAAAATATCCTTTCCATAGTACCAGTGAAAATAAAGTCCAAAAGAAGTGACAAGGTGATCCAGGTCTATGCGTTTTTAGACCAAGGAAGCACAGCAACCTTCTGTACCGATGAGGTCAGGCAGCAGCTTAACCTCCGAGGAAGGAAAGCGGAACTCTTACTCACTACTATGGCATCAGAAAAGAAGGTGAGCACTCACGTTCTGTCAGATCTGGAAGTATGCAGCCTGGAAGGGAAGAATTACATAGACCTTCCGCAGGCGTTCACTCAACCAAGTATACCAGTGAAAAAAGACAACGTTCCTCTTCAGAAAGATGTGGATCGATGGCCTTACCTGCATGAAGTTCGCATCTCGCATATCGAAGCAGAAGTCGACTTGCTTATTGGTACTGATGCCTTTAAAGCCATGGAGCCCCAGCAGATAATAAACAGCAGATGTGATGGGCCGTATGCAGTGAAGACTCCTCTTGGATGGGTCATCAACGGTCCACTCAGAGGCACCACTACAGCCAACCTAGAAATGGTGAGTCACTCAGTCAATCGCATTTCAGTATCCAATGTGGAAAACCTGTTGACTCAGCTGTACAATGCAGACTTCCCAGAGAGAGGATACGATGATAAGACTGAGATGTCACAGGAGGACCGTCAGTTCCTTGACTCAGTGAAAGGATCAACACAGCTAGTTGATGGTCACTACTGCATCGGACTACCACTGAAAGACAAAGACTTAAAAATGCCTGATAACAGATCTTTAGCCGAGCAGCGCCTTACAAGCCTCATAATGGGAAAAATCGTCAAGATAATGCCAGACTCGAAAGGAACCGTCCGCAGTGTCTGTGTTCAGACGAAGACAAGCACATTGGAGAGACCCATAACTAAGATATGCCTCTTGGAGGAGGCATTGTGAAGATCAAAAGAGACTGAATAAGTTAAAGACATTTATCTGTTTGCGATCTGTTTAAACAAATTTACATTTTGTTTAATTTGCTTGAGATAAATAACTCTGTAGTTTCACTGCAGTGTGCTCAATAAGGACCAAGTGTGACTGCAGCCAGTCCTGTATTCTGATTGGGCGAAAGCTAAATTGTGCTGCATGTGCTCGTTAAACGATTCAGTTGAAGCTATGGAGCCTGGAGAGCACACTAGTCTTTGACCGTGCTTAATATACCGTGCTTAATATTACTGTTCTTACCTTTTTACTGCTTATGTTTTTGATATTTTGTTACCATTTTTGTATTTGTAGACTAAAGAAAGATTTTCAGTAAACGGTTGAAATGAAGAACATGGACTACGGAGTTTTATTGAAACACGCGTCAACTACATGCTTGGACTCTGTAGCTTAAGTGGGCATCTTTAAGAAATAGACGGAGCCACACTTACAACGTGGCTGATTTGCAGTCTAATAATACTAACTAGAAAATGCATTTCCTGCTGAAAATGCGTGGGAATGCTGACAGCTGAAAGGACCTGCAGGATCTCTGTTCTAGTCAGCTGCTCGATAGCGGTGTTTTAGTTTTAGTCTTTTCAAGTTATATTGAGTGTAGGGAGCCTTCCTTTAGGCCTGTTTTCATTTAGTGTTCCCCTTCTCCCTTTGAATCGCTTGCGATTTTTGTGGTTATCCTTCAGGAGTAACTTTAAGATTCCCCTGGGGCCTCATGTATAAACGGTGCGCACGTACTAAAATGTTGCGTACGCTGTGTTTCACGCTCACGCCGGGATGTATAAAAGTCAACGTGACGTGAGAATGTGCGAACCGTGCCGCAAATTCTAGACCAGTCGTGAAAATGTGCGGGCCGTCTTCCAAACTCTGTCATCTGGCAGTGTCAAACTATAAAGTACTGAAACTCGCTAAATGCGTAAAATATTTTTTCCACTCAACTTACTGAGTTTTATTTATGATGTGGGATCCAAAAAAACCCCCACATATTTCTTTACTAGTTTGCGCATAATGTTTAACATCAGAAGGCACAACAAAAACACATTTAAACCTATTTTCCAGAGATGACATGCCTTAACCACCGTGTCAAAACCAAAATCGCGTCCTGCACAATGTGGCAGACCAACATGCTGTGTCTGTGCTCCAGAGGAGCTTCAGATGGATGAACCGGACCCTGGCACACCTAACAATGAGCCAAAAGCAGCAGCTTTACAGCGCCGTTTAGATGCAACACACAGAATGTAAAGCAACGAGGTGAGTTGAGACAAACATTTATTTTTCAACAAGGTCTTTTAATATATAACTTATCCCACCAAGAACCTCATTCATTCTTTTTAATTCGTTGCATATATATTCTTCATTGTATTGACAATCTCTCTCTGTGACTCACAGCACAGCGTTAGTGAGGACACGGCCAGACCGCCGCCCCTCAGCAGTCGAGGCTCGGGCGCAGCTGACCGTTCTTCTTTTTGTTCCTTTTCCAGCGTGATTTGCCGTCGTTATTTGGACAATAGGTGACAGCATGGAGCGTGTTTATAGTCATTTGCATAGTTATTAATGGGAGGAGACAAGGCGGACCAAGTGGCACGTGCAGCTGCGCTCAATTTCACGTTCATTGAGATGTATAAAGGAAAGGTACGCAGGAACAGGCGTACGCACAGTTTTATACATGTGGAAATTTCTGTGCTTACGTACTTTTCCAATTTTGTTAGTACGCCATCTTCCAGTGTGAAAGCTGCGCAGTCTTTTATACATGAGGCCCCTGGTCCGCAATTGCGTCCCTCCCCCTGATGGTTAACTTAACGGAAAATGTCCTGGGGTCTCATTTATAACCGTTGCGTACGCACAAAACGGGGCCTGAAATGTGCGTACGCCACTTCCCACGCAACAGTTGTGATCTATAAAAACAAACTTGACGGGAGAATGTGCGCACCGGTACGGAAACTTTGACCCGTGCGTACGCATATTATGGAGGTACCGAGGCAGGGGAAACTGGAGACGCAGATGAATTGAAGCCAGACTGTAGACATTAAATGTCATTATACGTATAATGATACCTCTCACACATTTAACTTCACTTCATACTTATATCCACTTTATCATAAACATTTAAAACAGCAGTGTTCTTTGTGCTAGTGAGCCATAACTATTCCATAAGCACCTTACAAATTGTAAAAGATCAACTCAAATCTCAAAGCAAATTCCGCTCAATATCTCATCAGCGCTGTCTCACCATCATGTCCCCCCCTCCACCACCGGAGCTCAGAGGAGATCTGAGAGGAGAGGACCGGACTACCGACAGTCGCAGTCAGCTGTGGAGCAGCTGATGAAATCATCATCGGTTGTAGAAATCCAAGATTATATCAAATAGCATTAAAGAATGGCAGAACAGAGCGCCAATAGTTTTAATAATATCTTCTAATAGTGTGCAGATATCACCAAGTACCATATTAGTTTTCATAAAGTTGTTGTGTAAAATCGCTGCAGTAAACATGATGTAACCCTCTGGGAAAACCAGTTGTTTCTAAAACATTTAGAGATATTTCCCTCACTGAAAATTCCTTTTATTTAATAAATAACCACATTCTATATTTTATTCTGAAATTAATTTATCATTGTTTATTTTATTTCCGTTTTTGCTCAGAGTTTTAACTTTGCATCAGGATGTGTTCTACCGGTCAAAAACTTGACAACAAATAAGCTCATTGGTTCAAAGTGAAATAACTGTTGCTATTGGTGTCAAACATTCCAAGTGGGAGTGCAATCAGCCCGGTGTTGTTTAACATAATGATAAATGATATATTTGAAAATTTAGATGGATGCATCAAATCAGCGATATATGCAGATGATGGGGCAATATGGATGAGGGGAAGAAATGTGCCATATGTGATGGAAAATATAAGGAAAGCAATAGGGAAAGTAGAGAAATGGTCATATGAGTGGGGATTCAAAATGTCAACAAATAAAACATGTTATATGATATTTACAAAAAAGAGAAACATTAATACTGAGAATTTAACATTATATGGTCAGTTGATGGAGAGGGTGAATGAATACAAATATCTGGGTCTATGGTTAGACAGTAAATATACATGGCATGTTCATATAAAACATCTGGAAACAAAATGCAAAAAAGTAATAAATGTACTACGAGCTGTGGCTGGATGTAACTGGGGGGCAGATAAACAGTCATTGATTGACATATATAGGGCGAACATGAGATCAACAATGGATTATGGTTGTATAGTTTATGAAGCAGCAGCAAAGACATCATTACAAAAAGTGGATAGAATACAGTGTAGAGCATTACGGTTATGTATCGGAGCTATCAAATCAACACCCATTAATGCAGTATTAATTGAAGCAGGAGAGACTACACTGGAATTAAGAAGAGAGAAATTAGCTCTAGCATACTGGGTCAGGTTAAAAGGAAGTGGAGAAGAAAATCCTACAAAGGTAACAATTCAAAACTGCTGGGAATACTCTAAGTTTCAAGGGTATGGATTTGGATGGACAATGGAAGAAAAAGTGCGGACATATGGATTGGAGGCCTTAGAGTTCACCAGGTCGACACCAGTAAGCAGCGTACCCCCCTGGCTGCTCCCAGAAGTTAAAATAGACATGAGTATCATTGAAAAGAAAAGGGAATGGCAAGTAAATGAAGTGGGAGTTAAAACAAGTGTGTACCTAAGGAACAGCTATAATAATTATCTCAAAATATATACAGATGGATCCAAAAATAAACAGGAGTGTGTGGGAGTCGGTATATATATTCCAGAATTTAAAATATCTATTTCCAAAAGACTTTCAGACCAGGTATCAGTGTACACAGCAGAAATAGTGGCAATCATCATTGCAATGCAGTGGGTTGAGGAGGTCAGACCTGACCGAGTGGTGATATGCACGGATTCAAAAGCTGTTTTGGAAAGTATACATTCAACAAAAGCTGTAAGGCAAGATCTAATCATTGAACTGTACTATAGCTTGCTAAGACTACACAGAGGGGGTATAGATGTATTATTCTGTTGGGTTCCAGCACACGAGGGGGTGAAAGGAAATGAGTTTGCAGATAAACTAGCAAAAAGTTCACTGCAAAAAGACATTACAGTAAAAGTTTTACTTGGGAAAGGAGAAGGAAAAGCTGTGATTAAAAGGAAAGGAGTTGAGATATGGCAGAAAAGATGGGAGGAGGACCAGAAAGGAAGGAGATATTTCAAAATACAAAAGTCGGTCATAACAAAGACGTATAAAGAAAGGAACAGAAGGGAAGAAATCATCATAACAAGACTCTTAATGGCACGTTGGCTTTAATGGGGAAAAGGAACAGTGACAAGTGTGGGGATTGTGGTGATAAAGAAAATGTGGAGCATATCCTAATTCAATGTAAAAAGTATGAGGCTGAAAGAAAAAGACTACAGGACCAAGTGAGAGAGGAGGGACGGGACTGGGATCTGATGGGGATACTGGGAACAGAGGGTGAGGGGGTTGAAGGCACCAGGAAGGCATTATTAATGTTCTTAAGAGACACAGGATTGGTGGATAGAATTTAAGAGTAGGAGTAAAGTGCAAATGACATGATGTTACACACTCTTGTACAGTAGGTGGCGGTATGCACCTTAAAGTTGGTTGCGATCCGCCAGAAACCGAGAGAAGAGAAGAAGAAGAAACATCCCAAGTCCCGCCTCCTCACTCAGGTTAGAGACGCAGTGTGGAAAACACGGAGATTGATGAGAGAGCAGCGGAGAAGCTGGATTTACAGAGTGATATTATTACTACTTATACTTGATATACTACTGAACAGAGAGAAGTAAAACTATATATGAGCCAGTAAGAGCTCCGTCACCTATTGAAGCGACCTGAGAACATCTGAGAGCATCGTTTGATTCTTTTCTTTTCTCGGTGCGTTCCAAACATTAAAGCAGCCGCCGCACATGGCAACACGAGTCAAATGCTCTGAGAGCTGGCATAGCGAAATGTTTTGCCACTGAGCTGTATTCTAAAATGATATTTTGTATTTCTTTGGTGATAGAGGCAGAAAGAAATATGTGTGTGTAATATGTGTGTGTTATTTACATTGTGTGGACAGAGAGGGATTCTTTAGCTGAAGTTCATGGGTTATGAGATTAGCTTGATTCTGTTCATCCCTGTGCTGCTTGTGTGCATCAACGCAAGGTGTCAGTGTTGTGACAGGGAAAGTATTCACATTGCCTTACTCACAATATTCACATATAGTGAGTATTTAATGTTTAAACTGTAGGTTGTTTGCATAATAATCTACAACTCAAATGGGTTCACAATTATGAAATAGTCATTTAATAGTGTTGTTTACACTTTACTATTGAGTGGTTTATAATAATAGTGAGGTTGACATATTTCATATGTTAATATTACGATGCAAGTTAATATTGTGATGCAACAGTTATCCTACATTCATGGGTTAAGCATTGAAAAGTTGTATTATATGTTGATATTGATCAAATTAAACTGTACAGTTAAGAGCTTGGATGATTTGCATATATTGCTATATAAGCCGTGTTATTTTACACAGGCTAGGTTTTCTGGATACCCTTGAACTCCGGATTTGGATTGGAATCTCTCCCTGACGAGGGGGATGGCGAGCTACCCGTGCTGAGCACCTGGATTGAGGAGCGCTTTCAACTTTCATCTGCTTTGCTGTCAGTGTGGTAGGACTGTGGGGAAGGACCTCAAAAGACAATTGGATCTGAACATTTTATTTTGGGGATTACTTTTATTTTTTAGGGTGCACCCAGTTCAATAGACATTTCAAACTGAACAAAACTGAATGTCGGCAGTAATTGTGAATTTATTCTGTGTCAATACAATCATTTTCCCTTAAACTTAATTCTGTGTTCTGCTTACTCATTGTGGTGTCCGATTCCTGTTCATTATTCCTCTCTACGAATCTAGGTTATACTAGTCCAGTGTATACTTATTCATCAGGTGGGTTACAATGACATGACTTATTAATTTATTTATGGTTTATTAGATAGGGACAGATACAGTATACATATAGACAAAATGAAAATGGCTATCCGATGCAACTATCAGACTGTCTCCAGTGCGCCACCGCGCTGCGCCACACACTCTGCCTCCTCCAGTCATCTCCAAACAGCACATCTTCACCAGTATGGAGAGTGTAAATTAACAAAGTGTGTAAATGAAGCCAGTGACAGCTCTCACACAATCGTTACACCATATCGGCATTATCATTATCAGTCCTAATCATAATGCAGGACAAGTTCACTATAAAAACTTAAATAATAAATAGTGTACACCTGTCAAACTTCCTTTTTTCTAATGATATCCAGGTGGGGGATATTACTGATTGTCTTGATCATTTTAAGTGAATGGATCAGTCTGATTGCTGTAAAGATATAAACACAGCGGTGAGACTCGGAACATGCTGCATGGTGCTGGTGGATATACTGGCACTGTGAGGACTACGTGACGTGAATGAGAGAATCAGGAGGGAACAAGTGTTCAGAGATCTCCTCACCTACATACACCTCCATCTCTGTGTCAGAAAAACTCCTTTTCTTGGTCTTCCTCTTGGGAGTTGCTGTGATTCACCGTAAAGAACCACTGATCAACAGGCTCATTCACATGCAGAAACATTCATGAGGTGCTTTGCATCGACCATTTATGGTTGAATGTGGGCGTGTAGTGGGCGGAATATGAGGCGGATCCACGTGCGCACATTTCCAGGTGGACTGTGATTTATAAAGGGAACATTGCGTGCAGGTGTGCGTACGCACAGTTTTATAAGTCAATTTTTTTTTGGCGCACGCCATTTTTAGGCTTTTGTGCACACATACATTTTTAGTATGGATCCTACGCACTGTTTTATAAAAGAGACCCCTGGTAATTTTCTTCCAGGACATTTTCTGTTTTTCTTCAGATGTTTTTTCTTAGAGTGTGGTGGCTGATCAGCACAAGACCTACGAAAAATATGAAAATGTTCTAAAATGTCCCGTGGTACCAGTCCATCTCTCCCCTCATTCACCAACGTTCAGGGGAACCACCCTATGTTTTCCCTGACAATGCAACATTATTTTTCATACTGCCTGCCTGAATATACCTGTATTCTCCCTCCGTCTGAAACGCTCCGCAAAACCAAGCAAACCAACAACGTGCGCACTTAAATCACGTCCAAAACATTCAAATTTGTGGATCCCAAAGTGTAAACGATGTGCTGGAGTATGGCAATGGAATATTTAATTGGATTTCTTTTGGTCAAACTTTGCCTCCAGCAACCCGCTTCCTCAGTTCTTGTATCATGCCGTAACCCGGCCAGCGTTTGCTGTTATACAATAGTATATACATGTTTTTAAAGTGCTATTGCATATCAAAAAAATAAAACAAAAAAATGGATCCTACTGGAGTTGGCACCTTGCCGTGGTGGAGAAGCTTGTGTGTCTCTTTAACCCTGTATTTCAACAGGAGACTGATCTAAGTTTCCTTATAAGTTCAACCAAGTCAGCTTGGTCACAGGTTAGAGACCGGACAAATATCAGCTCCTTTGCTCAGATTAGAAGGCCATTGCAAAAATAAAACATTGTCATATGAACCTGAAGTGCTTACTCCAACTAAAAAGCTCTCATGTCACCTCTGTCAGTTTTACTGCTAGCAATACAACCCAAAGTTCTACCAAAGTTCAGCATCACTTTAACTGTGATTAGAGGTTACTGGCAACCAATAAAAGTATCCAGCGTTATCTCTGTCAGTTTTACTGCTTTATTGGTCGTCATTCTACCATGAAGGCATGGGGGTGAAGTTTGACCCTGAAGTGACCATGCTCCTTTTATTTGGTTTTCACGTTTTTCTCAGTTTAAAAGCTTTTAAAAAGTACACTTAAAAAATGATGAGGTAAATAAATCATGCCTGTGATCTTCTGACATCTGATCTCATCAGCTTGAACGCACCTTGGAAATCATCAAGAGTCGTAAAATCAGTTTTCTGCAACGTTTTGGAAAACCTATTTTGCGGCCAATTTGGAAAGTAGCTGCCGCGTCCGTCAGGGGCCGAATTGGCAGCGCCCCGATATCTATATCTTTTCGTGACATATAACCCTACATCTGTGCCTAATTTGTTGCTTTTATCGCAAAATGCACAATTGTTATGAATATTTCAGCTTAGCTGCCCCGCTGTTACATGAGATTTAGATTTATTTTTCATTTCTTTTCTGTAAATCTTTTAATCTGGAAAGAACTTTGTACTTAAATTTGACAAGTGTTATATAAATTATTATTATTATTACTACACTAGTTGCCTAGGAGACTTATCTCTATTTTCTTATGTAAAATGAAAAAATTAAGCAGTAAAACAATGGCTTATGAGATTTCTTAAAAACAATCTCTGCAGCCTCAGGAGTGTGTGTAATGTGTCACTAGCCTGTCAGTAAACGGCTGCCCGTACAGCGGTCCGTTGCCCACACCGGGTTCCTGTCCCGGGTGAGGAAGAGTTTATGAGAAATGTGGAGCCATCACCAAAGCCTGAGGAGCCAAGAAATATTTTACAACTGAAAACTGAAATGTTTTCAAACATGGAGCAGGTTTGAACCGAGGCTCCGTTTGTAAATGACGAAACATACTGTGCGTTCCAAAACCCATTCTACCATACTACTTAGTATGACAGAAAAAAAGATTTCTTATGTCCCAATACATAGTATGTCAAATGCAGTGTGCCAAAAATACCAGGATGTCCTACTACATCTGGTCACATTTTACAATATGAAAGCCAGCATGCTTTTCTGGCTGTTCTGACCCACAATCCTCTGCACAGCAGATATATTGTATTCATACTGCATGCAACAGTACGTACTTTGTAAGGGCAGCTGCAGTGTGCTAGAAGTAAAAAGGAAAAGTATGTGATTTGGGACGTAGTCAGTCGTGCTGCTCCTCGTCCTGGAATGATTCATAGCTTGATAACTCCTCCCTCCTCTTCCTGCTCTCAAACACAGACTGCTACACTCGGTCCTCTTATTTCCTTGTTCCCTCCCCTTCAGATCGACAGTTTGAAGGTGGGTGTAACCAACATAACACATGATGATTACATCACAGCTCAAACTAGTGTCGGTTCTCAGGAAGTGAAACTCAGACAGTCGTTGCTACTGAGAGGTGAAATGGCGCAGAAAGGAGTTCAGCTGGACCAGGAAGCAATCTCTTGTTCGATCTGTCTGGATCTACTGAAGGATCCGGTGACTACTACCTGTGGACACAGCTACTGCATGAACTGTATTAAAAGCTTCTGGGATGGAGAGGATGAGAAGAAGATCTACAGCTGCCCTCAGTGTAGGCAGACCTTCACACCGAGGCCTGTCCTGCTGAAAAACACCATGTTAGCAGTTTTAGTGGAGGAACTGAAGAAGACTGGACTCCAAGCTGCTCCTGCTGATCACTGCTATGCTGGACCTGAAGATGTGGCCTGTGATTTCTGCACTGGGAGGAAACTGAAAGCCTTCAAGTCCTGTCTGGTGTGTCTGGCCTCTTACTGTGAGAGACACCTCCAGCCTCATTATGATGTGGCTCCGTTAAAGAAACACAAGCTTGTGGAGCCCTCCAAGAAGCTCCAGGAGAACATCTGCTCTCGTCACGACGAGGTGATGAAGATGTTCTGTCGTACTGATCAGCAGTGTATCTGTTATCTCTGCCCTGTGGATGAACATAAAGGCCACGACACCGTCTCAGCTGCAGCAGAAAGGACCGAGAGGCAGAGAGAGCTGGAGGTGAGTCGACTCAACATCCAGCAGAGGATCCAGGACAGAGAGAAAGATGTGAAGCTGCTCCAACAGGAGGTGGAGGCTGTCAATCGCTCTGCTGATAAAGCAGTGGAGGACAGTGAGAAGATCTTCACTGAGCTGATCCGTCTCATGGAGAAAAGAAGCTGTGATGTGAAGCAGCAGGTCAGATCCCAGCAGAAAACCCAAGTGAGTCGAGTCAAAGAGCTTCAGGAGAAGCTGGAGCAGGAGATCACTGAGCTGAAGAGGAGAGACGCTGAGATGAAGCTGCTGTCACACACAGAAGATCACAACCAGTTTCTTCTTAACTACCCCTCACTGTCACCACTCACTGAATCTACATCCAGCATCAATATCCGTCCTCTGAGCTACTTTGAGGACGTGACGGCGGCTGTGTCAGAAGTCAGAGATAAACTACAGGACGTTCTGAGAGAGAAATGGACAAACGTCTCACAGACAGTGACTGAAGTGGATGTTTTACTGTCACAACCAGAGCCCAAGACCAGAGCTGGATTCTTACAATATTCACGAGAAATCACACTGGATCCAAACACAGCATACACACTGCTGTTATTATCTGAGGGGAACAGAAAAGCAACATTTATGAGTCAACAACAGTCTTATTCTAGTCACCCAGACAGATTCACTGGATGGCCTCAGGTCCTGAGTAGAGAGAGTCTGACTGGACGGTGTTACTGGGAGGTGGAGAGGAGAGGGACAGGAGTTAATGTAACAGTCACATACAAGAGTATCAGGAGAGCAGAGAGGTCGTATGAATGTTACTTTGGATACAATGATAAATCTTGGGCGTTAGATTGTTACCAAAACAGTTATACATTTTTGTACAACAAAGTCCAAACCCCCGTCTCAGGTCCTCAGTCCTCCAGAGTAGGAGTGTACCTGGATCACAGTGCAGGTATTCTGTCCTTCTACAGCGTCTCTGAAACCATGACTCTCCTCCACAGAGTCCAGACCACATTCACTGAGCCTCTCTATGCTGGACTTAGGCTTTATGGTTATGATGTCACTGCTGAGTTGTGTAAACTGAAATAGACAGAAGTCATTTAAGGGTTAAATTCAGTGTTTTAACTCTTAAACTTCTCTGGTGTCCATCATTGTTGCTGCAGAGCTGATTTGTGTCTGGACCGCAGAGGACCAGCCCTACAAACACTAAAGTGTGTCACTGACTGACTGACTGAGTGATGAAGTTACAGGATTCATCAGCGACTGTTGCAGGTTCCTCATTGGTTGTTGCTCTTTCTAAATGAAAAGCTGGAGAACAGTTCAGTGTTTATGTTTTCTGGGGATTGTGTCAGCGGTTCATTGAATCATTACATCGTGCTGTTGTTGTGCATGTGCTATTGTTTATAGTAGTTTAAGTTACGTTACGTTGTGCTTCGTATTGTGTTACCACCGTGCATTCACACCAAGCAGGAAGCACATTAGCAAGCCACACGTCGCTACTGCGGTATGAACCCAAAATAAACACACTGTGCTGTGATTTAATATCAATAAACGGATCAAAATGATGCCGAAATAACGACATTATGATGTTGATTTGTAAAAAGAGTGAATTCATGCTTTGTCGGGTCTGTCCGCAACACAGCAAGCAAACAACTTTTAAAATGCTTGTTTTCTGAACGGAGTCCGGATCGATCAGTGCCAGGCTATGCTAACATTGTAGCTGCTCCATCAACACTCCATCTAGGAATAAACACGGCAGCAACAACATCAGTGATGACGTCAACTTTGTAAGTATGTATATATTGTTACACACCACTTATATGATGAATGCTTTTGATACACATGCTTTAATAAAAAGCTGAAATACTTGTAACCTGCAGACTGTATGTCATGATGATACATTTACACCTTGTATAAAATGTATAATATACTGACTAGTAAATGTCACCATTTACTATTACTGAATGCAATTTGATCATTATAAGTTGTCTTTCAATCAAACATTAAGATATAAGTGGAAAAAACCTGTTCATAAAACATGATAGACATGACCACTGATTATTTGTGTAACAATTTAGCCACAAATTCACATCCTGACCAGATACGGTCCAGACAGATACTCGCTTTAGACTGAGTCTTGTTCTTTTCATGTCTTCACTGCACAGAGATCAGCTGTCAATCAAACATTATGGGCTCTACTTTGTAAACTTCTCTGTGCTCTAAATGTTTGATGAATATTTGTATATATATGTATATATATATATATGTGTGTGTGTGTGTGTGTGTGTGTGTGTGTGTGTGTGTGTGTGTGTTGTTGTTTCTCTTCCACTGCACGGGTCTTAAAGGAAGGTCTAGTGATTTATTTCTTATCATAGATATTCTGTTCTCACCACTTTTTGTAAAGATATCTAGAATCACATTTATTTGTTGGGCAGACTAAATGTTGTCGTCCAGATCGACGTACAAACGAGATCCTAAGATGTTTAATGAAACTGTAATTATCATGATCATAATCAATAAGGAAATCATTATTCTCTGTTACATCGCTGAGATTCTGCTCAAACAAACTGATTGTGTGGATGAAAATGAATCTGTACGTGAAATCATTGAACACGAGTCATTTAGCAGACTTTACTGATGGGATGTGTGAACAAACTGAAGGTTTCTATAATCAATAAACAAGAATGAACTAAGTCTTTGCTTGTCTTTTTTCCAGGGTATCATACAAAGCTGATGGAGTAAATGTGACTAGGAGAGAATAACTGAGGCAGTTTTCCTCCTGAAACACCACAAAGTCCAGTGTTCATGTTTAGAGTCAGTCAGTCTCTGTTTAAAAACAATCTAAAGAAAGATTAAAACTAAAAGGTAACATAACTTATTAGTTGTGACATGAGGATTTTGTTATCATAGTTATTGAACACAATCACAAGTTCATATATTGAATACAAATTCCAACTTCTTTCCCCACATACTGATAGAAGAACGCTCTTTTTCTCCACTTCAGCTCGTATTATTCCTCTGACGATACGCTCAACACTTGTTTCTACACCGTGTTCAGAACGTTTTATTTTCACTGGGCTTGTTGTCTCCTCTGTATAACCACAGCTGTGGTGCTTTGGTGATTCTCTGAGCAACCTGGAGAGCACACAAACGGGACTATTGTTTGTTCTTCATTCAAACCGTATCATGCAGCTTTAAACACAACAACTGTTGTGGATTTATGGCTTTTTAAACTGTTTTGGATACATGAATGAAACCGTCTTGCCACATGGACTCTACATCTCTTTCTTTACATATTTACATCTCTTTCTTTATGTGCATTTATTTTGTTCGTTGCAATACATGAGATTGATTTAAAGTGTGTATTCCCCTTTCTGCTCATCTCTTGGCACTGCAGGGCTTGGTAATGATATGAGAGGGGGTCACTATGTTTTAGATGTGTCCAAAATTTAATTGCTCTTTTTTGTGGATACTGGCCTAATTCTGCCCTGCATGCATTATTTGTAGTTTTCCTCTGGACATGTAGGAGAATCTTACAGAACTCTGCATGCAGGGTCTCAGTGGGGTGTTTATCCCATTGAGTGAAGTCTTGGTTTGTAAGTGGACCCCACACCTCGCTGCCATAGAGTGCAATTGGTTCAATAACACACTCGATAAGTTTAAGCCAAATTTTAATCGGTATTTCGGTTTGGATATTTTTTTTAATGGCATAGAAAGCCCTGCGTGCTTTCTCTCTCAGCTCATGAACTGCCTCTTTAAAATGTCCAGTTGAACTCATTTTTAAACCGAGGTAATTGTAGTGTGTGCAGTCTCTCTCTCTCTCTCTCTCTCTCTCAGCACGTTTTAAAAACAACCGCAGTGCTGAACATGTACATGATGACAATGAATACAAAGCAAGCAATAATAAGAACAGAGTAAAAACAATGAACACTAGAATGGCACTCGGAGAGCGTAGACCTCCGCCAAGGTGCCTGACTTTAAAAACAGATCACAGCTCACAGCTGGCGTTACCGTGAGGTGGTCGGCTTGTTATTAACACGCTGTGTTTCCGTGTAATGTATCGGCGGATGCCTCTCTCATTCAGCAGCCTTGTTATGTCTGTATAACGTTACACTACGTCGTCTCTCATCCCGTCATCTACCGCTTTTTTTTCTTTCTCACCACGGACGGACAGCAGCTCCCGTCGCACCTCGATGTCTCGCCACACATCCACACACGTATCTCTCTGCTCTCAGGAGGAAGAAGGCGGGGTCACGCGTCATCAACCCGTCATCAGCTACACTGCACATGTGTTATACCCTGTGGTCTTAATGCTCAGGCTGATTGGAATTCTTAAAAGAAAATCCTGAATCTGGATCATGATCCGGATCGCCACCAAAATCTAATGGATTGTTCATTGTGCTACACTCCACCCCTCCAAAACAATTCATTCAAATCCATCACGAACTTTTGGAGTAATCCTGATAACAGACAAACCAACGCTGATGAAAACATAACCTCGGGCCTTGAAGGAGGTAATAATGTGCACATAATAGCAGTAAAGGAGTTGCAGCTCAACAGAAAATTAACTTAATGAAACGCCAGCAAAAAGAGGTTCAACAGCGACTTCAACTATTCTGTTTGTCTGAGCTGTTGATATGAAAAGGTAAGCTGTTCCAGAGGTTAGCGGCGGAGGACTAAATTTAGATATGATTTTACTTGCATCTTGCACATCAGTATCTGATTCTAGCTAGCTCTAATGTGCTAAAATGCTGACTCATATCCGGGTGTTAGGACTCATTCCTGTAGCACTCTTTAGCTAGTGCGCTAGGCGACATGCATTCCCAAGACCCCCAACAGATCACGTCAAAGTTGCAACTAATTGTCATTGGTGATCTTTCCCCCTTAATCACTGAGATTGAGAACGGTTGACACCTTCATTACTCCCCTAGTCTAGCAGCCCCTTAAAGGGAGCAGCTGGTGGCCAAGCGGAGGCTCGGCTCACTCTGTTCTGCTCTGTTACTGCTGTTGAGGGAGATGAACATCAGACTAAGGTGCCGTTTGCAGTCTTAGCTCCCCCCCGCGACGCTCGTGTAGCTTTATATGAAGAGCGTAGGATACGGTGTGTGTGCGTTGGCGTGCTGGAGGATCACGCTTGGGCCAATTGTTTGGTCACCGTAACTTGCGGCTCGAGGAACGAGGAAACTGGTGCTTCCTGTGTGACGTAGTTGGCTGTACGTGGCGGAGGAGGAGCTCTGTTGCCACTGCTGTTTTTGTCCCTTAGTTAGTTATTTCATTTATCCTATTTCTGGTTATTAAGTTATTTTTGGTTGTATTGGGCTTTTGTATGTTGATTTACTTTTAATAATCTGTTTACCCGTTTACCTCTAACTTCTGCATTTGTGGTTAGTGTGTTTTGCTTTTGTTCATTTGTTTCTTTCTTTTTGTTTAAAGTGGTGGCCCAACACCAACATAGGTTTCTTGCTGTAATAGGGGAGGGGGCATTTATTTAGTTTATCTGTAAACCAGTTGTTGTGGAGGTAATCGGGAAGTGAACATTCCTAGCTCTCTGCCAGTTAACAGGACGGTTGGGTTGCTATATCCTTGCAGGTGGTTGGTCAGTGGGTGGAGGGATTCTTCTTGTGTTGGGGTTCTTATTGCATGAGGCTTGCTGTGTCCTCCTAACCCCTGTGTGCTCTTTACCTTGCAGTGTGAGTGGAAGTAACTGTGTGTTTTTCCAACTACTGGTGGTGGTGAACTGTTCTGCATTTCCTCTCCCCTCACTCCATTCCTCCTGTGGGTTTCCCTGGCACCCTTCCTCCTGTACTGGTAAGGTTAGTGGTGTAGTGACATTTTTAAAAACATTTGAACTCTATTTTTGTAATAAAGGACATTATTTTTCTAGCCTGGCTTCTCTTGCAGCTTTTATCATTGCAGCAACTAATCACCATTTTTGAATTTAAATAAAAGTTATTTGATTTTGAAACTTGAAACTCACGTCTCTGCCCCGTCTCTTTATCAAGGAACTTGTGTAACTTGGTTGGGTTATGCTCTGGGTGAAATTCCCAGAGTGGCGTTGTCGGGTTGTAATAGCCTGGGTTTCTGCTAAGTGCCCGGGTTACATAATAATTATGAATTTTGTAGTGGAGTTATTAAAACAGATTGCTCCGTCCTGGCCGAACAGTCACCGTCGGTGCAGAGAAGGCGTCATGGTCTCAGTGGTCACGCAGTGCAGCAGCTGAGTAGAGCCTCACTTCTGGATATTTTGCGCATGCTTACTTTGAGGAATTGATGTAAGCACAAATTCTCAATTCATATTTGAATTGTGACATACATCTTTCAAAATGATTTCCTTAAATTTGAATAACATAGTTTAAGATAAAATGTGCATGTTAGAGCCATTTGTTCAGTAGAAATATCTGTGGTTAATTTACATTTTGTTTTATTTGCTTGAGATAAATAACTCTGTAGTTTCACTGCAGTGTGCTCAATAAGGACCAATTGTGACTGCAGCCAGTCCTGTATTCTGATTGGGCGAAAGCTAAATTGTGCTGCATGTGCTCGTTAAACGATTCAGTTGAAGCCATGGAGCCTGGAGAGCACACTAGTCTTTGACCGTGCTTAATATACCGTGCTTAATATTACTGTTCTTGCTTTTTTACTGCTTATGTTTTTGATATTTTGTTACCATTTTTGTATTTGAAGACTAAAGAAAGATTTTCAGTAACCGGTTGAAATGAAGAACATGGACTACGGAGCTTTATTGAAACACGCGTCAACTACATGCTTGGACTCTATAGCTTAAGTGGGCATCTAAAGAAATAGACGGAGCCACACTTACATTAGTCAAAGACTAAGCTCGTTAAGGAAACGAAGCATATGGATGGACCCTTTGTAAAGAGACGTGGATTATGGACATAATTCTTCACGTAACAAGGATATAAGAGCCACGTTGATTTTCATCGCTGTGCACTAAAGGAAAGTGAGTACATGAAGATCTCAGTCTACAATGTCCTTACATTCTGGAGCCATGTTCAATTAAGCCTCAAGTCGTTTTGCAACTAAGCTGCAGTGGTCATTCTTTGAAGTGCACATGTTAAAACTCTTGAAAACGTCTGTGGACATATTGTGGAAGAGTGAGAAGCTGTCGTTTTGAAGAAAACAAGACAGTTTGTGTGCATTAAACCTTGGCAAGAGTGACGCCGTAGATAATGGAAGTTGCAGGAAACGGCCAGAAGAGGGAGCCAAAGCCCACGGCAAAGGCTGTGGAAGAAAAACTGAACAGGCTTAAGAATGAAAGAAAAGGCAAGCTGGCTCATCTCACTCGTAAAAGAAGGGAGACTGAAAATCTCAAGAAAGATAAAATTAATAATGAAATAATTAAAGATGAAGCATTATTTATCTTTTGGAAGTTCTTTAGAGAATTTAAAGAGCTTAATGCAGAAATATGAACTCTTCTAGAAGACGAAGATAAAGAAGAGGAGCAGTGTAACTGGTACATGCCCAAATGTGTGGACTTTGAGAACTTTGTTCAGGAAACAGAGGACTGGATTGAAAAGATTAAGAGACATCCTGAAGAAGAGAATGATGATGGCAATAAATATGAGGATGATGATGACATAAAGCCAAGTGATAGCATCTCAGAGGTCATCAGTCGCACATCCAAGAGAAGCTCTGTGCTTAGCCATGCATCACAAGCATCCAGTGCAAGTTCTGCTCGTTTGAAGCTGCAGGCAGAGCGGGAAGAGCTGTTAGCACGTGCTGCCTTTCTTAAGAAATGTCAAGACTTTGAGATGGAAGAAACACGCTTAAAGGCGCGCAAAGAGCAAGTGGAGCTAGATGCCAAGATTGCTGCATCAGACGCCAAGATAAAGGTGTATGCAGATTATGAAGATGGTCAAGATGGCATGAATGAATATTACGAGTCAAAAAGCAAGTACAAAGTGGGTTTAAAGGACATGTATGTTAAAGATGAAGATGGTGAGACACAAGTGAGTTTCCCAGCACCTGTAGGCCCAAAGCACCCAGCTCAGACTGCTAATGATCATCACAGAGCTTCGCCTCTTAAAGCAGCCAGGTCAGCAGTACCTCCCCCTCAGAGAGCAGCTAGTTCAACAGTACCTCCAGACCCTTCACAGCAAGCAGGTTCCTCTGATGGCATCTCCAAAATAATGCAGCGCCAGAATGAGATAACAGAAATGCTAGTCAAGCAGCAAAACATGTCACAACTCCCACAGAGAGATGTTCCAACTTTCTCAAGAGATCCACTCAGCTACCGTTCGTTTATAAGGGCATTCGAACAGACTATTGAGAACAAGACTGCTAGTGCACAAGATAGGTTGTTCTACCTGCAGCAGTTCACAAGTGGAGAACCTCTTAACCTTGTTCGTAGTTGTGAACACATGTGGCCAGATGAAGGTTACAGAGAAGCTAGGAGGCTCCTTCAACAACAGTATGGAGATGAACTGCGAATAACCACAGCCTTGATGAATAAAGCTCTTGAATGGCCTCAGATAAAATCAGAAGACAGGAAAGCATTAAATGCATATGCTTTGTTCCTCATAGGATGTCGAAACACTATGAGTGATGTGGATTACATGGATGAGATGGACAACCCTAGCAATATGAAGACTGTCATCTCAAAACTCCCCTTCAAACTAAAAGAACGGTGGAGAAATCGAGCATATGAAATCCAAACAAAAACAGGAAGAAGAGCCAGGTTTTCCGACCTGGTGGATTTCATCAACTGGCAAGCAAAGGTCAGCAACGACCCACTTTTTGGAGATATTTTGGATGTCAGCGTAGAAGGAAAGGGGAAGCCTAAGATAAACATTAAGACAAGTAACCCCAAGAGCATCAGTTTTGCTACAAGTGTCTCTCCGGCTGGAAGACACAGTGGTGCTCAACAACCACAAGAGAAGAAGTATGGTTCAGCCAAACTATCTGATGTTTTCCAAAAATCCTGCATGTACTGTCATAAAAGCCACACCTTGGAGTTTTGTGAGAAGATAAAAGAACAGACTCCCAAAGACAGAATCAAATTCTTAACATCACAAGGACTCTGTTTTGGATGCCTCACACCAGGTCACATGAGTAAATATTGTCGTAAGAGAATGCAATGCCAGGAGTGTTCAGGAAAACACCCAAGCATTTTGCATGTTGTGAAGGAATTCCCAGTTCTGTCCGAAAAGGATGAAAATAGGAATACAGAAACTACTAACGCGGTCACAAGCGCCTTCGTAGGAACAGAACATGAAAGCAGCAGAGACACTGGGGCAGGTAATGGAGAAAATATCCTTTCCATAGTACCAGTGAAAATAAAGTCCAAAAGAAGTGACAAGGTGATCCAGGTCTATGCGTTTTTAGACCAAGAAAGCACAGCAACCTTCTGTACCGATGAGGTCAGGCAGCAGCTTAACCTCCGAGGAAGGAAAGCGGAACTCTTACTCACTACTATGGCATCAGAAAAGAAGGTGAGCACTCACGTTCTGTCAGATCTGGAAGTATGCAGCCTGGAAGGGAAGAATTACATAGACCTTCCGCAGGCGTTCACTCAACCAAGTATACCAGTGAAAAAAGACAACATTCCTCTTCAGAAAGATGTGGATCGATGGCCTTATCTGCATGAAGTTCGCATCTCGCATATCGAAGCAGAAGTCGGCTTGCTTATTGGTACTGATGCCTTTAAAGCCATGGAGCCCCAGCAGATAATAAACAGCAGATGTGATGGGCCGTATGCAGTGAAGACTCCTCTTGGATGGGTCATCAACGGTCCACTCAGAGGCACCACTACAGCCAACCTAGAAATGGTGAGTCACTCAGTCAATCGCATTTCAGTATCCAATGTGGAAAACCTGTTGACTCAGCTGTACAATGCAGACTTCCCAGAGAGAGGATACGATGATAAGACTGAGATGTCACAGGAGGACCGTCAGTTCCTTGACTCAGTGAAAGGATCAACACAGCTAGTTGATGGTCACTACTGCATCGGACTACCACTGAAAGACAAAGACTTAAAAATGCCTGATAACAGATCTTTAGCCGAGCAGCGCCTTACAAGCCTCATAATGGGAAAAATCGTCAAGATAATGCCAGACTCGAAAGGAACCGTCCGCAGTGTCTGTGTTCAGACGAAGACAAGCACATTGGAGAGACCCATAACTAAGATATGCCTCTTGGAGGAGGCATTGTGAAGATCAAAAGAGACTGAATAAGTTAAAGACATTTATCTGTTTGCGATCTGTTTAAACAAATTTACATTTTGTTTAATTTGCTTGAGATAAATAACTCTGTAGTTTCACTGCAGTGTGCTCAATAAGGACCAAGTGTGACTGCAGCCAGTCCTGTATTCTGATTGGGCGAAAGCTAAATTGTGCTGCATGTGCTCGTTAAACGATTCAGTTGAAGCTATGGAGCCTGGAGAGCACACTAGTCTTTGACCGTGCTTAATATACCGTGCTTAATATACCGTGCTTAATATTACTGTTCTTACCTTTTTACTGCTTATGTTTTTGATATTTTGTTACCATTTTTGTATTTGTAGACTAAAGAAAGATTTTCAGTAAACGGTTGAAATGAAGAACATGGACTACGGAGTTTTATTGAAACACGCGTCAACTACATGCTTGGACTCTGTAGCTTAAGTGGGCATCTTTAAGAAATAGACGGAGCCACACTTACAACGTGGCTGATTTGCAGTCTAATAATACTAACTAGAAAATGCATTTCCTGCTGAAAATGCGTGGGAATGCTGACAGCTGAAAGGACCTGCAGGATCTCTGTTCTAGTCAGCTGCTCGATAGCGGTGTTTTAGTTTTAGTCTTTTCAAGTTATATTGAGTGTAGGGAGTCTTCCTTTAGGCCTGTTTTCATTTGGTGTTTCCCCTTCTCCCTTTGAATTGCTTGCGATTTTTGTGGTTATCCTTCAGGAGTAACTTCAAGATTCCCCTGGGGCCTCATGTATAAACGGTGCGCACGTACTAAAATGTTGCGTACGCTGTGTTTCACGCTGACGCCGGGATGTATAAAAGTCAACGTGACGTGAGAATGTGCGAACCGTGCCGCAAATTCTAGACCAGTCGTGAAAATGTGCGGGCCGTCCTCCAAACTCTGTCATCTGGCAGTGTCAAACTATAAAGTACTGAAACTCGCTAAATGCGTAAAATATTTTTTCCACTCAACTTACTGAGTTTTATTTATGATGTGGGATCCAAAAAAAAACCCACATATTTCTTTACTAGTTTGCGCATAATGTTTAACATCAGAAGGCACAACAAAAACACATTTAAACTAATGTCCCTGAGATGACATGCCTTAACCACTGTGTCAAAACCAAAATCGCGTGCTGCACAATGTGGCAGACCAACATGCTGTGTCTGTGCTCCAGAGGAGCTTCAGATGGATGAACCGGACCCTGGCACACCTAACAATGAGCCAAAAGCAGCAGCTTTACAGCGCCGTTTAGATGCAACACACAGAATGTAAAGCAACGAGGTGAGTTGAGACAAACATTTATTTTTCAACAAGGTCTTTTAATATATAACTTATCCCACCAAGAACCTCATTCATTCTTTTTAATTCGTTGCATATATATTCTTCATTGTATTGACAATCTCTCTCTGTGACTCACAGCACAGCGTTAGTGAGGACACGGCCAGACCGCCGCCCCTCAGCAGTCGAGGCTCGGGCGCAGCTGACCGTTCTTCTTTTTGTTCCTTTTCCAGCGTGATTTGCCGTCGTTATTTGGACAATAGGTGACAGCATGGAGCGTGTTTATAGTCATTTGCATAGTTATTAATGGGAGGAGACAAGGCGGACCAAGTGGCACGTGCAGCTGCGCTCAATTTCACGTTCATTGAGATGTATAAAGGAAAGGTACGCAGGAACAGGCGTACGCACAGTTTTATACATGTGGAAATTTCTGTGCTTACGTACTTTTCCAATTTTGTTAGTACGCCATCTTCCAGTGTGAAAGCTGCGCAGTCTTTTATACATGAGGCCCCTGGTCCGCAATTGCGTCCCTCCCCCTGATGGTTAACTTAACGGAAAATGTCCTGGGGTCTCATTTATAACCGTTGCGTACGCACAAAACGGGGCCTGAAATGTGCGTACGCCACTTCCCACGCAACAGTTGTGATCTATAAAAACAAACTTGACGGGAGAATGTGCGCACCGGTACGGAAACTTTGACCCGTGCGTACGCATATTATGGAGGCACCGAGGCAGGGGAAACTGGAGACGCAGATGAATTGAAGCCAGACTGTAGACATTAAATGTCATTATACGTATAATGATACCTCTCACACATTTAACTTCACTTCATACTTATATCCACTGTATCATAAACATTTAAAACAGCAGTGTTCTTTGTGCTAGTGAGCCATAACTATTACATAAGCACCTTACAAATTGTAAAAGATCAACTCAAATCTCAAAGCAAATTCCGCTCAATATCTCATCAGCGCTGTCTCACCATCATGTCCCCCCCTCCACCACCGGAGCTCAGAGGAGATCTGAGAGGAGAGGACCGGACTTCCGACAGTCGCAGTCAGCTGTGGAGCAGCTGATGAAATCATCATCATCGGTTGTAGAAATCCAAGATTATATCAAATAGCATTAAAGAATGGCAGAACAGAGCGCCAATAGTTTTAATAATATCTACTAATAGTGTGCAGATATCACCAAGTACCATATTAGTTTTCATAAAGTTGTTGTGTAAAATCGCTGCAGTAAACATGATGTAACCCTCTGGGAAAACCAGTTGTTTCTAAAACATTTAGAGATATTTCCCTCACTGAAAATTCCTTTTATTTAATAAATAACCACATTCTATATTTTATTCTGAAATTAATTTATCATTGTTTATTTTATTTCCGTTTTTGCTCAGAGTTTTAACTTTGCATCAGGATGTGTTCTACCGGTCAAAAACTTGACAACAAATAAGCTCATTGGTTCAAAGTGAAATAACTGTTGCTATTGGTGTCAAACATTCCAAGTGGGAGTGCAATCAGCCCGGTGTTGTTTAACATAATGATAAATGATATATTTGAAAATTTAGATGGATGCATCAAATCAGCGATATATGCAGATGATGGGGCAATATGGATGAGGGGAAGAAATGTGCCATATGTGATGGAAAATATAAGGAAAGCAATAGGGAAAGTAGAGAAATGGTCATATGAGTGGGGATTCAAAATGTCAACAAATAAAACATGTTATATGATATTTACAAAAAAGAGAAACATTAATACTGAGAATTTAACATTATATGGTCAGTTGATGGAGAGGGTGAATGAATACAAATATCTGGGTCTATGGTTAGACAGTAAATATACATGGCATGTTCATATAAAACATCTGGAAACAAAATGCAAAAAAGTAATAAATGTACTACGAGCTGTGGCTGGATGTAACTGGGGGGCAGATAAACAGTCATTGATTGACATATATAGGGCGAACATGAGATCAACAATGGATTATGGTTGTATAGTTTATGAAGCAGCAGCAAAGACATCATTACAAAAAGTGGATAGAATACAGTGTAGAGCATTACGGTTATGTATCGGAGCTATCAAATCAACACCCATTAATGCAGTATTAATTGAAGCAGGAGAGACTACACTGGAATTAAGAAGAGAGAAATTAGCTCTAGCATACTGGGTCAGGTTAAAAGGAAGTGGAGAAGAAAATCCTACAAAGGTAACAATTCAAAACTGCTGGGAATACTCTAAGGTTCAAGGGTATGGATTTGGATGGACAATGGAAGAAAAAGTGCGGACATATGGATTGGAGGCCTTAGAGTTCACCAGGTCGACACCAATAAGCAGCGTACCCCCCTGGCTGCTCCCAGAAGTTAAAATAGACATGAGTATCATTGAAAAGAAAAGGGAATGGCAAGTAAATGAAGTGGGAGTTAAAACAAGTGTATACCTAAGGAACAGCTATAATAATTATCTCAAAATATATACAGATGGATCCAAAAATAAACAGGAGTGTGTGGGAGTCGGTATATATATTCCAGAATTTAAAATATCTATTTCCAAAAGACTTTCAGACCAGGTATCAGTGTACACAGCAGAAATAGTGGCAATCATCATTGCAATGCAGTGGGTTGAGGAGGTCAGACCTGACCGAGTGGTGATATGCACAGATTCAAAAGCTGTTTTGGAAAGTATACATTCAACAAAAGCTGTAAGGCAAGATCTAATCATTGAACTGTACTATAGCTTGCTAAGACTACACAGAGGGGGTATAGATGTATTATTCTGTTGGGTTCCAGCACACGAGGGGGTGAAAGGAAATGAGTTTGCAGATAAACTAGCAAAAAGTTCACTGCAAAAAGACATTACAGTAAAAGTTTTACTTGGGAAAGGAGAAGGAAAAGCTGTGATTAAAAGGAAAGGAGTTGAGATATGGCAGAAAAGATGGGAGGAGGACCAGAAAGGAAGGAGATATTTCAAAATACAAAAGTCGGTCATAACAAAGACGTATAAAGAAAGGAACAGAAGGGAAGAAATCATCATAACAAGACTCTTAATGGCACTTTGGCTTTAATGGGGAAAAGGAACAGTGACAAGTGTGGGGATTGTGGTGATAAAGAAAATGTGGAGCATATCCTAATTCAATGTAAAAAGTATGAGGCTGAAAGAAAAAGTCTACAGGACCAAGTCAGAGAGGAGGGACGGGACTGGGATCTGATGGGGATACTGGGAACAGAGGGTGAGGGGGTTGAAGGCACCAGGAAGGCATTATTAATGTTCTTAAGAGACACAGGATTGGTGGATAGAATTTAAGAGTAGGAGTAAAGTGCAAATGACATGATGTTACACACTCTTGTACAGTAGGTGGCGGTATGCACCTTAAAGTTGGTTGCGATCCGCCAGAAACCGAGAGAAGAGAAGAAGAAGAAACATCCCAAGTCCCGCCTCCTCACTCAGGTTAGAGACGCAGTGTGGAAAACACGGAGATTGATGAGAGAGCAGCGGAGAAGCTGGATTTACAGAGTGATATTATTACTACTTATACTTGATATACTACTGAACAGAGAGAAGTAAAACTATATATGAGCCAGTAAGAGCTCCGTCACCTATTGAAGCGACCTGAGAACATCTGAGAGCATCGTTTGATTCTTTTCTTTTCTCGGTGCGTTCCAAACATTAAAGCAGCCGCCGCACATGGCAACACGAGTCAAATGCTCTGAGAGCTGGCATAGCGAAATGTTTTGCCACTGAGCTGTATTCTAAAATGATATTTTGTATTTCTTTGGTGATAGAGGCAGAAAGAAATATGTGTGTGTAATATGTGTGTGTTATTTACATTGTGTGGACAGAGAGGGATTCTTTAGCTGAAGTTCATGGGTTATGAGATTAGCTTGATTCTGTTCATCCCTGTGCTGCTTGTGTGCATCAACGCAAGGTGTCAGTGTTGTGACAGGGAAAGTATTCACATTGCCTTACTCACAATATTCACATATAGTGAGTATTTAATGTTTAAACTGTAGGTTGTTTGCATAATAATCTACAACTCAAATGGGTTCACAATTATGAAATAGTCATTTAATAGTGTTGTTTACACTTTACTATTGAGTGGTTTATAATAATAGTGAGGTTGACATATTTCATATGTTAATATTACGATGCAAGTTAATATTGTGATGCAACAGTTCTCCTACATTCATGGGTTAAGCATTGAAAAGTTGTATTATATGTTGATATTGATCAAATTAAACTGTACAGTTAAGAGCTTGGATAGATTTGCATATATTGCTATATATATAGCAATTCTTCTATAATTCTTCTTTCTCTGACTCTGTGGCAGAAACCCTCATCCACGCTTTCGTCACCTCCCGTTTGGACTACTGCAATGGAGTTCTGTCCGGGGTTCCCAGCAAAGCCCTGGACAGGCTCCAGTATGTGCAAAACTCGACTGCCAGGGTTCTCACCCGCACCAAGCCCTGGCAGCACATCACCCCCACACTCATCCACCTCCACTGGCTCCCGGTCAAGTCCCGCATCACCTACAAGATCCTCCTCCTCACCTACAAATCCCTCAATGCCCTGGCTCCTCAGTATTTATCTAACCTCCTCCACCCTTACACACAGCCCCGGAACCTTAGATCCTCAGGCACGGTTCAGCTCTCCGTCCCTCACACAAGAATGAGAACTTTTGGGGACAGAGCCTTCAGTGTGACAGCCCCCACCCTCTGGAACTCTCTCCCCATAGAGCTCCGCAATGCACCATCTCTGGACACCTTCAAAAGACTCCTCAAAACCCACCTCTTCACCAAGGCCTATGGCCTCTAGCTACTGTTACATTTGTTGTGTTTATTTATGTCTTTGTTAAGCGTCCTTGGGTTTCATGAAAGGCGCTATATAAATCCAAGCTATTATTATTATTATTATTATTATTATTATTATTATTATAAGCCGTGTTATTTTACACAGGCTAGGTTTTCTGGATACCCTTGAACTCCGGATTTGGATTGGAATCTCTCCCTGACGAGGGGGATGGCGAGCTACCCGTGCTGAGCACCTGGATTGAGGAGCGCTTTCAACTTTCATCTGCCTTGCTGTCAGTGTGGTAGGACTGTGGGGAAGGACCTCAAAAGACAATTGGATCTGAACATTTTATTTTGGGGATTACTTTTATTTTTTAGGGTGCACCCAGTTCAATATACATTTCAAACTGAACAAAACTGAATGTCGGCAGTAATTGTGAATTTATTCTGTGTCAATACAATCATTTTCCCTTAAACTTAATTCTGTGTTCTGCTTACTCATTGTGGTGTCCGATTCCTGTTCATTATTCCTCTCTACGAATCTAGGTTATACTAGTCCAGTGTATACTTATTCATCAGGTGGGTTACAATGACATGACTTATTAATTTATTTATGGTTTATTAGATAGGGACAGATACAGTATACATATAGACAAAATGAAAATGGCTATCCGATGCAACTATCAGACTGTCTCCAGTGCGCCACCGCGCTGCGCCACACACTCTGCCTCCTCCAGTCACCTCCAACCAGCACATCTTCACCAGTATGGATTGTGTAAATTAACAAAGTGTGTAAATGAAGCCAGTGACAGCTCTCACACAATCGTTACACTCCATATCTTCATTATCATTATCAGTCCTAATCATAATGCAGGACAAGTTCACTATAAAAACTTAAATAATAAATAAATAAATAATAAATAGTGTACACCTGTCAAACTTCCTTTTTTCTAATGATATCCAGGTGGGGATATTACTGATTGTCTTGATCATTTTAAGTGAATGGATCAGTGTGATTGCTGTAAAGATATAAACACAGCGGTGAGACTCGGAACATGCTGCATGGTGCTGGTGGATATACCGGCACTGTGAGGACTACGTGACGTGAATGAGAGAATCAGGAGGGAACGAGTGTTCAGAGACCTCCTCACCTACAAACACCTCCATCTCTGTGTCAGAAAAACTCCTTTTCTTGGTCTTCCTCTTGGGAGTTGCCGTGATTCACCGTAAAGAACCACTGATCAACAACAGGCTCATTCACATGCAGAAACATTCATGAGGTGCTTTGCATTGACCATTTATGGTTGAATGTGGGCGTGTAGTGGGCGGAATATGAGGCGGATCCACGTGCGCACATTTCCAGGTGGAGTGTGATTTATAAAGGGAACATTGCGTGCAGGTGTGCGTACGCACAGTTTTATAAGTCTGATTTTTTTTTGGCGCACGCCATTTTTAGGCTTTTGTGCGCACGTACATTTTTAGTATGGATCCTACGCACAGTTTTATAAAAGAGACCCCTGGTAATTTTCTTCCAGGACATTTTCTGTTTTTCTTCAGATGTTTTTTCTTAGAGTGTGGTGGCTGATCAGCACAAGACCTACGAAAAATATGAAAATGTTCTAAAATGTCCCGTGGTACCAGTCCATCTATCCCCTCATTCACCAACGTTCAGGGGAACCACCCTATGTTTTCCCTGACAATGCAACATTATTTTTCATACTGCCTGCCTGAATATATCTGTATTCTCCCTCCGTCTGAAACGCTCCGCAAAACCAAGCAAACCAACAATGTGCGGACTTAAATCACGTCCAAAACATTCAAATTTGTGGATCCCAAAGTGTAAACAATGTGCTGGAGTATGGCAATGGAATATTTAATTGGATTTCTTTTGGTCAAACTTTGCCTCCAGCAACCCGCTTCCTCAGTTCTTGTATCATGCCGTAACCCGGCCAGCGTTTGCTGTTATACAATAGTATATACATGTTTTTAAAGTGCTATTGCATATCAAAAAAATAAAACAAAAAAATGAATCCTACTGGAGTTGGCACCTTGCCGTGGTGGAGAAGCTTGTGTGTCTCTTTAACCCTGTATTTCAACAGGAGACTGATCTAAGTTTCCTTATAAGTTCAACCAAGTCAGCTTGGTCACAGGTTAGAGACCGGACAAATATCAGCTCCTTTGCTCAGATTAGAAGGCCATTGCAAAAATAAAACATTGTCATATGAACCTGAAGTGCTTACTCCAACTAAAAAGTTCTCATGTCATCTCTGTCAGTTTTACTGCTAGCAATACAACCCAAAGTTCTACCAAAGTTCAGCATCACTTTAACTGTGATTAGAGGTTACTGGCGACCAATAAATGTATCCAGCGTTATCTCCGTCAGTTTTACTGCTTTATTGGTCGTCATTCTACCATGAAGGCATGGGGGTGAAGTTTGACCCTGAAGTGACCATGCTCCTTTTATTTGGTTTTAATGTTTTTCTCAGGTTAAAAGCTTTTAAAAAGTACCCTTAAAAAATGAGGAGGTAAAAAAATCATTTCTGTGATCTTCTGACATCTGATCTCATCAGCTTGAACGCACCTTGGAAATCATCAAGAGTCGTAAAATCAGTTTTCTGCAACCTATTTTGCGGCCATTTTGGAAAATGGCTGCCGCGTCCGTCAGGGGCCGAATTGGCAGCGCCCCGATATCTATATATTTTCGTGACATATAACCCTACATCTGTGCCAAATTTGTTGCTTTAATCGCAAAATGCACAATTGTTATGAATATTTCAGCTTAGCTGCCCCGCTGTTACATGAGATTTAGATTTATTTTTCATTTCTTTTCTGTAAATCTTTTAATCTGGAAAGAACTTTGTACTTAAGTTTGACAAGTGTTGTATAAATTATTATTATTATTATTACTACACTAGTTGCTTAGGTTACTTATCTCTACTTTCTTATTTAAAACGAAAAATGAAGCAGTAAAACAATGGCTTATGAGATTTCTTAAAAACAATCACTGCAGCCTCAGGAGTGTGTGTGATGTGTCACTAGCCTGTCAGTAAACGGCTGCCCGTACAGCGGTCCGTTGCCCACACCGGGTTCCTGTCCCGGGTGAGGGAGAGTTTATGAGAAATGTGGAGCCATCACCAAAGCCTGAGGAGCCAAGAAATATTTTACAGCTGAAAACTGAAATGTTTTCAAATGTGGAGCAGGTTTGAACCGAGGCTCTGTTTGTAAATGAAGAAACATACTGTGCGTTCCAAAACCCATTCTACCATACTACTTAGTATCACAGAAAAAAAGATTTCTTATGTCCCAATACATAGTATGTCAAATGCAGTGTGCCAAAAATACCAGGATGTCCCACTACATCTGGTCACATTTTACAATATGAAAGCCAGCATGCTTTTCTGGCTGTTCTGACCCACAATCCTCTGCACAGCAGATATATTGTATTCATACTGCATGCAACAGTACGTACTTTGTAAGGGCAGCTGCAGTGTGCTAGAAGTAAAAAGGAAAAGTATGTGATTTGGGACGTAGTCAGTCGTGCTGCTCCTCGTCCTGGAATGAAGCACAACTTGATAACCCGGTCCTCTTGTTTCCTTGTTCCCTCCCCTTCAGATCGACAGTTTGAAGGTGGGTGTAACCAACATAACACATGATGATTACATCACAGCTCAAACTAGTGTCGGTTCTCAGGAAGTGAAACTCAGACAGTCGTTGCTACTGAGAGGTGAAATGGCGCAGAAAGGAGTTCAGCTGGAGAGAGAGTCATTCTCTTGTTCGATCTGTCTGGATCTACTGAAGGATCCGGTGGCTATTCCCTGTGGACACAGCTACTGCATGAACTGTATTAAAAGCTTCTGGGATGGAGAGGATGAGAAGAAGATCTACAGCTGCCCTCAGTGTAGGCAGACCTTCACACCGAGGCCTGTCCTGCTGAAAAACACCATGTTAGCAGTTTTAGTGGAGGAACTGAAGAAGACTGGACTCCAAGCTGCTCCTGCTGATCACTGCTATGCTGGACCTGAAGATGTGGCCTGTGATGTCTGCACTGGGAGGAAACTGAAAGCCTTCAAGTCCTGTCTGGTGTGTCTGGCCTCTTACTGTGAGAGACACCTCCAGCCTCATTATGACTCAGCTCCGTTCAAGAAACACAAGCTTGTGGAGCCCTCCAAGAAGCTCCAGGAGAACATCTGCTCTCGTCACGACGAGGTGATGAAGATGTTCTGTCGTACTGATCAGCAGTGTATCTGTTATCTCTGCTCTGTGGATGAACATAAAGGCCACGACACCGTCTCAGCTGCAGCAGAAAGGACCGAGAGGCAGAGAGAGCTGGAGGTGAGTCGACTCAACATCCAACAGAGGATCCAGGACAGAGAGAAAGATGTGAAGCTGCTCCAACAGGAGGTGGAGGCTGTCAATCGCTCCGCTGATAAAGCAGTGGAGGACAGTGAGAAGATCTTCACCGAGCTGATCCGTCTCATGGAGAAAAGAAGCTGTGATGTGAAGCAGCAGGTCAGATCCCAGCAGAAAAGTGAAGTGAGTCGAGTCAAAGAGCTTCAGGAGAAGCTGGAGCAGGAGATCACTGAGCTGAAGAGGAGAGACGCTGAGATGAAGCTGCTGTCACACACAGAGGATCACTACCAGTTTCTTCTTAACTACCCCTCACTGTCACCACTCAGTGAATCTACATCCAGCATCAATATCCGTCCTCTGAGCTACTTTGAGGACGTGACGGCGGCTGTGTCAGAAGTCAGAGATAAACTACAGGACGTTCTGAGAGAGAAATGGACAAACGTCTCACAGACAGTGACTGAAGTGGATGTTTTACTGTCACAACCAGAGCCCAAGACCAGAGCTGGGTTCTTAAAATATTCACGGGAAATCACACTGGATCCAAACACAGCATACACACGGCTGTTATTATCTGAGGGGAACAGAAAAGTAACATTTATGATACAACATCAGTCTTATTCTAGTCACCCAGACAGATTCACTGGATGTTATCAGGTCCTGAGTAGAGAGAGTCTGACTGGACGTTGTTACTGGGAGGTGGAGAGGGGAGGGACAGGAGTTCGTGTAGCAGTCGCATACAAGAGTATCAGGAGAGCAGGGGGGAATGAACGTTACTTTGGACACAATGACAAATCTTGGGCGTTATATTGTAACCAAAACAGTTATATATTTTGGTACAACAAAGTCCAAACCCCCGTCTCAGGTCCTCCGTCCTCCAGAGTAGGAGTGTACCTGGATCACAGTGCAGGTATTCTGTCCTTCTACAGCGTCTCTGAAACCATGACTCTCCTCCACAGAGTCCAGACCACATTCACTGAGCCTCTCTATGCTGGACTTTGTCTTTATGGTTATGATGGAAACACTGCTGAGTTGTGTAAACTGAAATAGACAGAAGTCATTTAAGGGTTAAATTCAGTGTTTTAACTCTTAAACTTCTCTGGTGTCCATCATTGTTGCTGCAGAGCTGATTTGTGTCTGGACCGCAGAGGACCAGCCCTACAAACACTAAAGTGTGTCACTGACTGACTGACTGAGTGATGAAGTTACAGGATTCATCAGCGACTGTTGCAGGTTCCTCATTGGTTGTTGCTCTTTCTAAATGAAAAGCTGGAGAACAGTTCAGTGTTTATGTTTTCTGGGGATTGTGTCAGCGGTTCATTGAATCATTACATCGTGCTGTTGTTGTGCATGTGCTATTGTTTATAGTAGTTTAAGTTACGTTACGTTGTGCTTCGTATTGTGTTACCACCGTGCATTCACACCAAGCAGGAAGCACATTAGCAAGCCACACGTCGCTACTGCGGTATGAACCCAAAATAAACACACTGTGCTGTGATTTAATATCAATAAACGGATCAAAATGATGCCGAAATAACGACATTATGATGTTGATTTGTAAAAAGACTGAATTAATGCTTTGTCAGGTCTGTCCGCAACACAGCAAGCAAACAACTTTTAAAATGCTTGTTTTCTGAACGGAGTCCGGATCGATCAGTGCCAGGCTATGCTAACATTGTAGCTGCTCCATCAACACTCCATCTAGGAATAAACACGGCAGCAACAACATCAGTGATGACGTCAACTTTGTAAGTATGTATATATTGTTACACACCACTTATATGATGAATGCTTTTGATACACATGCTTTAATAACAAGCTGAAATACTTTTAACCTGCAGACTGTATGTCATGATGATACATTTACACCTTGTATAAAATGTATAATATACTGACTAGTAAATGTCACCATTTACTATTACTGAATGCAATTTGATCATTATAAGTTGTCTTTCAATCAAACATTAAGATATAAGTGGAAAAAACTGTTCATAAAACATGATAGACATGACCACTGATTATTTGTGTAACAATTTAGCCACAAATTCACATCCTGACCAGATACGGTCCAGACAGATACTCGCTTTAGACTGAGTCTTGTTCTTTTCATGTCTTCACTGCACAGAGATCAGCTGTCAATCAAACATTATGGGCTCTACTTTGTAAACTTCTCTGTGCTCTAAATGTCTGATGAATATTTGTATATATATGTATATATATATATGTGTGTGTGTGTGTGTGTGTGTGTGTGTGTGTGTGTGTCTCTGTGTGTGTGTGTGTGTGTGTGTGTGTGTGTGTGTGTGTGTGTGTTGTTGTTTCTCTTCCACTGCACGGGTCTTAAAGGAAGGTCTACTGATTTATTTCTTATCATAGATATTCTGTTCTCACCACTTTTTGTAAAGATATCTAGAATCACATTTATTTGTTGGGCAGACTAAATGTTGTCGTCCAGATCGACGTACAAACGAGATCCTAAGATGTTTAATGAAACTGTAATTATCATGATCATAATCAATAAGGAAATCATTATTCTCTGTTACATCGCTGAGATTCTGCTCAAACAAACTGATTGTGTGGATGAAAATGAATCTGTACGTGAAATCATTGAACAAGAGTCATTTAGCAGACTTTACTGATGGGATGTGTGAACAAACTGAAGGTTTCTATAATCAATAAACAAGAATGAACTAAGTCTTTGCTTGTCTTTTTTCCAGGGTATCATACAAAGCTGATGGAGTAAATGTGACTAGGAGAGAATAACTGAGGCAGTTTTCCTCCTGAAACACCACAAAGTCCAGTGTTCATGTTTAGAGTCAGTCAGTCTCTGTTTAAAAACAATCTAAAAAAAGATTAAAACTAAAAGGTAACATAACTTATTAGTTGTGACATGAGGATTTTGTTATCATAGTTATTGAACACAATCACAAGTTCATATATTGAATACAAATTCCAACTTCTTTCCCCACATACTGATAGAAGAACGCTCTTTTTCTCCACTTCAGCTCGTATTATTCCTCTGACGATACGCTCAACACTTGTTTCTACACCGTGTTCAGAACGTTTTATTTCCACTGGGCTTGTTGTCTCCTCTGTATAACCACAGCTGTGGTGCTTTGGTGATTCTCTGAGCAACCTGGAGAGCACACAAACGGGACCATTGTTTGTTCTTCATTCAACCCGTATCATGCAGCTTTAAACACAACAACTGTTGTGGATTTATGGCTTTTTAAACTGTTTTGGATACATGAACGAAACCGTCTTGCCACATGGACTCTACATCTCTTTCTTTACATATTTACATCTCTTTCTTTATGTGCATTTATTTTGTTTGTTGCAATACATGAGATTGATTTAAAGTGTGTATTGATCAAATCTCTTGGATTTTTGTGTAAGATGCATTACAAGAGCCACAATGAGGTGGATCACCAGACGGCACTGATTACTTCCAGAGTGAAGACAGGTGGAGCTACAGCTGACACAGATGACGGCCTGATTACTGAAGGATGCAATCGTCCAATAGGATGCTTTGTGTGTGTGTGTGTGTGTGTGTGTGTGTGTGTGTGTGTGTGTGTGTGTGTGTGTGTGTGTGTGTGTGTGTGTGTGTGTGTGTGTGTGTGTGTGTGTGTCTGGCAAAGCTGTATATAAAGTTGTTTCTGACACTCGCGTCTGTTTGACGTTGGTGTCGGCAGAGATGTTGGTTTTTGATTCAGTTTAACACTCTTTGACTAAAGACAACAATATAGAAAGAGTCAAGTCTATGTAGTGTTCTCCTTTTCCAGTTTGTTCAGAGCTCCAAAGCCTCAAACACATATCTGTTGGGGTGAAAGAGCTTCTTCGTTTCATTATCTGAGCAAAGAAAAAAGCCCATGTTTAAAATGCTGTTAGATAACTGGAAGTTTGGGGAATTTCTTCCTACTACTTTTCCTTTTTAACAAATCTACAATAATAGAGAGAATCCTGTAGTTCAGGCTTTTTTTCTCCATAAAACACCAGACTTTGAGAAAACTTAATAACACTTTTTACCATGATGACTACTGTGGGTTGTCAGCCTGATGACGACTAAAACTGGTGGACACATTTGAGTTTCAGATGTCCTACAGAACCTCTGTCTTTCCTTGAATCTAAACTTGTTAATACAATATATTGTATTACCCCAAGTGATGCTGTACAGGTCTTGACCAGGGAGGTTTTATAGAGGAAACTTCATAACAAAAAAAAGAACTCACATCTGTGTCTTTAATTATTAGGGTGTCTTTAGGGTGTCTTGGTAGTGTGTAGGTCTGGGTAGTGTGTATGTCTGGGTAGTGTGTAGGTCTTGGTAGTGTGTAGGTCTTGGTTGACCCTCACCTTTTACCATCTTAGGTTTATGGTATTTCACATTCTTCCTGTTTTTGATCCTGGAATGAATGAAAGGTCACTATCCATCATTTTTCTCTCTCTCTCTCTCTCTCTCTCAATTCAATTCAATTCAAATGGCTTTATTGGCATGACGTAACACTGCACATGTTGCCAAAGCATATTCAAATGATGAATCTTTTTTTTTTACAATAATTACATTCATAAATATCGATTAAATAAAATAAAATACAAAATAATTTCAATCAATTAATTAATTTGAACAATGATATAAACAGGTAATATACAAATTAACAAACAAACAAACAACAACAAGGTGCAGACAGCTGTCCCTGTCCCTCAGTTCATGTCCCTGTCCCTCAGTTGATGGCAGGCAGCAACATAGGCTGCTACCAGCTCACAGGTCCTAGTGTCCTCCCTCAGTAGGACAGATAATTTGTCTTCACCTGAGAGCTGTAGAAAACCTTTAGTTATTAAATTAATTTTATTGAAATATATTTCCCTGATGTTTTGATATTTCTCACATCTGGTGAGGAAGTGTAGTTCTGTCTCAGGCTCACTCAGGCTGCAGTGAGAACACAGCCATTGCTCTACAGGGAGTCAGGTCTTCCTGTGTCGCCCCTGTTCAATGGCGAGGCTGTGCTCACTCAGTCTGTACTTTGTCCAGGTTTTTCTTAAATGTAGATCAGTAACCATGCTCAGATAGTCTGCTATGGTGTACTGTTGGTTTAGAGCCAGATAGCACTGCATTCTGCTCTGTGCCTTTGTCTGTGTTTGCCAATAGGTGATGTAGTTTTGTTTTAACTGTGTTGTAATTTGGTTGAGTCTAATTGGTGGTCTGTTCTGGTCCTGAGGCCTTGGTGTGTTAGTGGAGAGGGTTGATGAACTCAGCCTCAGGACCAGCTGGGTAAGGGGGTTCCCCTTTCTGCTCATCTCTTGGCACTGCAGGGCTTGGTAATGATATGAGAGGGGGTCACTATGTTTTAGATGTGTCCAAAATTTAATTGCTCTTTTTTGTGGATACTGGCCTAATTCTGCCCTGCATGCATTATTCGTAGTTTTCCTCTGGACATGTAGGAGAATCTTACAGAACTCTGCATGCAGGGTCTCAGTGGGGTGTTTATCCCATTGAGTGAAGTCTTGGTTTGTAAGTGGACCCCACACCTCGCTGCCATAGAGTGCAATTGGTTCAATAACACACTCGATAAGTTTAAGCCAAATTTTAATCGGTATTTCGGTTTGGATATTTTTTTTAATGGCATAGAAAGCCCTGCGTGCTTTCTCTCTCAGCTCATTAACTGCCTCTTTAAAATGTCCAGTTGAACTCATTTTTAAACCGAGGTAATTGTAGTGTGTGCAGTCTCTCTCTCTCTCTCTCTCTCTCTCTCTCAGCACGTTTTAAAAACAACCGCAGTGCTGAACATGTACATGATGACAATGAATACAAAGCAAGCAATAATAAGAACAGAGTAAAAACAATGAACACTAGAATGGCACTCGGAGAGCGTAGACCTCCGCCAAGGTGCCTGACTTTAAAAACAGATCACAGCTCACAGCTGGCGGTACCGTGAGGTGGTCGGCTTGTTATTAACACGGTGTGTTTCCGTGTAACGTATCGGCGGATGCCTCTCTCATTCAGCAGCCTTGTTATGTCTGTATAACGTTACACTACGTCGTCTCTCATCCCGTCATCTACCGCTTTTTTTTCTTTCTCACCGCGGACGGACAGCAGCTCCCGTCGCACCTCGATGTCTCGCCACACATCCACACACGTATCTCTCTGCTCTCAGAAGGAAGAAGGCGGGGTCACGCGTCATCAACGTGTCATCAGCTACACTGCGCATGTGTTATACCCTGTGGTCTTAATGCTCAGGCTCATTGGAATTCTTAAAAGAAAATCCTGAATCTGGATCATGATCCGGATCGCCACCAAAATCTAATGGATTGTTCATTGTGCTACACTCCACCCCTCCAAAACAATTCATTCAAATCCATCACGAACTTTTGCAGTAATCCTGCTAACAGACAAACCAACGCTGATGAAAACATAACCTCGGGCCTTGAAGGAGGTAATAATGTGCACATAATAGCGGTAAAGGAGTTGCAGCACAACAGAAAATTAACTTAAAGGTCACATATTATGCTCATTTCCAGGTTCATAGATGTATTTTAATGTTGCACTAGAACATGTTTACATGCTGCAATGTTCAAAAAACCCTTTATTCTTCTCATACTGCAGCCTGAGTCTGCCTGCCTCAGAGCCTAATTCAGCCTCTGTCTGAAAACCACTGATTCACAGCCTGTCTCCTCCCACTCTGCTCTGATTGGTCAGCGTTTTCTGTCAATCAAACGTCCTCAACGTCACCCTCCCCCTCCCTCCCGGAGAAGCTCTCTCTCTCTCTCTCTCTCTCTCTCTAGAGAGAGAGAGAGAGAGAGAGAGAGAGAGACGAGTGGAGAGAGAGGAGCTAGAATAAAGTTTATAAACCACTTTAAAGTTTATAAACCAGAAACTTCACCCAGCGCACGTTACCGGAGGAATCTGATCAGAAATCGGCGACACATGATGAACATCTGCGGTCCAGATTCCAGGTTTTCCTGACGGTTTCTCTCAGGTAAATAATACTATTTATATCTCTGTTAGTTAGCTCAGTGTTTACCTTATGCATCAACTCTGTAAACCGTAAACATACACTCTGTTTTACGTCTGTCTTTACAGATCCATCTGTGAGAAATGACCGACAGAATCATCCCAGAGGAGAGCAGACAGCTGAGAGCAGATAGCTGAAAGCAGATGGGAGATACAGAGCTAACCCATTAGCATGTAGCTACATGCTAACGGATTAGCTACATGCTACCGCTATGACACGGTGTGTAAACACAGCGACCATCAGGGTGGAAAATAGAAGATGTGAAACAGTAGTCAGTTCATTATTTCTGCTAAAAGATAAATGTATGGAAGATCAGAGTAATGGTATATTATTTACAGTAGTAGCTGTCTCTGTGTTACCATGACTACAGACCACCGGAGCTTAGCTTACCATAGTTTACCAGAGCTGAAGACTTTCTCCTGTACCATGTGAACATAACTAACTAACAGGTGAGATGATTACAAATGCTGTGAATAATTAATATTGTCATCTGTCTACTCAAATAAAGTTTGACTGTGAAACAGAAATGTGTTGTGTTGCTTACAAGTCACTATTTACTACCTGTATTCTGCTACATGCATGACATCAAATATATATAATATATAAATATCATCTGTTTAAACAGTGTAATTACATAAAGCCTTTGTGAAAGAACATGTTATATTTAGATGATGGGAGTACATGAAGCCTGTTCTGCTGGTTCTTGCAGACTTTGCTCAAGTTAGGTTGAGGAGGAGAGACAGTGACGCGCTGTGGGGCGGGGTCAGCTACTGAAGGTTCTCTCTGGTTCGACCAGGAAACCCTTATATGGCTTGCATTTCTCTAATGACGTCAGAAGACTAGGAAAAAAGCGATTTTTTATTTCTGCACCCATTTCCGGACAAACGGAGCAGGAGAAAAAGAGAGAGGATGGTCTTTTATGATACTATGGTGGCCTGTAGACACACTGGGGACAGATATTGATGTTTAAAAGACATGGAAAAGTGCATTTTGCATAATATGTGACCTTTAATGAAACGCCAGCAAAAAGAGGTTCAACAGCGACTTCAACTATTCTGTTTGTCTGAGCTGTTGATATGAAAAGGTAAGCTGTTCCAGAGGTTAGCGGCGGAGGACTAAATTTAGATATGATTTTACTTGCATCTTGCACATCAGAATCTGATTCTAGCTAGCTCTAATGTGCTAAAATGCTAACTCATATCCGGGCTTTAGGACTCATTCCTGTAGCACTCTATAGCTAGTGAGCTAGGTGACATGCATTCCCAAGACCCCCAACAGATCACGTCAAAGTTGCAACTAATTGTCATTGGTGATCTTTCCCCCTTAATCACTGAGATTGAGAACGGTTGACACCTTGATTACTCCCCTAGTCTAGCAGCCCCTTAAAGGGAGCAGCTGGTGGCCAAGCGGAGGCTCGGCTCACTCTGTTCTGCTCTGTTACTGCTGTTGAGGGAGATGAACATCAGACTAAGGTGCCGTTTGCAGTCTTATCTCCCCCCCGCGACGCTCGTGCAGCTTTATATGAAGAGCGTAGGATACGGTGTGTGTGCGTTGGCGTGCTGGAGGATCACACGTAGGCCAATTGTTTGGTCACCGTAACTTGCGGCTCGAGGAACGAGGAAACTGGTGCTTCCTGTGTGACGTAGTTGGCTGTACGTGGCGAAGGAGGAGCTCTGTTGCCACTGCTGTTTTTGTCCCTTAGTTAGTTATTTCATTTATCCTATTTCTGGTTATTAAGTTATTTTTGGTTGTATTGGACTTTTGTATGTTGATTTATTTTTAATAATCTGTTTACCCGTTTACCTCTAACTTCTGCATTTGTGGTTAGTGTGTTTTGCTTTTGTTCATTTGTTTCTTTCTTTTTGTTTAAAGTGGTGGCCCAACACCAACATAGGTTTCTTGCTGTAATAGGGGACGGGGCATTTATTTAGTTTATCTGTAAACCAGCTGTTGTGGAGGTAATCGGGAAGTGAACATTCCTAGCTCTCTGCCAGTTAACAGGACGGTTGGGTTGCTATATCCTTGCAGGTGGTTGGTCAGTGGGTGGAGGGATTCTTCTTGTGTTGGGGTTCTTATTGCATGAGGCTTGCTGTGTCCTCCTAACCCCTGTGTGCTCTTTACCTTGCAGTGTGAGTGGAAGTAACTGTGTGTTTTTCCAACTACTGGTGGTGGTGAACTGTTCTGCATTTCCTCTCCCCTCACTCCATTCCTCCTGTGGGTTTCCCTGGCACCCTTCCTCCTGTACTGGTAAGGTTAGTGGTGTAGTGACATTTTTAAAAACACTTTAACTCTATTTTTGTAATAAAGGACATTATTTTTCTAGCCTGGCTTCTCTTGCAGCTTTTATCATTGCAGCAACTAATCACCATTTTTTAATTCAAATAAAAGTTATTTGATTTTGAAACTTGAAACTCACGTCTCTGCCACGTCTCTTTATCAAGGAACTTGTGTAATTTGGTTGGGTTATTCTCTGGGTGAAATTCCCAGAGTGGCGTTGTCGGGTTCTAATAGCCTGGGTTTCTGCTAAGTGCCCGGGTTACATAATAATTATGAATTTTGTAATGGAGTTATTAAAACAGATTGCTCCGTCCTGGCCGAACAGTCACCGTCGGTGCAGAGAAGGCGTCATGGTCTCAGTGGTCACGCAGTGCAGCAGCTGAGTAGAGCCTCACTTCTGGATATTTTGCGCATGCTTACTTTGAGGAATTGATGTAAGCACAAATTCTCAATTCATATTTGAGTTGTGACATACATCTTTCAAAATGATTTCCTTAAATTTGAATAACATAGTTTAAGATAAAATATGCATGTTAGAGCCATTTGTTCAGTAGAAATATCTGTGGTTAATTTACATTTTGTTTTATTTGCTTGAGATAAATAACTGTAGTTTCACTGCAGTGTGCTCAATATGGACCAATTGTGACTGCAGCCAGTCCTGTATTCTGATTGGGCGAAAGCTAAATTGTCCTTCATGTGCTCGTTAAACGATTCAGTTGAAGCCATGGAGCCTGGAGAGCACACTAGTCTTTGACCGTGCTTAATATACCGTGCTTAATATTACCGTTCTTGCTTTTTTACTGCTTATGTTTTTGATATTTTGTTACCATTTTTGTATTTGAAGACTAAAGAAAGATTTTCAGTAAACAGTTGAAATGAAGAACATGGACTACGGAGCTTTATTGAAACACGCGTCAACTACATGCTTGGACTCTATAGCTTAAGTGGGCATCTAAAGAAATAGACGGAGCCACACTTACATTAGTCAAAGACTAAGCTCGTTAAGGAAACGAAGCATATGGATGGACCCCTTGTAAAGAGACGTGGATTATGGACATAATTCTTCACGTAACAAGGATATAAGAGCCACGTTGATTTTCATCGCTGTGCACTAAAGGAAAGTGAGTACATGAAGATCTCAGTCTACAATGTCCTTACATTCTGGAGCCATGTTCAATTAAGCCTCAAGCCGTTTTGCAACTAAGCTGCAGTGGTCATTCTTTGAAGTGCACATGTTAAAACTCTTGAAAACGTCTGTGGACATATTGTGGAAGAGTGAGAAGCTGTCGTTTTGAAGAAAACAAGACAGTTTGTGTGCATTAAACCTTGGCAAGAGTGACGCCGTAGATAATGGAAGTTGCAGGAAACGGCCAGAAGAGGGAGCCAAAGCCCACGGCAAAGGCTGTGGAAGAAAAAGTGAACAGGCTTAAGAATGAAAGAAAAGGCAAGCTGGCTCATCTCACTCGTAAAAGACGGGAGATTGAAAATCTCAAGAAAGATAAAGTTAATAATGAAATGATTAAAGATGAAGCATTATTTATCTTTTGGAAGTTCTTTAGAGAATTTAAAGAGCTTAATGCAGAAATATGAACTCTTCTAGAAGACGAAGATAAAGAAGAGGAGCAGTGTAACTGGTACATGCCCAAATGTGTGGACTTTGAGAACTTTGTTCAGGAAACAGAGGACTGGATTGAAAAGATTAAGAGACATCCTGAAGAAGAGAATGATGATGGCAATAAATATGAGGATGATGATGACATAAAGCCAAGTGATAGCATCTCAGAGGTCATCAGTCGCACATCCAAGAGAAGCTCTGTGCTTAGCCATGCATCACAAGCATCCAGTGCAAGTTCTGCTCGTTTGAAGCTGCAGGCAAGAGCGGGAAGAGCTGTTAGCACGTGCTGCCTTTCTTAAGAAACGTCAAGACATTGAGATGGAAGAAACACGCTTAAAGGCGCGCAAAGAGCAAGTGGAGCTAGATGCCAAGATTGCTGCATCAGACGCCAAGATAAAGGTGTATGCAGATTATGAAGATGGTCAAGATGGCATGAATGAATATTACGAGTCAAAAAGCAAGTACAAAGTGGGTTTAAAGGACATGTATGTTAAAGATGAAGATGGTGAGACACAAGTGAGTTTCCCAGCACCTGTAGGCCCAAAGCACCAAGCTCAGACTGCTAATGATCATCACAGAGCTTCGCCTCTTAAAGCAGCCAGCAGCACTGCTAGTGCACAAGATAGGTTGTTCTACCTGCAGCAGTTCACAAGTGGAGAACCTCTTAACCTTGTTCGTAGTTGTGAACACATGTGGCCAGATGAAGGTTACATAGAAGCTAGGAGGCTCCTTCAACAACAGTATGGAGATGAGCTGCGAATTGCCACAGCCTTGATGAATAAAGCTCTTGAATGGCCTCAGATAAAATCAGAAGACAGGAAAGCATTAAATGCATATGCTTTGTTCCTGATAGGATGTCGAAACACTATGAGTGATGTGGATTACATGGATGAGATGGACAACCCTAGCAATATGAAGACTGTCATCTCAAAACTCCCCTTCAAACTAAAAGAACGGTGGAGAAATCGAGCATATGAAATCCAAACAAAAACAGGAAGAAGAGCCAGGTTTTCCGACCTGGTGGATTTCATCAACTGGCAAGCAAAGGTCAGCAACGACCCACTTTTTGGAGATATTTTGGATGTCAGCGTAGAAGGAAAGGGGAAGCCTAAGATAAACATTAAGACAAGTAACCCCAAGAGCATCAGTTTTGCTACAAGTGTCTCCGGCTGGAAGACACAGTGGTGCTCAACAACCACAAGAGAAGAAGTATGGTTCAGCCAAACTATCTGATGTTTTCCAAAAACCCTGCATGTACTGTCATAAAAGCCACACCTTGGAGTTTTGTGAGAAGATAAAAGAACAGACTCCCAAAGACAGAATCAAATTCTTAACATCACAAGGACTCTGTTTTGGATGCCTCACACCAGGTCACATGAGTAAATATTGTCGTAAGAGAATGCAATGCCAGGAGTGTTCAGGAAAACACCCAAGCATTTTGCATGTTGTGAAGGAATTCCCAGTTCTGTCCGAAAAGGATGAAAATAGGAATACAGAAACTACTAACGCGGTCACAAGCGCCTTCGTAGGAACAGAACATGAAAGCAGCAGAGACACTGGGGCAGGTAATGGAGAAAATATCCTTTCCATAGTACCAGTGAAAATAAAGTCCAAAAGAAGTGACAAGGTGATCCAGGTCTATGCGTTTTTAGACCAAGAAAGCACAGCAACCTTCTGTACCGATGAGGTCAGGCAGCAGCTTAACCTCCGAGGAAGGAAAGCGGAACTCTTACTCACTACTATGGCATCAGAAAAGAAGGTGAGCACTCACGTTCTGTCAGATCTGGAAGTATGTAGCCTGGAAGGGAAGAATTACATAGACCTTCCGCAGGCGTTCACTCAACCAAGTATACCAGTGAAAAAAGACAACGTTCCTCTTCAGAAAGATGTGGATCGATGGCCTTATCTGCATGAAGTTCGCATCTCGCATATCGAAGCAGAAGTCGGCTTGCTTATTGGTACTGATGCCTTTAAAGCCATGGAGCCCCAGCAGATTATAAACAGCAGATGTGATGGGCCGTATGCAGTGAAGACTCCTCTTGGATGGGTCATCAACGGTCCACTCAGAGGCACCACTACAGCCAACCTAGAAATGGTGAGTCACTCAGTCAATCGCATTTCAGTATCCAATGTGGAAAACCTGTTGACTCAGCTGTACAATGCAGACTTCCCAGAGAGAGGATACGATGATAAGACTGAGATGTCACAGGAGGACCGTCAGTTCCTTGACTCAGTGAAAGGATCAACACAGCTAGTTGATGGTCACTACTGCATCGGACTACCACTGAAAGACAAAGACTTAAAAATGCCTGATAACAGATCTTTAGCCGAGCAGCGCCTTACAAGCCTCATAATGGGAAAAATCGTCAAGATAATGCCAGACTCGAAAGGAACCGTCCGCAGTGTCTGTGTTCAGACGAAGACAAGCACATTGGAGAGACCCATAACTAAGATATGCCTCTTGGAGGAGGCATTGTGAAGATCAAAAGAGACTGAATAAGTTAAAGACATTTATCTGTTTGCGATCTGTTTAAACAAATTTACATTTTGTTTAATTTGCTTGAGATAAATAACTCTGTAGTTTCACTGCAGTGTGCTCAATAAGGACCAAGTGTGACTGCAGCCAGTCCTGTATTCTGATTGGGCGAAAGCTAAATTGTGCTGCATGTGCTTGTTAAACGATTCAGTTGAAGCTATGGAGCCTGGAGAGCACACTAGTCTTTGACCGTGCTTAATATACCGTGCTTAATATACCGTGCTTAATATTACTGTTCTTACCTTTTTACTGCTTATGTTTTTGATATTTTGTTACCATTTTTGTATTTGTAGACTAAAGAAAGATTTTCAGTAAACGGTTGAAATGAAGAACATGGACTACGGAGTTTTATTGAAACACGCGTCAACTACATGCTTGGACTCTATAGCTTAAGTGGGCATCTTTAAGAAATAGACGGAGCCACACTTACAACGTGGCTGATTTGCAGTCTAATAATACTAACTAGAAAATGCATTTCCTGCTGAAAATGCGTGGGAATGCTGACAGCTGAAAGGACCTGCAGGATCTCTGTTCTAGTCAGCTGCTCGATAGCGGTGTTTTAGTTTTAGTCTTTTCAAGTTATATTGAGTGTAGGGAGCCTTCCTTTAGGCCTGTTTTCATTTAGTGTTCCCCTTCTCCCTTTGAATCGCTTGCGATTTTTGTGGTTATCCTTCAGGAGTAACTTTAAGATTCCCCTGGGGCCTCATGTATAAACGGTGCGCACGTACTAAAATGTTGCGTACGCTGTGTTTCACGCTCACGCCAGGATGTATAAAAGTGTGCGGGCCGTCCTCCAAACTCTGTCATCTGGCAGTGTCAAACTACAAAGTACTGAAACTCGCTAAATGCGTAAAAATATGTTTTCCACTCAACTTACTGAGCTTTATTTATGATGTGGGATCCAAAAAACCCCACATATTTCTTTACTGGTTTGCGCATAAAGTTTAACATCAGAAGGCACAACAAAAACACATTTAAACCTATTTCCCAGAGATGACATGCCTTAACCACTGTATCAAAACCAAAATCGCGTGCTGCACAATGTGGCAGACCAACATGCTGTGTCTGTGCTCCAGAGGAGCTACAGATGGATGAACCGGACCCTGGCACACCTAACAATGAGCTAAAAGCAGCAGCTTTACAGCGCCGTTTAGATGCAACACACAGAATGTAAAGCAATGAGGTGAGTTGAGACAAACATTTATTTTTCAACAAGGTCTTTTAATATATAACTTATCCCACCAAGAACCTCATTCATTCTTTTTAATTCGTTGCATATATATTCTTCATTGTATTGACAATCTCTCTCTGTGACTCACAGCACAGCGTTAGTGAGGACACGGCCAGACCGCCGCCCCTCAGCAGTCGAGGCTCGGGCCCAGCTGACTTCTTTTTATTCCTTTTCCAGCGTGATTTGCCATTGTTATTTGGACAATAGGTGACAGCATGGAGCGTGTTTATAGTCATTTGCATAGTTATTAATGGGAGGAGACAAGGCGGACCAAGTGGCACGTGCAGCTGCTCTCAATTTCACGTTCATTGAGATGTATAAAGGAAAGGTACGCAGGAACAGGCGTACGCACGGTTTTATACATGTGGAAATTTCTGTGCTTACGTACTTTTCCAATTTTGTTAGTACGCCATCTTCCAGTGTGAAAGCTGCGCAGTCTTTTATACATGAGGCCCCTGGTCCGCAATTGCGTCCCTCCCCCTGTCCTCCTGATGGTTAACTTAACGGAAAATGTTCTGGGGTCTCATTTATAACCGTTGCGTACGCACAAAACGGGGCCTGAAATGTGCGTACGCCACTTCCCACGCAACAGTTGTGATCTATAAAAACAAACTTGACGGGAGAATGTGCGCACCGGTACGGAAACTTTGACCCGTGCGTACGCATATTATGGAGGCACCGAGGCAGGGGAAACTGGAGACGCAGATGAATTGAAGCCAGACTGTAGACATTAAATGTCATTATACGTATAATGATGCCTCTCACACATTTAACTTCACTTCATACTTATATCCACTGTATCATAAACATTTAAAACAGCAGTGTTCTTTGTGCTAGTGAGCCATAACTATTACATAAGCACCTTACAAATGTAAAAGATCAACTCAAATCTCAAAGCAAATTCCGCTCAATATCTCATCAGCGCTGTCTCACCATCATGTCCCCCCCTCCACCACCGGAGCTCAGAGGAGATCTGAGAGGAGAGGACCGGACTTCCGACAGTCGCAGTCAGCTGTGGAGCAGCTGATGAAATCATCATCATCGGTTGTAGAAATCCAAGATTATATCAAATAGCATTAAAGAATGGCAGAACAGAGCGCCAATAGTTTTAATAATATCTACTAATAGTGTGCAGATATCACCAAGTACCATATTAGTTTTCATAAAGTTGTTGTGTAAAATCGCTGCAGTAAACATGATGTAACCCTCTGGGAAAACCAGTTGTTTCTAAAACATTTAGAGATATTTCCCTCACTGAAAATTCCTTTTATTTAATAAATAACCACATTCTATATTTTATTCTGAAATTAATTTATCATTGTTTATTTTATTTCCGTTTTTGCTCAGAGTTTTAACTTTGCATCAGGATGTGTTCTACCGGTCAAAAACTTGACAACAAATAAGCTCATTGGTTCAAAGTGAAATAACTGTTGCTATTGGTGTCAAACATTCCAAGTGGGAGTGCAATCAGCCCGGTGTTGTTTAACATAATGATAAATGATATATTTGAAAATTTAGATGGATGCATCAAATCAGCGATATATGCAGATGATGGGGCAATATGGATGAGGGGAAGAAATGTGCCATATGTGATGGAAAATATAAGGAAAGCAATAGGGAAAGTGGAGAAATGGTCATATGAGTGGGGATTCAAAATGTCAACAAATAAAACATGTTATATGATATTTACAAAAAAGAGAAACATTAATACTGAGAATTTAACATTATATGGTCAGTTGATGGAGAGGGTGAATGAATACAAATATCTGGGTCTATGGTTAGACAGTAAATATACATGGCATGTTCATATAAAACATCTGGAAACAAAATGCAAAAAAGTAATAAATGTACTACGAGCTGTGGCTGGATGTAACTGGGGGGCAGATAAACAGTCATTGATTGACATATATAGGGCGAACATGAGATCAACAATGGATTATGGTTGTATAGTTTATGGAGCAGCAGCAAAGACATCATTACAAAAAGTGGATAGAGTACAGTGTAGAGCATTACGGTTATGTATCGGAGCTATCAAATCAACACCCATTAATGCAGTATTAATTGAAGCAGGAGAGACTACACTGGAATTAAGAAGAGAGAAATTAGCTCTAGCATACTGGGTCAGGTTAAAAGGAAGCGGAGAAGAAAATCCTACAAAGGTAACATTACAAAACTGCTGGGAATACTCTAAGTTTCAAGGGTATGGATTTGGATGGGCAATGGAAGAAAAAGTGCGGACATATGGATTGGAGGCCTTAGAGTTCACCAGGTCGACACCAATAAGCAGCGTACCCCCCTGGCTGCTCCCAGAAGTTAAAATAGACATGAGTATCATTGAAAAGAAAAGGGAATGGCAAGTAAATGAAGTGGGAGTTAAAACAAGTGTGTACCTAAGGAACAGCTATAATAATTATCTCAAAATATATACAGATGGATCCAAAAATAAACAGGAGTGTGTGGGAGTCGGTATATATATTCCAGAATTTAAAATATCTATTTCCAAAAGACTTTCAGACCAGGTATCAGTGTACACAGCAGAAATAGTGGCAATCATCATTGCAATGCAGTGGGTTGAGGAGGTCAGACCTGACCGAGTGGTGATATGCACAGATTCAAAAGCTGTTTTGGAAAGTATACATTCAACAAAAGCTGTAAGGCAAGATCTAATCATTGAACTGTACTATAGCTTGCTAAGACTGCACAGAGGGGGTATAGATGTATTATTCTGTTGGGTTCCAGCACACGAGGGGGTGAAAGGAAATGAGTTTGCAGATAAACTAGCAAAAAGTTCACTGCAAAAAGACATTACAGTAAAAGTTTTACTTGGGAAAGGAGAAGGAAAAGCTGTGATTAAAAGGAAAGGAGTTGAGATATGGCAGAAAAGATGGGAGGAGGACCAGAAAGGAAGGAGATATTTCAAAATACAAAAGTCGGTCATAACAAAGACGTATAAAGAAAGGAACAGAAGGGAAGAAATCATCATAACAAGACTCTTAATGGCACGTTGGCTTTAATGGGGAAAAGGAACAGTGACAAGTGTGGGGATTGTGGTGTTAAAGAAAATGTGGAGCATATCCTAATTCAATGTAAAAAGTATGAGGCTGAAAGAAAAAGACTACAGGACCAAGTCAGAGAGGAGGGACGGGACTGGGATCTGATGGGGATACTGGGAACAGAGGGTGAGGGGGTTGAAGGCACCAGGAAGGCATTATTAATGTTCTTAAGAGACACAGGATTGGTGGGTAGAATTTAAGAGTAGGAGTAAAGTGCAAATGACATGATGTTACACACTCTTGTACAGTAGGTGGCGGTATGCACCTTAAAGTTGGTTGCGATCCGCCAGAAACCGAGAGAAGAGAAGAAGAAGAAACATCCCAAGTCCCGCCTCCTCACTCAGGTTAGAGACGCAGTGTGGAAAACACGGAGATTGATGAGAGAGCAGCGGAGAAGCTGGATTTACAGAGTGATATTATTACTACTTATACTTGATATACTACTGAACAGAGAGAAGTAAAACTATATATGAGCCAGTAAGAGCTCCGTCACCTATTGAAGCGACCTGAGAACATCTGAGAGCATCGTTTGATTCTTTTCTTTTCTCGGTGCGTTCCAAACATTAAAGCAGCCGCCGCACATGGCAACACGAGTCAAATGCTCTGAGAGCTGGCATAGCGAAATGTTTTGCCACTGAGCTGTATTCTAAAATGATATTTTGTATTTCTTTGGTGATAGAGGCAGAAAGAAATATGTGTGTGTAATATGTGTGTGTTATTTACATTGTGTGGACAGAGAGGGATTCTTTAGCTGAAGTTCATGGGTTATGAGATTAGCTTGATTCTGTTCATCCCTGTGCTGCTTGTGTGCATCAACGCAAGGTGTCAGTGTTGTGACAGGGAAAGTATTCACATTGCCTTACTCACAATATTCACATATAGTGAGTATTTAATGTTTAAACTGTAGGTTGTTTGCATAATAATCTACAACTCAAATGGGTTCACAATTATGAAAGTCATTTAATAGTGTTGTTTACACTTTACTATTGAGTGGTTTATAATAATAGTGAGGTTGACATATTTCATATGTTAATATTATGATGCAAGTTAATATTGTGATGCAACAGTTCTCCTACATTCATGGGTTAAGCATTGAAAAGTTGTATTATATGTTGATATTGATCAAATTAAACTGTACAGTTAAGAGCTTGGCTAGATTTGCATATATTGCTATATAAGCCGTGTTATTTTACACAGGCTAGGTTTTCTGGATACCCTTGAACTCCGGATTTGGATTGGAATCTCTCCCTGACGAGGGGGATGGCGAGCTACCCGTGCTGAGCACCTGGATTGAGGAGCGCTTTCAACTTTCATCTGCCTTGCTGTCAGTGTGGTAGGACTGTGGGGAAGGACCTCAAAAGACAATTGGATCTGAACATTTTATTTTGGGGATTACTTTTATTTTTTAGGGTGCACCCAGTTCAATAGACATTTCAAACTGAACAAAACTGAATGTCGGCAGTAATTGTGAATTTATTCTGTGTCAATACAATAATTTTCCTTTAAACTTAATTCTGTGTTCTGCTTACTCATTGTGGTATCCGATTCCTGTTCATTATTCCTCTCTACGAATCTAGGTTATACTAGTCCAGTGTATACTTATTCATCAGGTGGGTTACAATGACATGACTTATTCATTTATTTATGGTTTATTAGATAGGGACAGATACAGTATACATATAGACAAAATGAAAATGGCTATCCGATGCAACTATCAGACTGTCTCCAGTGCGCCACCGCGCTGCGCCACACACTCTGCCTCCTCCAGTCATCTCCAACCAGCACATCTTCACCAGTATGGATTGTGTAAATTAACAAAGTGTGTAAATGAAGCCAGTGACAGCTCTCACACAATCGTTACACTCCATATCAGCATTATCATTATCAGTCCTAATCATAATGCAGGACAAGTTCACTATAAAAACTTAAATAATAAATAAATAAATAATAAATAGTGTACACCTGTCAAACTTCCTTTTTTCTAATGATATCCAGGTGGGGGATATTACTGATTGTCTTGATCATTTTAAGTGAATGGATCAGTGTGATTGCTGTAAAGATATAAACACAGCGGTGAGACTCGGAACATGCTGCATGGTGCTGGTGGATATACCGGCACTGTGAGGACTACGTGACGTGAATGAGAGAATCAGGGGGGAACGAGTGTTCAGAGACCTCCTCACCTACAAACACCTCCATCTCTGTGTCAGAAAAACTCCTTTTCTCTGTCTTCCTCTCGGGAGTTGCCGTGATTCACCGTAAAGAACCACTGATCAACAACAGGCTCATTCACATGCAGAAACATTCATGAGGTGCTTTGCATCGACCATTTATGGTTGAATGTGGGCGTGTAGTGGGCGGAATATGAGGCGGATCCACGTGCGCACATTTCCAGGTGGAGTGTGATTTATAAAGGGAACATTGCGTGCAGGTGTGCGTACGCACAGTTTTATAAGTCTGATTTTTTTTTGCCGCACGCCATTTTTAGGCTTTTGTGCGCACGTACATTTTTAGTATGGATCCTACGCACAGTTTTATAAAAGAGACCCCTGGTAATTTTCTTCCAGGACATTTTCTGTTTTTCTTCAGATGTTTTTTCTTAGAGTGTGGTGGCTGATCAGCACAAGACCTACGAAAAATATGAAAATGTTCTAAAATGTCCCGTGGTACCAGTCCATCTCTCCCCTCATTCACCAACGTTCAGGGGAACCACCCTATGTTTTCCCTGACAATGCAACATTATTTTTCATACTGCCTGCCTGAATATACCTGTATTCTCCCTCCGTCTGAAACGCTCCGCAAAACCAAGCAAACCAACAACGTGCGCACTTAAATCACGTCCAAAACATTCAAATTTGTGGATCCCAAAGTGTAAACAATGTGCTGGAGTATGGCAATGGAATATTTAATTGGATTTCTTTTGGTCAAACTTTGCCTCCAGCAACCCGCTTCCTCAGTTCTTGTATCATGCCGTAACCCGGCCAGCGTTTGCTGTTATACAATAGTATATACATGTTTTTAAAGTGCTATTGCATATCAAAAAATAAAACAAAAAAATGACTCCTACTGGAGTTGGCACCTTGCCGTGGTGGAGAAGCTTGTGTGTCTCTTTAACCCTGTATTTCAACAGGAGACTGATCTAAGTTTCCTTATAAATTCAACCAAGTCAGCTTGGTCACAGGTTAGAGACCGGACAAATATCAGCTCCTTTGCTCAGATTAGAAGGCCATTGCAAAAATAAAACATTGTCATATGAACCTGAAGTGCTTACTCCAACTAAAAAGCTCTCATGTCATCTCTGTCAGTTTTACTGCTAGCAATACAACCCAAAGTTCAGCATCACTTTAACTGTGATTAGAGGTTACTGGCGACCAATAAATGTATCCAGCGTTATCTCTGTCAGTTTTACTGCTTTATTGGTTGTCATTCTACCATGAAGGCATGGGGGTGAAGTTTGACCCTGAAGTGACCATGCTCCTTTTATCTGGTTTTAATGTTTTTCTCAGGTTAAAAGCTTTTAAAAAGTACCCTTAAAAAATGAGGAGGTAAAAAAATCATTTCTGTGATCTTCTGACATCTGATCTCATCAGCTTGAACGCACCTTGGAAATCATCAAGAGTCGTAAAATCAGTTTTCTGCAACCTATTTTGCGGCCATTTTGGAAAATGGCTGCCGCGTCCGTCAGGGGCCGAATTGGCAGCGCCCCGATATCTATATATTTTCGTGACATATAACCCTACATCTGTGCCAAATTTGTTGCTTTAATCGCAAAATGCACAATTGTTATGAATATTTCAGCTTAGCTGCCCCGCTGTTACATGAGATTTAGATTTATTTTTCATTTCTTTTCTGTAAATCTTTTAATCTGGAAAGAACTTTGTACTTAAGTTTGACAAGTGTTGTATAAATTATTATTATTATTATTACTACACTAGTTGCTTAGGTTACTTATCTCTACTTTCTTATGTAAAACGAAAAATGAAGCAGTAAAACAATGGCTTATGAGATTTCTTAAAAACAATCACTGCAGCCTCAGGAGTGTGTGTGATGTGTCACTAGCCTGTCAGTAAACGGCTGCCCGTACAGCGGTCCGTTGCCCACACCGGGTTCCTGTCCCGGGTGAGGGAGAGTTTATGAGAAATGTGGAGCCATCACCAAAGCCTGAGGAGCCAAGAAATATTTTACAGCTGAAAACTGAAATGTTTTCAAATGTGGAGCAGGTTTGAACCGAGGCTCCGTTTGTAAATGACGAAACATACTGTGCGTTCCAAAACCCATTCTACCATACTACTTAGTATGACAGAAAAAAAAGATTTCTTATGTCCCAATACATAGTATGTCAAATGCAGTGTGCCAAAAATACCAGGATGTCCCACTACATCTGGTCACATTTTACAGTATGAAAGCCAGCATGCTTTTCTGGCTGTTCTGACCCACAATCCTCTGCACAGCAGATATATTGTATTCATACTGCATGCAACAGTACGTACTTTGTAAGGGCAGCTGCAGTGTGCTAGAAGTAAAAAGGAAAAGTATGTGATTTGGGACGTAGTCAGTCGTGCTGCTCCTCGTCCTGGAATGATTCACAACTTGATAACCCGGTCCTCTTATTTCCTTGTTCCCTCCCCTTCAGATCGACAGTTTGAAGGTGGGTGTAACCAACATAACACATGATGATTACATCACAGCTCAAACTAGTGTCGGTTCTCAGGAAGTGAAACTCAGACAGTCGTTGCTACTGAGAGGTGAAATGGCGCAGAAAGGAGTTCAGCTGGAGAGAGAGTCATTCTCTTGTTCGATCTGTCTGGATCTACTGAAGGATCCGGTGACTACTACCTGTGGACACAGCTACTGCATGAACTGTATTAAAAGCTTCTGGGATGGAGAGGATGAGAAGAAGATCTACAGCTGCCCTCAGTGTAGGCAGACCTTCACACCGAGGCCTGTCCTGCTGAAAAACACCATGTTAGCAGTTTTAGTGGAGGAACTGAAGAAGACTGGACTCCAAGCTGCTCCTGCTGATCACTGCTATGCTGGACCTGAAGATGTGGCCTGTGATGTCTGCACTGGGAGGAAACTGAAAGCCTTCAAGTCCTGTCTGGTGTGTCTGGCCTCTTACTGTGAGAGACACCTCCAGCCTCATTATGACTCAGCTCCGTTCAAGAAACACAAGCTGGTGGAGCCCTCCAAGAAGCTCCAGGAGAACATCTGCTCTCGTCACGACGAGGTGATGAAGATGTTCTGTCGTACTGATCAGCAGTGTATCTGTTATCTCTGCTCTGTGGATGAACATAAAGGCCACGACACCGTCTCAGCTGCAGCAGAAAGGACCGAGAGGCAGAGAGAGCTGGAGGTGAGTCGACTCAACATCCAACAGAGGATCCAGGACAGAGAGAAAGATGTGAAGCTGCTCCAACAGGAGGTGGAGGCTGTCAATCGCTCTGCTGATAAAGCAGTGGAGGACAGTGAGAAGATCTTCACCGAGCTGATCCGTCTCATGGAGAAAAGAAGCTGTGATGTGAAGCAGCAGGTCAGATCCCAGCAGAAAAGTGAAGTGAGTCGAGTCAAAGAGCTTCAGGAGAAGCTGGAGCAGGAGATCACTGAGCTGAAGAGGAGAGACGCTGAGATGAAGCTGCTGTCACACACAGAGGATCACAACCAGTTTCTTCTTAACTACCCCTCACTGTCACCACTCAGTGAATCTACATCCAGCATCAATATCCGTCCTCTGAGCTACTTTGAGGACGTGACGGCGGCTGTGTCAGAAGTCAGAGATAAACTACAGGACGTTCTGAGAGAGAAATGGACAAACGTCTCACAGACAGTGACTGAAGTGGATGTTTTACTGTCACAACCAGAGCCCAAGACCAGAGCTGGATTCTTACAATATTCACGAGAAATCACACTGGATCCAAACACAGCAAACACACAGCTGTTATTATCTGAGGGGAACAGAAAAGCAACATTTATGAAACAACATCAGTCTTATTCTAGTCACCCAGACAGATTCACTGACTATTGTCGTCAGGTCCTGAGTAGAGAGAGTCTGACTGGACGTTGTTACTGGGAGGTGGAGAGGAGAGGGAGAAGAGTTGATGTAGCAGTCGCATACAAGAGTATCAGGAGAGCAGGGGGGGGGAGTGAATGTTACTTTGGATACAATGATAAATCTTGGGCGTTAGATTGTTACCAAAACAGTTATATATTTTTGTACAACAAAGTCCAAACCCCCGTCTCAGGTCCTCCGTCCTCCAGAGTAGGAGTGTACCTGGATCACAGTGCAGGTATTCTGTCCTTCTACAGCGTCTCTGAAACCATGACTCTCCTCCACGGAGTCCAGACCACATTCACTGAGCCTCTCTATGCTGGACTTTGGCTTTATTATTATGATGGAGTCACTGCTGAGTTGTGTAAACTGAAATAGACAGAAGTCATTTAAGGGTTAAATTCAGTGTTTTAACTCTTAAACTTCTCTGGTGTCCATCATTGTTGCTACAGAGCTGATTTGTGTCTGGACCGCAGAGGACCAGCCCTACAAACACTAAAGTGTGTCACTGACTGACTGACTGAGTGATGAAGTTACAGGATTCATCAGCGACTGTTGCAGGTTCCTCATTGGTTGTTGCTCTTTCTAAATGAAAAGCTGGAGAACAGTTCAGTGTTTATGTTTTCTGGGGATTGTGTCAGCGGTTCATTGAATCATTACATCGTGCTGTTGTTGTGCATGTGCTATTGTTTATAGTAGTTTAAGTTACGTTACGTTGTGCTTCGTATTGTGTTACCACCGTGCATTCACACCAAGCAGGAAGCACATTAGCAAGCCACACGTCGCTACTGCGGTATGAACCCAAAATAAACACACTGTGCTGTGATTTAATATCAATAAACGGATCAAAATGATGCCGAAATAACGATAATATGATGTTGATTTGTAAAAAGAGTGAATTCATGCTTTGTCGGGTCTGTCCGCAACACAGCAAGCAAACAACTTTTAAAATGCTTGTTTTCTGAACGGAGTCCGGATCGATCAGTGCCAGGCTATGCTAACATTGTAGCTGCTCCATCAACACTCCATCTAGGAATAAACACGGCAGCAACAACATCAGTGATGACGTCAACTTTGTAAGTATGTATATATTGTTACACACCACTTATATGATGAATGCTTTTGATACACATGCTTTAATAACAAGCTGAAATACTTGTAACCTGCAGACTGTATGTCATGATGATACATTTACACCTTGTATAAAATGTATAATATACTGACTAGTAAATGTCACCATTTACTATTACTGAATGCAATCTGATCATTATAAGTTGTCTTTCAATCAAACATTAAGATATAAGTGGAAAAAACTGTTCATAAAACATGATAGACATGACCACTGATTATTTGTGTAACAATTTAGCCACAAATTCACATTATTTCTATTCTATTGTCACATTCTACCAAAATGGCCGGTGTTGAACAACAAAATATGAATATAAGAAGTGTTTTCAGTCCAAAATGTGTGAGTGTCTTCAGGTGGCTCCTTCCTGTGTCTGTTTCACTGCTCATGATGATCTTTGTTCAACTGAACTGATATTTCTCTGCATGAAAATGTAAACTTCTCTGTGCTCTAAATGTTTGATGAATATTTGTATATATATATATGTATGTGTGTGTGTGTGTGTGTGTGTGTGTGTGTGTGTGTGTGTGTGTGTTGTTGTTGTTTCTCTTCCACTGCACGGGTCTTAAAGGAAGGTCTAGTGATTTATTTCTGATCATAGATATTCTGTTCTCACCACTTTTTGTAAAGATATCTAGAATCACATTTATTTGTTGGGCAGACTAAATGTTGTCGTCCAGATCGACGTACAAACGAGATCCTAAGATGTTTAATGAAACTGTAATTATCATGATCATAATCAATAAGGAAATCATTATTCTCTGTTACATCGCTGAGATTCTGCTCAAACAAACTGATTGTGTGGATGAAAATGAATCTGTACGTGAAATCATTGAACAAGAGTCATTTAGCAGACTTTACTGATGGGATGTGTGAACAAACTGAAGGTTTCTATAATCAATAAACAAGAATGAACTAAGTCTTTGCTTGTCTTTTTTCCAGGGTATCATACAAAGCTGATGGAGTAAATGTGACTAGGAGAGAATAACTGAGGCAGCTTTCCTCCTGAAACACCACAAAGTCCAGTGTTCATGTTTAGAGTCAGTCAGTCTCTGTTTAAAAACAATCTAAAAAAAGATTAAAACTAAAAGGTAACATAACTTATTAGTTGTGACATGAGGATTTTGTTATCATAGTTATTGAACACAATCACAAGTTCATATATTGAATACAAATTCCAACTTCTTTCCCCACATACTGATAGAAGAACGCTCTTTTTCTCCACTTCAGCTCGTATTATTCCTCTGACGATACGCTCAACACTTGTTTCTAGACCGTGTTCAGAACGTTTTATTTCCACTGGGCTTGTTGTCTCCTCTGTATAACCACAGCTGTGGTGCTTTGGTGATTCTCTGAGCAACCTGGAGAGCACACAAACGGGACTATTGTTTGTTCTTCATTCAAACCGTATCATGCAGCTTTAAACACAACAACTGTTGTGGATTTATGGCTTTTTAAACTGTTTTGGATACATGAACGAAACCGTCTTGCCACATGGACTCTACATCTCTTTCTTTACATATTTACATCTCTTTCTTTATGTGCTTTTATTTTGTTCGTTGCAACACATGAGATTGATTTAAAGTGTGTATTGATCAAATCTCTTGGATTTTTGTGTAAGATGCATTACAAGAGCCACAATGAGGTGGATCACCAGACGGCACTGATTACTTCAAGAGTGAAGACAGGTGGAGCTACAGCTGACGGCCTGATTACTGAAGGATGCAATCCTCCAATAGGATGCTTCGTGTGTGTGTGTGTGTGTGTGTGTGTGTGTGTGTGTGTGTGAAAGCTGTATATAAAGTTGTTTCTGACACTCGCGTCTGTTTGACGTTGGTGTCGGCAGAGATGTTGGTTTTTGATTCAGTTTAACACTCTTTGACTAAAGACAACAACATAGAAAGAGTCAAGTCTATGTAGTGTTCTCCTTTTCCAGTTTGTTCAGAGCTCCAAAGCCTCAAACACATATCTGTTGGGGTGAAAGAGCTTCTTCGTTTCATTATCTGAGCAAAGAAAAAAGCCCATGCTTAAAATGCTGTTAGATAACTGGAAGTTTGGGGAATTTCTTCCTACTACTTTTCCTTTTTAACAAATCTACAATAATAGAGAGAATCCTGTAGTTCAGGCTTTTTTTCTCCATAAAACACCAGACTTTGAGAAAACTTAATAACACTTTTTTACCATGATGACTACTGTGGGTTGTCAGGCTGATATATATATATATATATATTTTTATTCTCTCTCTCTCTCTCTCTCTCTCTCTCTCTCTCTCTCTCTCTCTCTCTCTCTCTCTCTCTCTCTCTCTCTCTCTCTCTCTCTCTCTCTCTCTCTCTCTCTCTCTCTCTCTCTCTCTCTCTCTCTCTCTCTCTCTCTCTCTCTCTCTCTCTCTCTCTCTCTCTTTTCAGCAGCGACTTCAACTATTCTGTTTGTCTGAGATTGACAAACAGAAAAAGGACAAACACACAAGCACATTTTTAAATCTGTGAATGGTAAATAAAACATCAGGTTGCCATGGTAACAGTGGAGCTGGTTGTTGGTGTACAGCATAGACTGTATAGATAGATGGACGACGAGTCTCCACTTCCTTGCATTGTAAAATGAAGCCCAAATATCTCGGATATGGGAGCAGCCATCTCACGCTTTTGACATCATTTGGAGCCAGAGTCTGTGCAGTTGTGATCGGGGCGCTGGAGCCGCGATATCCTGGTCGCGCCCACACACCCGACCGACCCAATCACAAGCCGAGCACGGCCGCAGCTTATGATTGGCAATCAAGATGTTTTGGCTTCAATTTTGGGGAGCTGTCATGTCGTCCATCTTTATATACAGTCTATGGTGTACAGTAGGTAGAGGTTATGGGGGGTTGGTCAGAAAGGTCAAAGGTCGGGGGTCAGTCAGAGAGATTAAAGGTCACGGGGGCCGGTTGGAGAGATAAAAGGTCAGGGGTCGGTCAGAGAGGTTAAAGGTCAGGGGTCAGTCAGAGAGGTTAAAGGTCAGGGGGGCCGGTCGGAGAGATAAAAGGTCAGGGGTCAGTCAGAGAGGTTAAAGGTCAGGGGTCAGTCAAAGAGGTTAAAGGTCAGGGGTTCAGGGGTCCTGGAACAGGGCGGAGTAAAAGGCGGGTTCAGAACGGCGGCTGCGGTAGCGAAGGATGATGTCATTGATCATGTGCTTCCTTCTGACATGGGATGGAAGGGCAGAGTCACTCTCTAACCGTCGCCGATGGCAACAGTTGATCACCGTCTCTCTAACCAGGAAACCTGGAGACAGAGAAAGAAACAAGGTCTGTTTCAATCGTGTTTTATTAATGAAAATACATTCGTTAAAGGTTTTTGTCCCACGATGAAGACGAGACTAAACTGACTACTTTAAACAATAACCAACTAAACCTCCAGACTATCGAGGAGATAAAAGACGGACGGTTATTATTTTCATTTATATGTATCATTTAATAATCCAGATTATCTTCATCTGTAGGAGGATAAATACAGCTGACCTTCACAAGATAGCATTATGGTGCAGTGAACAGCAGGATAGTTGGTGCCATCGTCATCCCTCCGAGCTTTAGCATGTAGATCGACTTCATGTCATCCAAATATTCAATGACTGTAGATGTCGTTCACAGTTAAAGAAATCCTCACCCCCAAAATGGTTATTTGTATATTAATTACACGCACCCCGCGTTACCTTGAATTCATGGAGAAAACGTTGCTGTTCTTGCTTGCCTCCACGGTGAACGAAGAATCAAATAACGGACAAAAGTGTGGGGGCCGCGTTTAACATCAGCAAAACTAAATCAAAACATCCGTTTATAAACTCTCACACAATTCGTGCAGTATAATCCAAGTCTCATTTATCTAGTCGCATGCTCACTACTTCACAAATGCATTTATGCCGAAAACGCACAAACAATCTCACGTTTGCACACGCGTGCTACACGTCCCTACGATTATTATTCATGCAGAAGTGTTTTAAATAGTAAGGTTTTAGCAAAGATGCATGTGCTTGGGAAGTAGTGAGCATAAGACTGGATAAATGAGACCTGGATTATACTGAACAAGTTGTGGTTGTAGTTGTCTTCGTTCGCCGTGGAGGCATGTGAGAAAAACTATGTTTTCTTCATGAATTCAAGGTAACGGGGTAAGTATTTGATATACTAATAATCATTTTGGGGTTGAAGTATTCCTTTAAAGGTCTGGGCCCAAATGAAGCAATGAAGGTTTTACTTCCACTCTGGTCTTCCATACCTCTAGTGACCATACCTTTTTGCTCCCTCCAAATTTGGGGGGTCTATTTGCCACCTCTTACAACTTGTCACAATCCAATATCTATTTAGTTATTTTCAAGTCAGGATTTTGGTTAAAGCACACCACTAATATTCCACCTAGTCTACTTCCCTCTGGTATTGATCTCCTCTATGTGGGGACAGACAGACAGACAGACAGACAGTCAGTCAGACATACCCAAAGACCTCTTGCTGACCACACTCCCGCTGACCAATGGGACAACCAAACTGAACTTGCTGGTGGTGTTTCCATGGAAATGGATCCGGTAGAGTCCAGTTTTCAGAGGATGGACAAAGATCAGCTGGACATTTGACGCACTGACAGACAGAGAGACAGTTTTGTCATTAATGAGACTGAAGCAGTTTGTTACAGTGTATTTGGATGTTTCACCTGGTCGGTGTTTCTGCCTTCATCTCTGACAGCAGGTCGGACAGAGGGAAACTCTCTGAAACACAAAGTCACAAATCTGTTCTCACTTCATCACTCCAGAAAACTACGGCTTATTGTCACTCCCCAATCTATTTTGGACTGGTTTATTCTGACCAAACAACTGATCTCATCTGGCTTTGTGCACTCATTTATACTGGTACTAGTTAGAACAATACTAAATTATTATAATTACTAATATAACTACTTATTATAATGTTGATATAAAGTTAGTTACCGATATCCTCGAAGCGTTCGACCCAGACTATCAGGAGTTTGGATTCAGAGGCGACAGATGACAACACAAAACGAAAAGACTTCATGTCTTCAACTGGAGAACTCTGGACAAACAGAAAGCTCAGAGACTGACAGAAATAAAGATAAGTCATAACGACATGAAAAAGCTTTTATTTTGAAGGTCCATACTGTGGGTTGAGGGGCGGAGTCTTGGCTTGGCTCAGAAAGACTCAAGTTGGATGGCAGCTCAGTCGGAGGCTCCGCCTTGTCTGGACTCTTCGACAAATCAGCCGCTTTAAACAAAACAAAAAGAAGAATTTAATAAAGTAAAAAGTACCACCTTTCCTAAATGGTACCACCTCTCCTTATATGATACCACTTTTCCTTATATGGTCATACCTCTCCTTATATGGTCACATGTTTCCTTATATGGTACCACCTCTCATTCTATGGTACTACGTGTCCTTATATGGCACCAACCATAGAAATAGAATAGGAGTAGAACGGACATTGAACTGTTAGTTGTTAGCTTTTATGGTGACAAAAGAACATGCGTCATTGGGGCCGTAAAGTGTGGTCGCAGCTCGTTGGTAGCTTGTCCTTCTCCGAAGCGGCGGGGAGTGAGGCGGAAGGACCGTTGGACTCAGCGCTGCCGCTGGCCACCAGCCCACTGTTGCCTTTCAGCAACTACTAGCTATCTAACTGGCGGACAGCTGACAAGTTAGCTAGCTTGCTAATTCCGCCATACTTTAATACCATACTGGTAACAGAAAATGAGGCGAACAAAGTTGTCACTCACATGGCGATAGAAATGTGCTTTCCTCCACTGAGACAACAGTTTGTGGCTGAAGCATTAAGTCGTTAAATTGTACTCATTTACTCTGGCTCTCTATGCTTTCTAACATGACTTACTACTCCACTGCTGGTTTGAATCGTTATTGCAAAACCACACCTCAGTGAGTCCGCAACTGGCCATTAGTCACTTTGGTCTATACGGAAATGAGCCCGCTACAACGTTGCAATGGCGACAGTACACATAAAAATGGCAGCCGTTCCAACCACCCTACTACATTGGGAATGTCCGTCCTACTCCTATTCTATTTCTATGTCACCACCTCTCCTCATATGGTCAATACAGAAGAGTTTAGTGACTATTATTAGATCATCAGACACTCACTGTATGATGAGGAGGGGACGATGAAGGTGATCTCTGTCAGAGCATTGGCGTACATCAGGACGAACCTCTCACCATTAAACACGCCCCCTCCACTGTCGCCCAGCACAGCAGGGAATTCTGGAAGACAGAAAGCAATCAATCAACGATCAAGACGAACAGAGTGACCTCAGGTAACCTCTGACCTCTGACAGTGTCCTGTTGATGAGAAGTGACCAATCAGAGCACTGACCTGAACTGTTGGTGTTGACCCCGCCCCCCTGTCGTCGCCCCACCTCCACCGGCTGACCAAGAGATGACAGGAAGTCGAGGAAGTGAGACGGGACGCTGCAGCTGGACCCCACGTTCGTCAGGATCTACAAAGAGACGGACTGGTTAAGCCAAGTTCACACTACATAGCTTTCAAAGTGGTGAGATGGCTGTACTGTTCCCACTACACAACTTGCTGTCTTGTAATCGGGAGACTTGAAGTCGTTGTGGTTTTCACACTCCATTTTGTCACGAAAAGAACATTCAGGAAGTGATGTTATCATTGGCACGTGTTCACATAATAGCCTATTTCCACACGTCTTTACTATTTCCCCTATGAAGATCAGTCGCTATGTTTATTCATGCAAACATCCAACATCCTAGGTGCAACAATAACTCTGGTGCGTGTTGCAAATGCTACACATAGCACACACAGTTACAGGTGACCCATCCCACAGGTTTCCCCTCAACCTGTGTCTTGCGCTCTCATTGGTTGTAGCTCCCCGACAGACTCCCCAACATGTCCAGATATTTAGCATGCTAGATATCTGGAAAGTGTCCCCGATGCAGCATCGAGCCTCTCAGCTTGCGTCCTTGAACAGTTCTCACACAGTGCTCGAGCGCCAAACCAATTATTTGCCTCCCATCTGGGGCTTTTTGTCGGGGAGCTCCAAAAACTGTTGGCGAGTGGAAAATCAGGGCTAAAGTCCTGTAGTGTGAACCAGGCATGACGGTGTCCACACGATCCGTACTTCCCCGCTTCCCAGTCATTGTCTATGAAAGCAGCCGTACAATGTATTCTGGTAGTGGGGTGGCTGCTCCTCATTTGCATAAAGTTGAGGTCTAGGCTATTTTATGTAAATCAGGGGCGTCTGTTGAGACTCGCCACTTTTGGAACTCCCGAGAAATGTTTAAACTAACTGTTGTCGATCTAAAATAAAGACAGATTCAGCAATTACAAGGCTTTAATCTTGCATACTGTACGTTTTCAGAAACACATTTCGTTAAACTATTTTCGTAACATAAGAGAAAAAAGTTTCTGAGCCACCATGTTGGTTCCGGGTTGAAAGCTGGGAGCAGCAGCCCACGAGGGAAAGCGTTCGTCCAATCAGGTGCCTAGTGGCAGCCGATCAAGCGTCCGATGCTTGGAAGCGAGGCGGTGCCTCACGTCTGAAAACGCCACTGTGGACACGTACCATAAGAGACAGAGACAGGCCAGAAGGACCACAATACCAACCCAATCAAACCAAACCAAATTATCAACCAACAAAAATAAAACTATGTCACGTATTGGAAGGAAACAAGTAAAACACTATTAAATGTGATCTAAAGAGAGACTTCACATTAGCAAATTATCTGACCACAGTAAAAAATCCTAAATTAAGAAAAGCTTTGACTATGTACAGACTCAGTGAGCACAGCCTAGCTACAGAGAAGGGTCGGCATAGACAGAGCTGGCTGCCAAACGAGAGGCTCTGCTCCCAGTGTAACAGACAAGACGTAGAGTCAGAACTTCATTTCCTCACCTCATGCCCCAAATACCAGGCTCTGAGAAATGAACATTTTCCCAATATAATAAAAATACACCCTGAATTTGAACACCTAACAGACGTAGAGAAACACCCATATTTACTTGGGGAAATACCCAAATGTGAGAGCAACAAAAACAACATCAACACAAACACACTAACAACTTCCACAGTCTCTCTCAAACAAACAAGGGTTAATTGTTTCCTGCTATTTTCTTGATTTTATTAATTTGCACCTTTTTCTTTATAATCTCATTATTTCTTGACGCTTTGACGATATTGTCATTGTTACACTCAGGCCAATAAAGCATATTGAATGATCTCAGCAGCTAACAGACAGACAGACAGGTGAGACAGACAGGTGTATCTGACCTCAGCAGCTGTCCTCTGTCCTGCTCTCATGTAGAACACGAAAGCATAGTCAAAGTTTCTTGACGGCAGCTGGTCCAGACGTCTCAGATCCTCAGAGAGACCTGGAAGGGACGAGTCCAGAGACACCAACTGAGCCGGGACACCGCTGGTACCTGGATTCTACAGAGGACAAGTGAGAGGCAGACAGGTGAGACAGACGGGTGAGGCAACAGACAGATCTAAATGAATCAATGAATCAATCTCTGTCCAGTCCTCAGTACCTTCAGGGTCTCAGGTGTCAGCAGGCCCAGGTGGGACAGGAAGAGTCTCGCCGTCTGGAAGTTGGTAATGGGAGGCGGCGGCCTGCAGGTCTTCATGACGACCGATCGCCCGCTCACCTGCGGCCGAGCCTCGACCCGTCGCTGCCTCTTCAACGCTGCTTGCAGACACTCCAGCTGCTGCTGCACCTGACGGAGGAGGAGGAGGAGTTTGCAGGTGCTAATTCCTTACAGACAGACAGGTAAAGAACACCTGTCTGACTTTAATGTAGCTTCAGAAAGTTCTGTGACATCCAGCAGGATCTGGATCTGGGTTGAACCAGGTTCATACCTCCTCAGTAACGGTCTCGTGCAGAGTTGGAATACTCAGATCTGCTTTAACTGAAGCAACTCTGTCCATGTTTTCAGGAAACAGCTGATGTTTGACACCACATCGTATCCCAGCATCCTCCTGGGCTAAACCGCGCTGTTCTGGGATCAGAGTTTGCTAAAGTAGATCAACAGACAGGAGAGATAAAACACTGATCTCAAGCCTATTATTATGTATTTTATTGTCATTTTTTGTCATTGATGGGAGTGGTCACCTGTGTGTCGGTTCTTCCCTCTCTGGGCTGCAGGTGGAGCTGTAGAGTCCATGTGTGACCTCCTGACGGTCCTCTGATCAGCACTGTGATCGACGGACATGTCGCTGCACACACCATTAGACACATTAGGATTTTATGAACATTAGGATTAGTTGATTGATCGATTAGTTGATCAACAGAAAGTGAATCAAAAGCAACATCAAGAAACAAAAGAGCTGCAAGAGGAAGTTACATCAGCCTCTCAGTTTGTGTCGTCAAATGCTGTTAAACACTTTTGAGTTCATTTAGAGATTATTTTGATTTTGTCATGTGGAAATGTTGGACTGATGATGACAGGGGAAAGGTCAGGGAGCTTTTTGGTTTCATTGTGTTCCTGCTGTATGAGCATCTGTGTTTCCGTCTATATGTGGTTCAGGATCAGTGAGTCAGGACTGACCCTGTTCAGGTCCCTGTGGTTGTTCCAGCATGGCCAGGATCACTGAGCTGTCCACCACAAAATATCTGAACTTCTTCACACTGCTATCACTCATGGTGGAGCCAATCAGAGCGTCCTCATCCAGCAGGCCTCCAAGGAATGGGAAGGCCCCCGAAACCTGCATAACACTGAGATATGAATAAAGATCAGACTGGTGCAGATACTGTTCGGGGTTGGCCCGACTTTAGCCCTGAATCGGTCCCCCCTGACTAGTTTTAGAATCAGGCCGTATCTGGTCTGAATCTAATCTGAATTATGTCTGAATCTGATCTGATCTGATCTGCGCATGGCAACTACAGGTTAAGACAAGGCAACTCAAACCTGCTTCACGTCAGGGAAAGATCATGGTCTCGGTTCAGAAAGAGCCTGTAGTGGCCTGTTCTTTTCCAATCCATGTCTAAATTGCAACAGTCACAGTCACAGATATCGCTGCCTTCATTTCAGCTCATTTATTTTCACATTTTAACATACAAAAAATATCAACGACGTGAGATCAAAGACTGTACCGATGTCCCACTCTACACAAGTAGACACTTAGTCTCACCACCTCCTTCTACCACAGCTGATCATCATTATCATATTAACCAGATATATACACAACTAATTGCACAAACATTATTTCAATAATTCAGCAAACTGTGAAAATATCCTTTGTAACCAACAGGCCAAAGTACCGGATGTGAACTCTGGTCTGATCACTCAAGTGATTAAGGTAGTGGAGATGAAAAACAGCTCTTATTTTAAAACATCTAGTACCTTTACATGTGTGTTTGTTTTGCTCACCAGCTCAGCGTGGCCTCTGCAGCCTCCTTCACCCTCAGAGAGGCCGGGTTCAGTTCTTTCTCCTCTTTACACCTCACTTCCTGTTCCTGTCTGGACTTACTGCCTGAAATCCCCAATTCTACGATCTCCAGGATCTCCAACAAACACTCCTGAAAACAACATAACTGTACATTTAATACACGCAAACCACAGTCCTGTCCCCATTTCTGTTCACCCTCTACACCTCGGACTTCAGCTACAACTCCAAGTCCTGCCACCTGCAGAAGTTCTCCAACAACTCCGCAATGTTGGCTGAAGGACGCTGAGAAAAGGAGCGTTGTGGACTCATGGACTTCATTGAGTGGTGTGAGCAGAAGCACCTGCAGCCTAACACTGGCAAGACGAAGGCGTTGGTGGTGGACTTCAGCAGGTGGAAAAGATCGATGATCGTCTTTGTGGTTGTATCATCAGATCTGCGGCCGCATGTCTTGAACACTCGGGTGAAGAGAGGAGCAGAGCTGTCAACTGATCACCACCTACAGTGCTGGTGAGTGGGATCAGATGGCGGGGGAGGCTGCCAGACAGATCTTGTTAACGCAAACGTATAGTGAGTTAGCCGCCTGGCAGTTTGTCACCTGTCGGTTAGTTACCTGGTGGTCGAGCATGGCGGGGTGTTCAGTTAACCAGACGTTCAGACAGTAGAAAGCAGCAACGATGATGGAGTGCAGATCTCTGGAGTGAAGCGGAGGAGGACGACTGCACTGAAACACGATGTAACAACAAACTGAAGTGACCGCTCGCATCCTCTCACTTTCCTCCACACTAACCTTCACCTGCAGGCCAACAGGAGAGAGTAACGTCATAATAACGTTTACAGTTAATGGTGTGTGTGTGTGTGTGTGTGTGTGTGTGTGTGTGCCCACCTTAGCCAGTCCTCCCAGTACTTCCAGTGCAGACAGACAAACTGCTGAGTCATTCCTCCACTGAGCCGTCAGACGCTGAGTCAGCAGGCGCACAAATTGAACCCACAGGATCGATGCTGCGTCTGACTGAACGGCTGGTTACCATGGCAATGTAAGCACACACACGAACACACACACAGACAGACACACACACACACACACACACACACACACACACACGTAGATTTCCATGACATGACGATCAATGTTATAAAAGTCAGTTAAACTTAACTAAAATCCAATCAGCATAGTTAACTACCGGTTCCTCTGGTCCATCTATTTGCACTGGCCCCCCGATCCATCTGGGTCTACTAGCTCCTCCTTGCTGAGACTCAGTTTCCTGAAAACAAAAGTAGATGAAGTGTTTTGGTTTTTCCTGATAGTAAAAGACAAGGGTAAAGTGAGCATGGCTAACATACCCCCACTCACTGCTTGATCCCTACTAAAGTAGAGCAAAAGGTTTTGCCCTTTTGGAAAAATTTTACAAATTTTGGGCACCCTGGACTTCTAACCCCCAAAAGGCACAACTAGACCACACTGTCAACCATCACACATAATTTGAGGTTCCTAAGTGAAATAGTTTCCGAGTTCTGCTCCGGAAACGAAAGTGTGACACGCAAATGGAGGGAAGGACGGACAGACGGACAGAAGGACAAACACGCTGAGCGGTATATATTAAATTATATTATAATTTTATATTATATTATATATATTTTTACCCCCGACCACATTGTCGCAGGGGTATAGAAACCCAGAGTAACAGTGTAAAGTCCTGTTGGCGACACCTGCAGGCTGATTGTTGGATTTAAGTCAAATTTAGTAGTTTAAAGGTGCTATTGATAACATTCATAACATTCAGCCACTAGATGTCGTATTCTCCCTCTCCCGTTCCATTGCATTCACTTCAAAACAAGTCGTTGTCAGGCACTGACCCTCAATCTCAGTCATTTATCCGTTTTTTCCACACTAACTGATGACCCAGAGGTACCACGTGATACCAACGTTGTTATACTATCGGCTCACAAGCCTTGTTAGAAATGAGAACCGAACGTCAGATATCTTCCACGGAGATAAACAAAACATGAATTTTGGACCCACCAACATTTTTTAAGTGATTCATTCACAATCACAATATTTATTTTTTCATGAAAAGCCATACTTTTCTTCAGCACTTTTCTAAAAGCTCTGGGGATGTATTTTATTTTATTTATTTTTTAATATTCATCTACATAAATATGTTAATAATAAGACCTCATGAATATTATCTGAAGTCCAGGGATTCCATGAACACCACAAACATTACAAGACTGAGTGAAAGACAACAAGACACTGTGCAGTAAAGATCATTAAGAAAATGTGTAATATTAAAACAACAAATCAGAATTTACAATATGACATATAGACGGTTCTTTTTGTTTATGTTCCCTCAAAAGAGGCTGAATAAAACGGTTAACTGTCAACCTGAAAAGTGTTCCTATACTCATTAACATTCAAAATCTGATTTCTGTTATGTAATGATGTTCATCTGATCTGACATATTGTGTGTCAGTCGAGTTTCAGTAGATGTCAATAGATGTGAGTGGACTCACCTGCTGAGTTTGTCCTGCAGCCTCTAACAGAGCCGAGTCCTGAACCAGGTTCAACATGGCCGCTACACAAAACAGAATTCAATCAGGCTGTGTGAACGCGGAGAGTGTAACACAGTAGAGTCTGACAGAATGAAAACAGTAGAGTCTGACAGAGTAACAAACCCACAATGCACTGCTACATGTTTTACAGATAGACACAGAGCACAATTGCTGAAGCCTAGTGGTGGCTGTAGCACTTGCATCTTTCACTCGCCAATAACCTTAAACTTTAAAAATGAAAAAGAAGAATTAAAAAACATAAAGGGTTTCTGAATTATGGGTAGAATGTGTTAAACAGAGGAATATGGTCGCGCACCAACGACAGTGCCGACTGTATTTTTATTGTTACCGTGGTATGGTTTCAAATGTGCACCATTATCCTGTAATGAGTCTGTGTGTATAATACAGTTTGCATTCGTTCTAGGGCTATAGAACGAGTGTTGTAAAGTCAAAAAGTCAAACTTAATTGAAAAAAGATAAATGTTATCATTTCCAAAACTCACAACATGTTTTTATTAAACAAAATATTCTGCTTCAATTCTTATTTGTTGGCATTTAGCCTTTCAAAAACAACATTTCCACTGCCGTCAAAAAACTGTTCAGCTTGCCGGCGCACACGAAGGGAGGCACCACGGACGGAGGATTATCCTGCAGTGAGTTTGTGTATAAAACACGGTAATACAGTTTGCATCTGTTAGTACAGCTTCGAGCTTCCTTTGTGGCTTATAGCGGCCAGTCTAGTCGGTCTAGTGGTCAGTTGATGTGACCGACATTGCTTTCAACTCTAAAGCAAACGCAGGTTTCAGATTTCATTATATAAAATGTACTAGGCTATATAACATCGCTTGTGTTATAGTGGAATTTGGATAAATCAGAAATATGCAGTATATATTATATTTGCAAGGGCCTTAGCTAACTACAGTAGCTTAGCTAACATAGCTAACATTAGCTAACAGCTAACTTCATCATCATCCACCATCATTTTAGTCATCAACTGCACCCCTGGTAGACGTACGGTGCTAAAATAATTCTTTGACATGCTTAAATCTAATGTGTTTAGCTAGCTAAAGGCATTTATTATAGTGTTTCAGCCCTTGGTTGCATATTGTGGCACTGATTGTTTTTCCCCTCCGGTGGGAGTGGTTTTAAACTTTAAGCAGAAATCTATGACTGACCCCGTATTATCTGTGTGTTGGAGATGAATGAGTGACTGAATGAATCAATGAGTGAATGAATGATCAGGATGTGAAACTGACCCAGTATTATCTGTGTGTTGGAGGTGAATGAGTGACTGAATGAATCAATGAGTGAATGAATGATCAGGATGTGAAACTGACCCAGTATTATCTGTGTGTTGGAGGTGTTGGTCTCCGTCTGCAGAGCTCCAATCAGAACACCGATGAGACGGGGCTTCAGAGACAGGAAGCTACCTGCTGTGACATCATCACCACTGAACCGCCCGTCCAATAACACCTGAACACACACACACACACACACACACACACACACACACACACACACACACACACACAGCTGACTGTTACTGTATCTGTGGTTATTAATGGGTGTTCTTACTTCACCTGTGAGGTCCAGGTCAGGTCTGCACAGGTGTGTGTAGGTGTTTAACAGGGTGGATAGAAGCTGACCTCTGATTGGGCAGATCCAAACTGCAGAGGGAGGGGCAGCAGGGACAGCAGGACCAGGATGGAGGCTCGCCTCAAATCCACCGGACTCACAAAACTCTTGAACCTCAACAGCTCTCTGGGCGAGAGACACACACAGACAGAGAGAGATTTACCTGCAGTCACACTTGTCTGTACCTGTAGGAGTAGAGTCAGTGATTGTATGACTACGTCAGGTGTTGGTTACAGCCTTCATGAAGACATTACTGCTGGATGATTCAAAATTTCGCCTCCTTTAGGTTTCAGATATGCAGTTTCAGAAGTAACTAAGTACTAAGTACTTTACTTAAGTACAATTTTAAGATACTAATACTTTACTTGACAATTTCCATTTTCTGCTACTTTATACTACTACTCCACTTCATCTCAGAGGGAAATATTGTACTTTTGATGCTAATAATTTTGTATTTTTTGGTCGCTTTCACAAGCCAACATTTAGTCCGTTTAAACTGTAAACTCTGGCGCGGTTCAAACCCTGGTGCGGTTTGTTTTGGCAGTTGTGAACGCAGTAATCATGCTCTGGTGTGGACCAAAACAACCATGTTTCCACGCAGACCCTAGTGCGGTTTGATGGCAGTGAGAACATACTTCGACCCAATTGCACGAATTGAACTAGGCCTGCACGGTTAGTTGTTGAGATGGACACAGGTAAACAACATGTTAGCATGAGTTGGAGAGGACTGACTTGGACTTCTGCAGAAGTCCGATGTTTGCTTCTGATCTGGGCCGAAGGGAACATACGCAATATGCTAAATAAAGTCCACAAAAAAAGTGACGCTTATAAAGTCATTCGAGATAAACTGGAGGAGAAGGGATTTGTGCGCTCAATAGATCAGTTCAAAGTAAAAGTGAAAAAACTGGTGAAATGAGCTGGTACCCACAGGGTTCTGGGTCCAGCTCAGCCTAAAGAAATAACATGGGACAACGTGAACCCACCATCCTTAGAGAGAGACATGGGGTCCTGTGTGATGTCAGAGGCGGGAGCCCGCTAACCCCTGACTGTAAAAAACTATAGCCTACTACAGTTTGTTTAAATTATGTTTTAGGAAAAACAAACAACAGAATCTGACATTGCTCCTCACAAGAACCTGGTCCAGGTGAGACTCACTGGGCCTCATCAGACCGGATCAGGCTGTGAGGTCAAGAGCAGCAGAACTGTCATTGGTAGTTAAGTATCTGCAGTATAAGTATTGAAAGTAGCAGTGTCTACGGTAGTGATTCTAGTATTCACAGTTACTGTAGTATTTGCAGTACTTGTACCTGTCGAGCAGCACGTTCTCCACAGCTGAGACGAAGGAGGGGAGCAGCAGGTTGACTCCTCTCAGGTCACAGCAGAACAGACATGTGGAGTTCAGCAGGATGGAGGCCAGAACACGGGGACACACCTCCTCCACCTGCAGACCCTGAAGGAGAACCAGGTAGAACCTGAAGGTTGGACAGAGGAGGGGAGAACGCACTTAAGTTTTAAATTGTGTGTGTGCGTGTGTGTGTGTGTGTGTGTGTGTGGGGAGGCAGGCAGTCAGACAGAAACAGACTGTGTGATGTTAAGGGAAATCATTCCATAAGAAGGTGGTATGATAGGAAAAGGCCCTTTGGTCTGCTGGCTTCTTGTAACTCTGGGGACAGAGTAAGTGAGTGTAGTGAGAGTAGTGAGAGTGCTGTCCTGTTGTTGCTGTATCTGTATAGGGGTGTGTGAATCTGCAGAAGTACCACGTGAACCTATCTGTGGGATTCACTCACCATTTAGCTTCTTCTCGCAGCCTCTGCCATCAGTGTGTGAATGTGTGTGTGAATGCTGACATGTAGTGTAAAGCGCTCTGAGGACTAGAAAAGTGCTATATAAATGCAAGTCTATTTACCATTAACCATTAACTCTATATAAAAAAGTGTATGACAGCGATCTCACAGTAATACACCCCATGCACGTGTCCTTGCGCTCCCCGACGTTTTCACTATGCATTCACACCAATCATCTGAAAGCGTGTAAAGAGGCTTTTGTACAGTCCTGTCTCTACTATTATTCATCATAACGTGGCTGACTTGCAGTCTAATAATACTAACTAGAAAATGCATTTCCTGCTGAAAATGCGTGGGAATGCTGACAGCTGAAAGGACCTGCATGATCTCTGCTTCACACACCGCAGCTGAAGGAGTCTGTTACTGAAAGGGCTTTATAACACCTGACAACAAACAGACCTCAATCAACTTTCTTCATTTATTAGAAAGAATTTTCTTTTGATGATCTGGTATTTCCCCTCATTAACTTTTCAGAGGAAACACTGCTGCTCTACCACTGATAATAACTGTGTCTTTATTAGTATTAGATCAGTTCAGACATTAACAGATGTTAAAGCCGACTGACAGCTGATCCAGCTGTGATCAGCTGCTGCTGTCATCAGAAACGGACGTCGCTTCACGTGACGCTTCAGAGGAAAGGACTTCTCACGTCTGTCAAAACATATTTCCTCTCTTCCTCTCTTCCTTTCTCCTCGTGTCTCTTCCTCGCCTCCTCCGCTCACATCTCTCGTGGGCGGGACTAAGAAGCGAGGAGAGGAGTCGAGGAGAGGAATCGAGCCTTATAAAATCGGAAATGGGAAAGGCCCATTATCTCTTTGTCAGAGGTAGTGAGAGTGCTGTCCTGTTGTTGCTGTATCTGTATAGGGGTGTGTGAATCTTGAAGGAACTGGCCTTCTACCTCCGAGAGGTCAAGGCCCAGTTACGTGCTGGTTAATCTTGTGTGACAAAGAGATTTTCCAAACAGATGGGTTAAAGCATAATAATACAATTTATTCCGAACAATCAATGTTGCACAAGTAAAAATAAAGAGTTTACAGATATCTGGATCCAACCTACGTGTCCCTGACAACATACAGTGCATGGGTCAGTTCGCGAAGTCTGAACCCCGAGCTATCCCTGATCCAGCGTTTTATGGTTTACACAATATTAATATTCATGAGTTATGGCACGTGATGTTTCTGCTGCATGTCTTCTTCTTCGTTATCTCCTTCTGGCTCCGTCCTCTCCTTGACCTTGCAAAAGAAAACAGCACCTGCCACCTCCCTTTTCCTCACAATCACTCTATTCATAACAAATCCAACAGTCAGGTTATTGTAAACATTCTTGTACATAATAAATCCAACAGACCCTCTTTTGAACTTAACTAAGTTCACCTACAGATAATGTTACATACAGATATATTTATTATAAGCATAGATAATGTTACGTACAGATGTATTAATTATAAGCATCATCACACAACCTCTTCAGGGTCAACATCTTCACTATCCCCCACCATTTCCAGGAGACCCTGTCTCTCAGCTTGGAACATGGCCATCTGATAAGAAGGAGGTGCATCCGGATGCTTTCGTTGCACAGCAGAAATAATCACACGCTCAGTGAGGTGGCGAATACATGGAATACAGCAACAACCGCATAATACTAAGCATGCACACACAGCAAGGATTGAGGAGAATAGAGATACCACCATGGACTTCCATTTCCCAAAGGTACGGTCTAACCAGTCGTTAATGGGGCTGTTGATACCTGAGTCATCGTGCATCGATTCAGACAGCGTCCGGAGCCCCTCTAGCGCCTTAGTTACAGTCCCGTCCGGCGCTGTATTGTTAGGGATGAAAATACAACATGAGTCTTGGAACATTGAGCATACACCGCCTTTCTCTGCCAGCAGCATATCTAATGCCATTCTATTTTGGATCACCATCAGTGACGTAGGAGCCATTTGTTCAGCTAGTCCGGCAATTGCATCACGGGTTAGATTAGTCAAATGGAGAACATTATAGTGGATGTAGTTAATGCGGTCAACATTTTTGTTAGGAGTGATAGGGATCAGAGCACTTATTACAGGTATGTTTTCAAAACCTGCAGCTATTTGGTCAGCTAGTTTATATTCATTAGGGGAGCTACCTCACTACATCATTCTTTATAATCTTGGTTTAGCCTTCCCCCCCTTGTAGCCCACACCTTCCACCCTGCTTCTGAGTGAAAGCATTGTCTATTGTTAAAAAGAGTTACTTGTGATTAGCTATTTTTAGCAGAGTGCAGAGGCGAGGATGATAAGTAATGTATCTAAACTAGTACAGTCTGTGCTTTCCCAGGTTATTCAGATTTATCTGAGTACACAAATTCTACACAAGGGTCATGATATTTTCTCTCACATTCCCTCCTTTTATCATGAATAACTAAAATGGTAACTGAAAACACGAAAATACATGATGAATTGCATTATGATAGTAATATGAAATGAAAACATTTAAAATACATGACAAATCACATTAAGAAAGTTTGTACAGAAGAACGAGGACAAGAGAGGTAAACACAAATGCTACAGCAAACGCCACTAGCAGTTTGCCGCACTGCATGATGCTTCTAGTTTGTTTTCCTGTGCGCAACTGAAAAACTTTTATCCGGGTGGTCCTATTTTATACTGGTTTGGGAAAGGAAGTGAAACTTCTCTCTGGTGGATTCTCCCCACCCCTGGTTCCTCTTTTTATCTATTTTAGCATTTATTCTAAGCAACAAGTTTTAATACAATGTGATATATAATGTTTTTCAAAAACCACCTAGATGAGTCCACCTAAACAACCATGTTAGCCTGATTTAACTGTAAATACAGGCAAGACCTTGTAACCTTCTTTCCCTTATGTGTATCTCATCACAGTCACAGTTTATACAGTATATGAAAAATAAAAAATATACGTGACCCTCTTTTCACGTAGCCTGGGCTCCTTGTGGGGCTGCCTCCTCTGCTTCAGGTCCTGTCCTGCTGCTGGAGCACTGTGTTAGGTGCCACCAGTTGAGTCCTTTTCCTGCAAGCTGCACAGCTGTTGCAGTTCTGGCCAGAACCTTGTGTGGGCCTGTCCAACGTGGCTCCGACCACTTCCTCTTTAACACCTTCAACCAAAGGTGTTCCGGGGGTCCGGGGTCAGGTCCTGGAACGTCCTCTGTGACAGGGGTGACAGGTTTGTCACCTGTATAGGAGAGAGCTGACACAAGAGCATTAACCTTCAAATAGTATGGTCTATAACCGAGGTCAGGAAGGGGAGAGGGGTTTTGGGACGGCCCTGGGAAAGGTCGGCCACACGTAAGCTCGAATGGTGTGAGTCCTGTTGACCGATTGACCGAGGCTCTGATGCCTATCAGTGCAATGGGCAGGGCTTCAGTCCAAGGGAGCCCAGTCGTGCGAACGATTTTTAGCAGTTTTAACTTAATGGTCTGATTAGCACGTTCAACTTTTCCTTGCGATTCTGGGTGGTACACAGTGCCAAATTTGTGTTGTAGTCCCAGAGCCTTTTCAACAGATTGCAGGTCTTTATTTTTGAAATGTGAACCATTATCTGACCTGATCAATTTAGGAAACCCATGTTTCGGAATGTACTCATTCACCAGACATTTAATGACTGATTTTGCGTCCTCTTTTCCCGTAGGGTAGGCCTCAACCCAACGTGAAAATGCGTCCACAATTACTAGGAGGAATCTTTTCCCCCCAGCCCTTACTCCCATATCTGTGAAATCCATAAAGATTTCCTGTCCCGGGGCAGTGGGAGAAGGATGTTTTCCTGCCCTAGGAGTGATGGTAGGTCTGATGTTACATGTACTACATACGTCACACTTAGTCAGGAAGTCAGTTATAGTAGCATGTTTCCGGGGAATCCACCAGTGGCGGAGATCTCGTAACATCTGTTTGTGGCTTTTATGGTCAAGTCCATGAGTCTGAGTCAGTATTGAGGACATCCAACAGGGGGGCATAACTATTTGATCTCCGTTATACCATATACCATCAAACTGTTCTATAGCTCCTTTATCTTCCCAGATGGTTCGTTCTGCTGCTGTGGCAGATTCTTGAGCTTGTATAATGGAGAAATCAGTTATCCCAGAACCGAGATCTGCTGTGGTCATGACCATCATAGTAGGTAAATACCCTGCCGCCTTTTTAGCGGCTGCATCAGCTGCTTCGTTTCCTATACTCTCTAAATCAGTGCCCTTACTGTGTCCTTTCACTTTGATCACAGCTACCCTCTGTGGTAACTGGATTGCTTCCAACAACTCTTTCATCAACTCCTCATGAGCCATAGGTTTATTCTGACTAGTCTTAAAACCCGCTTGCACCCAGCCAGACATATCTCTGTGAATTGCATTGCACACATACGCAGAGTCTGTGAAAATATTCACTGCCTTCCCTTCCGCTAACCGCAGAGCACAAACTACAGCCGTAAGTTCTGCTGCCTGAGCAGATTGTTTCCCATCAAGAGGACCGTGATCGAGAGTACATGGTTCCTCTTTTGCTGTATTCATAGACACCACAGCATAACCTGCTTTTAACCCTTCGGTGGGATGACGGAAACAGCAACCATCTGTAAATAAGCTAAGGTCAGTTTCCGTTAAAGGGGAGTTTTCTAAGTCCAGCCTTAGTTTTACAAAGGGCAGCGATTTTTCTGCACAGAAGTGCTTCTCGCCATCAGTCATATTGTCAGCCATATTACAGCCCTCATGTACAAAGGAGATGTGTGGTTTCGAGAGTACCTGTAAGATCTTGGTCTGTCTGAGGGGGGTGAGAGTGAAACAGGAGGATGTGACATATGTTACAGTGCTGTGAGAGATCAGAATCTGTAGAGGATGGTGCATGACTATATGACCTACTTTGTCTACAATTTTTGCCAGAGCAGCTGCATATCTGACACAGGGGCTGGCTCTCTGTTCTTGTGTGTCTAGCAAAATGCTACAATAGTACAATACGTTCCTATCTCCTCTGTGTTTCTGATATAAGACACCATGGGCTGTACTAAGCTGCTCTGAGACATCCAGATGGAATGGTTGAGAGTAATCTGGGAGAGCGAGTGCTGCGGCCTCTGCCATTTCCTGCTTGAGGTGGATAAACACCTCCTACTCCTATCCCCCAGGTTGTATCTAACAGATTTTGTTGGAACTCATCTTGATACGTAAGATCATTATTTCTGTCATAATTCAGAGTGCAGTGGGGAGGATCGGGAACAGGGAGGTAAGGGTGTAGAGCCCTAATCCATGGTTGCCACATGTTGTAAAAGTCAATCAGAGGGTTTCTGTCGGCTAGCAGGGCCCAATATATGTCCGCACAGGGTGGTGGGGCATCAGGTGAGGTATCAGGACTCAACATGCACATGCGATCAGCACTGGAGGGCGAGGAGCACACCATTTCTTCTCCTCCGGGGAAACTCACTATCACAGCTTCTGGTGAACAATGTACAGAAGCCCCCAGTGCTGCCAAAACATCTCTTCCCAGGAGATCACGTGGACAATCAGGTGCATACAAAAAGGGGTGCTCCATCACCTGTCTCCCAAGCCGGACAGGAAGGGGAACAGTAAAAGTCAGTCTTTGTTCAGTGCCGGAAAATCCCAAAACGGAAACATAGTGAGAGGAAAGGGAACACAGAGGTTCAGCTAAGGTGGAGTAACGTGCTCCCGTATCCACCATGAACCATCTTCGTTTTCCGTTCACTGTCAACTGGAGACAGGGCTCTGCCAGCCCCTGCCCCTCCATCTCCGTCGGGCACCCCTATGGGAACATTCCTGGTGTATATATGGACCAGGTGGAGGTCCCTGCGCAGAGTACCCGCTGTATGCCTGCATTGGAGCTAGCTGTTGGTTTGGTGGAGTCTGTATTGTTGGCTGATATGACTGCTGTGGAGGCCCTCTCATCTGCTGTTGTTGTTTCTGAGGACAGTCACGTGCCCAGTGATCCGGGCTTTCGCAGATGTAACAACTGCCTCCTTTTGGTTGGGCATACCCCCTCCCCCGGCCTCCTCCTCTCCCTCTGCCTCTATTCCGGCCTCCATGATAAGGGGGCTGCTGATATGGGGCAGCTTGGTAAGGAACATGATACTGGGGTTGATACATAGCCTGTGGCGGGCCCTGCAGTGGATAAGGATTCTGTGGCGGGGCTGGAGCTGGTGTTACAATTTGAGCCATCTGGGTATCTTTCTCTTTCCCTCCCTTTTTCTTATCTGTTGCACGAGTCCGTGCATCTGCCAACTGTAATTTAGTCAACTGAGCTACCATCTCTTTTAATGACTCACTTTCCTCTTCCTCCTCCATGGTTTCTGCATCCTGATGATGGCAGAAATGTGTTTCCCATCTTGATGATTTTGCCCCTGCCATATCTGGATTCTCTTGCATCTTTCTCTTAACTCCTTCCGGAGCATGTTTTAACAGAGCTTTTCTGAACAGAGGCTGCTGTGATTCTTTATCTGGGTTCACCCCCGTAGCCCCCGCCCACTCTGTCTTTGCTCTTTCTATGAACGTGCGTCCGCTCTCCCCGTTCTTAATCTTAAACACCAAGCTGTGGAGCTTACCCGCTGGTATGGGATACTTTTGTCTAATAGCATTACCGAAGGAGGTAGCGTAGGGGTTAAGGGGGCTTCTATCTGACACCTGGACTGTTCCGGCCGCTGCTTCTAATTCTTTCAGTGCCCAGTCCGAAACCGAGAAACCCAAAATAGCCCTGAGATCACCCATAGCTAAAGTCTTCCCTCGGGTCTTGTTATACAGGCTCGTGAGCCACACTCCCCCTCCCTCTTGAATTCCTGGGAGGAGCTCACTCAGTGCTTGAATGTCACCTAAAGTGAACGGCTGATACTCGTCTCTACCGTTGCTTTTGGCCACAATGGGAAACATGCCAACACACTGACTCCTCTGTTTGTCACCTTTGTCTTCGTACTTTCCATAAACTTTATGTGACCTAGTTTTGGGGGGTGTATATGGTCTCGCCTCTTCGTCCCCACCCTCCCGTCTCCTATGTATCCCTCCTTTGGAGTGCGTTCTCATGGTTCCCTCTATAGTGATAGGAATGTTTTCATCTTCATCATCATCACCCTCCTCTACTGCTCTACTAGCCTCGTCATCAGCGTCCTCATCTACCTCTCCACTAGTGTGAACATCCTGATACTCTGCACGGGATCTCTCTGTGTGGGGTTTAGGGGTAGATTGAGCTCTCCTTCTTACGCCTCCATTACGCAAATCTGGTGGTAACATGGCTTGTCCTAACCTGTACTGTTCAGCCTGATCTCTCAGTTCTTCCCTTAGCCTGTCTATTTCTCTGGCTACATCAGACATACTACCCGTCTCTGAGGCTGAACCTGCTCCTCGTTCTTTTTCTATTTCCTCTTCTAGTTCCAAAGTACCACCTAACACTTGAAACAATGGTGCCATAACTTCGTTTGTATAATCACTGTCCTGTGGGGTTGGTACCGGACTAGGGGTAGGAGGAGGATAAGGAGGGGGGTTGGGATGTGGGCCAGGTGGGTACTGCTGATGGAGGGACATGTCATGTGGCGGCGGGCTAGTATGTGGGTTTGGTGGTGGGGGTGCGCTAGGACTGGGTGAGGGTTTCACTAGTGGTTTTGCTTCAGCGGTTTTTGCGTGGGTGGCTTTCGTCTGGCTGCCTAAGGCTGATAGGGCAGCCATCTGTATCACATTATATTTTACCAATTTACTTGCCAACTCGTCTTCTTTCTTCCTCAATTTCCTCCTTACAAACATATGTCCCTTTTCTTTGTCTTGTCCTGCTTGCAGCAGCTTTCTATGAACCACCTGTATTAATGCTCTCATCACTGGCATGAATTTGGCTTCACTTCCCGTGGCAGGAAAATGCCCTTCCTTCACTGTCTCATCTAGGTCTTGAGTCTCTTTATTTCTAGTCTTAGGATCAAATGTACAGATTACATTGGTCCTGACTTTAACCCATTGCTGTCCAAATGATAAACGGGGAGGCCCACAGCCACCCCGTTCCTCACAGTCTTTGTCAAATTCTCCGTCCATTCTGTCCAGTACTATTTCACACAGGTTTATTCAGTTTATGACAGTAACTAGATTCAGAGTAAATGGGTCGCTATGCCCCTCGCTGTGATCCTACCAACATAAGCTTCTACTGGACACTTTGATGTTCCAGCGATGTTGGCCCAGTATCAACAGTAAGTTTTAATTTTCCTCTGAATACTAGTTATTAATGTACACTCATACAGGCGCTCCAAGCGCTATTTTTACTAAACTCTAACGTCCTAGACGTTACTAAACTAGCGCTCCAAGCGCACTACTCATACAGGCGCTCCAAGCGCTATTTTTACTAAACTCTAACGTCCCAGACGTTACTAAAAACTAGCGCTCCAAGCACACTACTCTAGCGCTCCAAGCGCAGCGTTCCAAACGCTTTTCTAATGTTCCAGTTTTTACTTTTGCAACATTTATCACTACAAAGGAGATTCAGCACAACAAGAGAGATAATTTAGAGTAAGCCAATTTGCAGAGTTCGATACAACAGATTCTGCTTACCTTAAGATTTCAGGGCCCTTTCTCTCTCTCGCCGGTCTGTCCGTCCTTCTTTGGACACGCTTCTCAATGCCGAAAATCACGTCGGGGTCACCAATTGAAGGAACTGGCCTTCTACCTCCGAGAGGTCAAGGCCCAGTTACGTGCTGGTTAATCTTGTGTGACAAAGAGATTTTCCAAACAGACGGGTTAAAGCATAATAATACAATTTATTCCGAACAATCAATGTTGCACAAGTAAAAATGAATAGAAAGAAAACAGCACCTGCCACCTCCCTTTTCCTCACAATCACTCTATTCATAACAAATCCAACAGTCAGGTTATTGTAAACATTCTTGTACATAATAAATCCAACAATCTGCAGAAGTACTACGTGAACCATTTAGCTTCTTCTCTTCTCAGAGTCTCTTAGAGTGGGTTAGGTCTGTGTGGCCTGCCTTCGCTGGTTCTTTTGTTTCATTCATGTTCTAGTCAGCTGCTCGATAGCGGAGTTTTAGTTTTAGTTTTTTCAAGTTATATTGAGTGTAGGGAGCCTTCCTTTAGGCCTGTTTTCATTTGGTGTTTCCCCTCTCCCTTTGAAAAAAATAAAACAAAAATGAATCCTACTGGAGTTGGCACCTTGCCGTGGTGGATAAGCTTGTGTGTCTCTTTAACCCTGTATTTCAACAGGAGACTGATCTAAGTTTCCTTATAAGTTCAACCAAGTCAGCTTGGTCACAGGTTAGAGACCGAACAAATATCAGCTCCTTTGCTCAGATTTGAAGGCCATTGCAAAAATAAAACATTGTCATATGAACCTGAAGTGCTTACTCCAACTAAAAAGCTCTCATGTCATCTCTGTCAGTTTTACTGCTAGCAATACAACCCAAAGTTCTACCAAAGTTCAGCATCACTTTAACTGTGATTAGAGGTTACTGGTAACCAAGAAATGTATCCAGCGTTATCTCCGTCAGTTTTACTGCTTTATTGGTCGTCATTCTACCATGAAGGCATGGGGGTGAAGTTTGACCCTGAAGTGACCATGCTCCTTTTATTTGGTTTTCATGTTTTTCTCAGGTTAAAAGCTTTTAAAAAGTACACTTAAAAAATGAGGAGGTAAAAAAATAATTTCTGTGATCTTCTGACATCTGATCTCATCAGCTTGAACGCACCTTGGAAATCATCAAGAGTCGTAAAATCAGTTTTCTGCAACGTTTTGGAAAACCTATTTTGCGGCCATTTTGGAAAATGGCTGCCGCGTCCGTCAGGGGCCGAATTGGCAGCGCCCCGATATCTATATCTTTTCGTGACATATAACCCTACATCTGTGCCTAATTTATTGCTTTAATCGCAAAATGCACGATATGTTATGAATATTTCAGCTTAGCTGCCCCGCTGTTACATGAGATTTAGATTTATTTTCATTTCTTTTCTGTAAATCTTTTAATCTGGAAAGAACTTTGTACTTAAGATTGACAAGTGTCATATAAATTATTATTATTATTACTACACTAGTTGCTTAGGTTACTTATCTCTACTTTCTTATGTAAAATGAAAAATTAAGCAGTAAAACAATGGCTTATGAGATTTCTTAAAAACAATCTCTGCAGCCTCAGGAGTGTGTGTAATGTGTCACTAGCCTGTCTGTAAACGGCTGCCCGTACAGGGGTCCGTTGCCCACACCGGGTTCCTGTCCCGGGTGAGGGAGAGTTTATGAGAAATGTGGAGCCATCACCAAAGCCTGAGGAGCCAAGAAATATTTTACAACTGAAAACTGAAATGTTTTCAAACATGGAGCAGGTTTGAACCGAGGCTCTGTTTGTAAATGACGAAACATACTGTGCGTTCCAAAACCCATTCTACCATACTACTTAGTATGACAGAAAAAAAGATTTCTTATGTCCCAATACATAGTATGTCAAATGCAGTGTGCCAAAAATACCAGGATGTCCTACTACATCTGGTCACATTTTACAGTATGAAAGCCAGCATGCTTTTCTGGCTGTTCTGACCCACAATCCTCTGCACAGCAGATATATTGTATTCATACTGCATGCAACAGTACGTACTTTGTAAGGGCAGCTGCAGTGTACTAGAAGTAAAAAGGAAAAGTATGTGATTTGGGACGTAGTCAGTCGTGCTGCTCCTCGTCCTGGAATGATTCATAGCTTGATAACTCCTCCCTCCTCTTCCTGCTCTCAAACACAGACAGCTACAATCGGTCCTCTTATTTCCTTGTTCCCTCCCCTTCAGATCGACAGTTTGAAGGTGGGTGTAACCAACATAACACATGATGATTACATCAGAGCTCAAACTAGTGTCGGTTCTCAGGAAGTGAAACTCAGACAGTCATTGCTACTGAGAGGTGAAATGGCGCAGAAAGGAGTTCAGCTGGACCAGGAAGCAATCTCTTGTTCGATCTGTCTGGATCTACTGAAGGATCCGGTGGCTACTTCCTGTGGACACAGCTACTGCATGAACTGTATTAAAAGCTTCTGGGATGGAGAGGATGAGAAGAAGATCTACAGCTGCCCTCAGTGTAGGCAGACCTTCACACCGAGGCCTGTCCTGCTGAAAAACACCATGTTAGCAGTTTTAGTGGAGGAACTGAAGAAGACTGGACTCCAAGCTGCTCCTGCTGATCACTGTTATGCTGGACCTGAAGATGTGGCCTGTGATGTCTGCACTGGGAGGAAACTGAAAGCCTTCAAGTCCTGTCTGGTGTGTCTGGCCTCTTACTGTGAGAAACACCTCCAGCCTCATTATGACTCAGCTCCGTTAAAGAAACACAAGCTGGTGGAGCCCTCCAAGAAGCTCCAGGAAAACATCTGCTCTCGTCACGACGAGGTGATGAAGATGTTCTGTCGTACTGATCAGCAGTGTATCTGTTATCTCTGCTCTGTGGATGAACATAAAGGCCACGACACCGTCTCAGCTGCAGCAGAAAGGACCGAGAGGCAGAGAGAGCTGGAGGTGAGTCGACTCAACATCCAGCAGAGGATCCAGGACAGAGAGAAAGATGTGAAGCTGCTCCAACAGGAGGTGGAGGCTGTCAATCGCTCTGCTGATAAAGCAGTGGAGGACAGTGAGAAGATCTTCACCGAGCTGATCCGTCTCATGGAGAAAAGAAGCTGTGATGTGAAGCAGCAGGTCAGATCCCAACAGAAAAGTGAAGTGAGTGGAGTCAAAGAGCTTCAGGAGAAGCTGGAGCAGGAGATCACTGAGCTGAAGAGGAGAGACGCTGAGATGAAGCTGCTGTCACACACAGAGGATCACAACCAGTTTCTTCTTAACTACCCCTCACTGTCACCACTCACTGAATCTACATCCAGCATCAATATCCGTCCTCTGAGCTACTTTGAGGACGTGACGGCGGCTGTGTCAGAAGTCAGAGATAAACTACAGGACGTTCTGAGAGAGAAATGGACAAACGTCTCACAGACAGTGACTGAAGTGGATGTTTTACTGTCACAACCAGAGCCCAAGACCAGAGCTGGATTCTTACAATATTCACGAGAAATCACACTGGATCCAAACACAGTATACACACAGCTGTTATTATCTGAGGGGAACAGAAAAGCAACATTAATGAAACAACATCAGTCTTATTCTAGTCACCCAGACAGATTCACTGGATGTTATCAGGTCCTGAGTAGAGAGAGTCTGACTGGACGTTGTTACTGGGAGGTGGAGAGGAGAGGGACAGGAGTTTATGTAGCAGTCACATACAAGAGTATCAGGAGAGCAGGGGGGGGGAGTGAACGTTTGTTTGGATACAATGATAAATCTTGGGCGTTAGATTGTAAACAAAACAGTTATAGCTTTTGGTACAACAAAGTCCAAACCCCCGTCTCAGGTCCTCCGTCCTCCAGAGTAGGAGTGTACCTGGATCACAGTGCAGGTATTCTGTCCTTCTACAGCGTCTCTGAAACCATGACTCTCCTCCACAGAGTCCAGACCACATTCACTGAGCCTCTCTATGCTGGACTTAGGCTTTATGGTTATGATGGAGACACTGCTGAGTTGTGTAAACTGAAATAGACAGAAGTCATTTAAGGGTTAAATTCAGTGTTTTAACTCTTAAACTTCTCTGGTGTCCATCATTGTTGCTGCAGAGCTGATTTGTGTCTGGACCGCAGAGGACCAGCCCTACAAACACTAAAGTGTGTCACTGACTGACTGACTGAGTGATGAAGTTACAGGATTCATCAGCGACTGTTGCAGGTTCCTCATTGGTTGTTGCTCTTTCTAAATGAAAAGCTGGAGAACAGTTCAGTGTTTATGTTTTCTGGGGATTGTGTCAGCGGTTCATTGAATCATTACATCGTGCTGTTGTTGTGCATGTGCTATTGTTTATAGTAGTTTAAGTTACGTTACGTTGTGCTTCGTATTGTGTTACCACCGTGCATTCACACCAAGCAGGAAGCACATTAGCAAGCCACACGTCGCTACTGCGGTATGAACCCAAAATAAACACACTGTGCTGTGATTTAATATCAATAAACGGATCAAAATGATGCCGAAATAACGATATTATGATGTTGATTTGTAAAAAGAGTGAATTCATGCTTTGTCAGGTCTGTCCGCAACACAGCAAGCAAACAACTTTTAAAATGCTTGTTTTCTGAACGGAGTCCGGATCGATCAGTGCCAGGCTATGCTAACATTGTAGCTGCTCCATCAACACTCCATCTAGGAATAAACACGGCAGCAACAACATCAGTGATGACGTCAACTTTGTAAGTATGTATATATTGTTACACACCACTTATATGATGAATGCTTTTGATACACATGCTTTAATAAAAAGCTGAAATACTTTTAACCTGCAGACTGTATGTCATGATGATACATTTACACCTTGTATAAAATGTATAATATACTGACTAGTAAATGTCACCATTTACTATTACTGAATGCAATTTGATCATTATAAGTTGTCTTTCAATCAAACATTAAGATATAAGTGGAAAAAACTGTTCATAAAACATGATAGACATGACCACTGATTATTTGTGTAACAATTGAGCCACAAATTCACATCCTGACCAGATACGGTCCAGACAGATACTCGCTTTAGACTGAGTCTTGTTCTTTTCATGTCTTCACTGCACAGAGATCAGCTGTCAATCAAACATTATGGGCTCTACTTTGTAAACTTCTCTGTGCTCTAAATGTTTGATGAATATTTGTATATATATATATATGTGTGTGTGTGTGTGTGTTGTGTGTGTGTGTGTGTGTGTGTGTGTTGTTGTTTCTCTTCCACTGCACGGGTCTTAAAGGAAGGTCTAGTGATTTATTTCTTATCATAGATATTCTGTTCTCACCACTTTTTGTAAAGATATCTAGAATCACATTTATTTGTTGGGCAGACTAAATGTTGTCGTCCAGATCGACGTACAAACGAGATCCTAAGATGTTTAATGAAACTGTAATTATCATGATCATAATCAATAAGGAAATCATTATTCTCTGTTACATCGCTGAGATTCTGCTCAAACAAACTGATTGTGTGGATGAAAATGAATCTGTACGTGAAATCATTGAACAAGAGTCATTTAGCAGACTTTACTGATGGGATGTGTGAACAAACTGAAGGTTTCTATAATCAATAAACAAGAATGAACTAAGTCTTTTCTTGTCTTTTTTCCAGGGTATCATACAAAGCTGATGGAGTAAATGTGACTAGGAGAGAATAACTGAGGCAGTTTTCCTCCTGAAACACCACAAAGTCCAGTGTTCATGTTTAGAGTCAGTCAGTCTCTGTTAAAAACAATCTAAAAAAAGATTAAAACTAAAAGGTAACATAACTTATTAGTTGTGACATGAGGATTTTGTTATCATAGTTATTGAACACAATCACAAGTTCATATATTGAATACAAATTCCAACTTCTTTCCCCACATACTGATAGAAGAACGCTCTTTTTCTCCACTTCAGCTCGTATTATTCCTCTGACGATACGCTCAACACTTGTTTCTACACCGTGTTCAGAACGTTTTATTTTCACTGGGCTTGTTGTCTCCTCTGTATAACCACAGCTGTGGTGCTTTGGTGATTCTCTGAGCAACCTGGAGAGCACACAAACGGGACTATTGTTTGTTCTTCATTCAAACCGTATCATGCAGCTTTAAACACAACAACTGTTGTGGATTTATGGCTTTTTAAACTGTTTTGGATACATGAATGAAACCGTCTTGCCACATGGACTCTACATCTCTTTCTTTACATATTTACATCTCTTTCTTTATGTGCATTTATTTTGTTCGTTGCAATACATGAGATTGATTTAAAGTGTGTATTGATCAAATCTCTTGGATTTTTGTGTAAGATGCATTACAATAGCCACAATGAGGTGGATCACCAGACGGTGTGTGTGTGTGTGTGTGTGTGTGTGTGTGTGTGTGTGTGTGTGTGTGTGTGTGTGTGTGTGTGTGTGTGTGTGTGTGTGTCTGTGTGTGTGTGTGTGTGTGTGTGTGTGTGCCTGGCAAAGCTGTATATAAAGTTGTTTCTGACACTCGCGTCTGTTTGACGTTGGTGTCGGCAGAGATGTTGGTTTTTGGTTCAGTTTAACACTCTTTGACTAAAGACAACAACATAGAAAGAGTCAAGTCTATGTAGTGTTCTCCTTTTCCAGTTTGTTCAGAGCTCCAAAGCCTCAAACACATATCTGTTGGGGTGAAAGAGCTTCTTCGTTTCATTATCTGAGCAAAGAAAAAAGCCCATGCTTAAAATGCTGTTAGATAACTGGAAGTTTGGGGAATTTCTTCCTACTACTTTTTCTTTTTAACAAATCTACAATAATAGAGAGAATCCTGTAGTTCAGGCTTTTTTTCTCCATAAAACACCAGACTTTGAGAAACTTAATAACACTTTTTACCATGATGACTACTGTGGGTTGTCAGGCTGATGACGACTAAAACTGGTGGACACATTTGAGTTTCAGATGTCCTACAGAACCTCTGTCTTTCCTTGAATCTAAACTTGTTAATACAATATATTGTATTACCCCAAGTGATGCTGTACAGGTCTTGACCAGGGAGGTTTTATAGAGAAAACTTCATAACAAAAAAAGAACTCACATCTGTGTCTTTAATTATTAAGGTGTCTTTAGGGTGTCTGGGTAGTGTGTAGGTCTTGGTAGTGTGTAGGTCTTGGTCTTGGTAGTGTGTAGGTCTTGGTAGTGTGTAGGTCTGGGTTGACCCTCACCTTTTACCATCTTAGGTTTATGGCATTTCACATTCTTCCTGTTTTTGACCCTGGAATGTTTGAAAGGTCACTATCCATCATTTTATAATTTTTTATCTCTCTCTCTCAGCACGTTTTAAAAACAACCGCAGTGCTGAACATGTACATTTTGACAATAAACACTAGAATGGCACTCGGAGAGCGCAGACCTCCACCAAGGTGCCTGACTTTAAAAACAGATCACAGCTCACAGCTGGCGGTACCGTGAGGTGGTCGGCTTGTTATTACAGTTTTTCTCAATTGTTTACACACAAATACTGGTACTTGACACACAATGACCACAACATGTAACTCATGCACCAACCCCCTGAACCAATTCTGCTAAACTACAAGCACAATTCCTGCTTTACACTCAAATTGCAGTTCTAAAACACACTTTTTTCAAAACACTACACACAATTCTCTGCATTTGGCACAATTTTCATGAAGAAAATCTCGTTTTCACAAGGAACACACTGTCATTCAAAATTCTAAAGTCAATTGCCCTATTATGCACACTGACTCATCACATGGGCAAACACCTGTCACACAGTGTTACAATTAGCAATCAGTTGATGCTTTTCATGGCTGGATTCGACATGCTAAGCGATATTTCCGCCGCTGCTTGGCCAGGGAAAACATTGCTTGTGATGTGGATGAGGTGCTGTGGCCAGACCGAAACAGAAGAGAGGATGCAGCATAGTTTGTTTTTACTGTAACTGTATACAGTAAATTCTTCTGTTGTTTTGTATGTAGACCACTGTATGTGCAACTTTGTGTTGGTTGGGATGTACACTGTGTACATAGTTTTTGTGGGGAAAATAAAATATATTTGTTACCGTGTATTTGTGTGTTCTGAGTATAAAAACAATATTCTAAAATATTTTACAACACACTTATGTATGTACTGTCTGTAGTAAGTGTAACACTGAACAAAAAAAAGGCCTAAGTCATTATGATGAATGGAGAAGAAGTGTTTTCCATTCATCATAGTGTTTTACATTGAGCACATCAATGTTCAACTGGTTCTTATGAATGTCTATTCATATGATGGTTTGTGTGTGTCATTTGAAAACAAAATACCATTTTGAGAAGAAATAACATTGTTTTGAATGTAAAGTTTCATTTTGCAGGAGAATTGAGGGGTTTTGCCCATTGTGTGTGTGTGTTTTTTGATTTGTGTGTAGAGTTCTGAGAGTATGAGGCATGCTTTCAGAAAATGTGTGTAAACAATCGAGAAAAACTGTAACACGGTGTGTTTCTGTGTAACGTATCGCCGGATGCCTCTCTCATTCAGCAGCCTTGTTATGTCTGTATAACGTTACACTACGTCGTTTCTCATCCCGTCATCTACCGCTTTTTTTTCTTTCTCACCACGGACGGACAGCAGCTCCCGTCGCACCTCGATGTCTCGCCAGACATCCACACACGTATCTCTCTGCTCTCAGAAGGAAGAAGGCGGGGTCACGCGTCATCAACGTGTCATCAGCTACACTGCGCATGTGTTATACCCTGTGGTCTTAATGCTCAGGCTGATTGGAATTCTTAAAAGAAAATCCTGAATCTGGATCATGATCCGGATCGCCACCAAAATCTAATGAATTGTTCATTGTGCTACACTCCACCCCTCCAAAACAATTCATTCAAATCCATCACGAACTTTTGGAGTAATCCTGCTAACAGACAAACCAACGCTGATGAAAACATAACCTCGGGCCTTGAAGGAGGTAATAATGTGCACATAACAGCAGTAAAGGAGTTGCAACTCAACAGAAAATTAACTTAATGAAACGCCAGCAAAAAGAGATTCAGCAGCGACTTCAACTATTCTGTTTGTCTGAGCTGTTGATATGAAAAGGTAAGCTGTTCCAGAGGTTAGCGGCGGAGGACTAAATTTAGATATGATTCTACTTGCATCTTGCACATGAGAATCTGATTCTACCTAGCTCTAATGCTCATGCAGCTTTATATGAAGAGCGTAGGATACGGTGTGTGTGCGTTGGCGTGCTGGAGGATCACACGTGGGCCAATTGTTTGGTCACCGTAACTTGCGGCTCGAGGAACGAGGAAACTGGTGCTTCCTGTGTGACGTAGTTGGCTGTACGTGGCGAAGGAGGAGCTCTGTTGCCACTGCTGTTTTTGTCCCTTAGTTAGTTATTTTATTTTTCCTATTTCTGGTTATTAAGTTATTTTTGGTTGTATTGGGCTTTTGTATGTTGATTTATTTTTAATAATCTGTTTACCCGTTTACCTCTAACTTCTGCATTTGTGGTTAGTGTGTTTTGCTTTTGTTAATTTGTTTCTTTCTTTTTGTTTAAAGTGGTGGCCCAACACCAACATAGGTTTCTTGCTGTAATAGGGGAGGGGGCATTTATCTAGTTTATCTGTGAACCAGCTGTTGTGGAGGTAATCGGGAAGTGAACATTCCTAGCTCTCTGCCAGTTAACAGGACGGTTGGGTTGCTATATCCTTGCAGGTGGTTGGTCAGTGGGTGGAGGGATTCTTCTTGTGTTGGGGTTCTTATTGCATGTGGCTTGCTGTGTCCTCCTAACCCCTGTGTGCTCTTTACCTTGCAGTGTGAGTGGAAGTAACTGTGTGTTTTTCCAACTACTGGTGGTGGTGGTGAACTGTTCTGCATTTCCTCTCCCCTCACTCCATTCCTCCTGTGGGTTTCCCTGGCACCCTTCCTCCTGTACTGGTAAGGTTAGTGGTGTAGTGACATTTTTAAAAACACTTTAACTCTATTTTTGTAATAAAGGACATTATTTTTCTAGCCTGGCCTCTCTTGCAGCTTTTATCATTGCAGCAACTAATCACCATTTTTTAATTCAAATAAAAGTTATTTGATTTTGAAACTTGAAACTCACGTCTCTGCCCCGTCTCTTTATCAAGGAACTTGTGTAACTTGGTTGGGTTATGCTCTGGGTGAAATTCCCAGAGTGGCGTTGTCGGGTTGTAATAGCCTGGGTTTCTGCTAAGTGCCCGGGTTACATAATAATTATGAATTTTGTAATGGAGTTATTAAAACAGATTGCTCCGTCCTGGCCGAACAGTCACCGTCGGTGCAGAGAAGGCGTCATGGTCTCAGTGGTCACGCAGTGCAGCAGCTGAGTAGAGCCTCACTTCTGGATATTTTGCGCATGCTTACTTTGAGGAATTGATGTAAGCACAAATTCTCAATTCATATTTGAGTTGTGACATCTTTCAAAATGATTTCCTTAAATTTGAATAACATAGTTTAAGATAAAATGTGCATGTTAGAGCCATTTGTTCAGTAGAAATATCTGTGGTTAATTTACATTTTGTTTTATTTGCTTGAGATAAATAACTGTAGTTTCACTGCAGTGTGCTCAATAAGGACCAATTGTGACTGCAGCCAGTCCTGTATTCTGATTGGGCGAAAGCTAAATTGTGCTGCATGTGCTCGTTAAACGATTCAGTTGAAGCCATGGAGCCTGGAGAGCACACTAGTCTTTGACCGTGCTTAATATACCGTGCTTAATATTACCGTTCTTGCTTTTTTACTGCTTATGTTTTTGATATTTTGTTACCATTTTTGTATTTGAAGACTAAAGAAAGATTTTCAGTAACCGGTTGAAATGAAGAACATGGACTACGGAGTTTTATTGAAACACGCGTCAACTACATGCTTAGACTCTATAGCTTAAGTGGGCATCTAAAGAAATAGACGGAGCCACACTTACATTAGTCAAAGACTAAGCTCGTTAAGGAAACGAAGCATATGGATGGACCCTTTGTAAAGAGACGTGGATTATGGACATAATTCTTCACGTAACAAGGATATAAGAGCCACGTTGATTTTCATCGCTGTGCACTAAAGGAAAGTGAGTACATGAAGATCTCAGTCTACAATGTCCTTACATTCTGGAGCCATGTTCAATTAAGCCTCAAGCCGTTTTGCAACTAAGCTGCAGTGGTCATTCTTTGAAGTGCACATGTTAAAACTCTTGAAAACGTCTGTGGACATATTGTGGAAGAGTGAGAAGCTGTCGTTTTGAAGAAAACGAGACAGTTTGTGTGCATTAAACCTTGGCAAGAGTGACGCCGTAGATAATGGAAGTTGCAGGAAACGGCCAGAAGAGGGAGCCAAAGCCCACGGCAAAGGCTGTGGAAGAAAAAGTGAACAGGCTTAAGAATGAAAGAAAAGGCAAGCTGGCTCATCTCACTCGTAAAAGAAGGGAGATTGAAAATCTCAAGAAAGATAGAGTTAATAATGAAATGATTAAAGATGAAGCATTATTTATCTTTTGGAAGTTCTTTAGAGAATTTAAAGAGCTTAATGCAGAAATATGAACTCTTCTAGAAGACGAAGATAAAGAAGAGGAGCAGTGTAACTGGTACATGCCCAAATGTGTGGACTTTGAGAACTTTGTTCAGGAAACAGAGGACTGGATTGAAAAGATTAAGAGACATCCTGAAGAAGAGAATGATGATAGCAATAAATATGAGGATGATGATGACATAAAGCCAAGTGATAGCATCTCAGAGGTCATCAGTCGCACATCCAAGAGAAGCTCTGTGCTTAGCCATGCATCACAAGCATCCAGTGCAAGTTCTGCTCGTTTGAAGCTGCAGGCAGAGCGGGAAGAGCTGTTAGCACGTGCTGCCTTTCTAAAGAAACGTCAAGACATTGAGATGGAAGAAACACGCTTAAAGGCGCGCAAAGAGCAAGTGGAGCTAGATGCCAAGATTGCTGCATCAGACGCCAAGATAAAGGTGTATGCAGATTATGAAGATGGTCAAGATGGCATGAATGAATATTACGAGTCAAAAAGCAAGTACAAAGTGGGTTTAAAGGACATGTATGTTAAAGATGAAGATGGTGAGACACAAGTGAGTTTCCCAGCACCTGTAGGCCCAAAGCACCCAGCTCAGACTGCTAATGATCATCACAGAGCTTCGCCTCTTAAAGCAGCCAGGTCAGCAGTACCTCCCCCTCAGAGAGCAGCTAGTTCAGTAGTACCTCCAGACCCTTCACAGCAAGCAGGTTCCTCTGATGGCATCTCCAAAATAATGCAGCGCCAGAATGAGATAACAGAAATGCTAGTCAAGCAGCAAAACATGTCACAACTCCCACAGAGAGATGTTCCAACTTTCTCAGGAGATCCACTCAGCTACCGTTCGTTTATAAGGGCATTCGAACAGACTATTGAGAACAAGACTGCTAGTGCACAAGATAGGTTGTTCTACCTGCAGCAGTTCACAAGTGGAGAACCTCTTAACCTTGTTCGTAGTTGTGAACACATGTGGCCAGATGAAGGTTACAGAGAAGCTAGGAGGCTCCTTCAACAACAGTATGGAGATGAGCTGCGAATAACCACAGCCTTGATGAATAAAGCTCTTGAATGGCCTCAGATAAAATCAGAAGACAGGAAAGCATTAAATGCATATGCTTTGTTCCTCATAGGATGTCGAAACACTATGAGTGATGTGGATTACATGGATGAGATGGACAACCCTAGCAATATGAAGACTGTCATCTCAAAACTCCCCTTCAAACTAAAAGAACGGTGGAGAAATCGAGCATATGAAATCCAAACAAAAACAGGAAGAAGAGCCAGGTTTTCCGACCTGGTGGATTTCATCAACTGGCAAGCAAAGGTCAGCAACGACCCACTTTTGGGAGATATTTTGGATGTCAGCGTAGAAGGAAAGGGGAAGCCTAAGATAAACATTAAGACAAGTAACCCCAAGAGCATCAGTTTTGCTACAAGTGTCTCTCCGGCTGGAAGACACAGTGGTGCTCAACAACCACAAGAGAAGAAGTATGGTTCAGCCAAACTATCTGATGTTTTCCAAAAATCCTGCATGTACTGTCATAAAAGCCACACCTTGGAGTTTTGTGAGAAGATAAAAGAACAGACTCCCAAAGACAGAATCAAATTCTTAACATCACAAGGACTCTGTTTTGGATGCCTCACACCAGGTCACATGAGTAAATATTGTCGTAAGAGAATGCAATGCCAGGAGTGTTCAGGAAAACACCCAAGCATTTTGCATGTTGTGAAGGAATTCCCAGTTCTGTCCGAAAAGGATGAAAATAGGAATACAGAAACTACTAACGCGGTCACAAGCGCCTTCGTAGGAACAGAACATGAAAGCAGCAGAGACACTGGGGCAGGTAATGGAGAAAATATCCTTTCCATAGTACCAGTGAAAATAAAGTCCAAAAGAAGTGACAAGGTGATCCAGGTCTATGCGTTTTTAGACCAAGAAAGCACAGCAACCTTCTGTACCGATGAGGTCAGGCAGCAGCTTAACCTCCGAGGAAGGAAAGCGGAACTCTTACTCACTACTATGGCATCAGAAAAGAAGGTGAGCACTCACGTTCTGTCAGATCTGGAAGTATGCAGCCTGGAAGGGAAGAATTACATAGACCTTCCGCAGGCGTTCACTCAACCAAGTATACCAGTGAAAAAAGACAACGTTCCTCTTCAGAAAGATGTGGATCGATGGCCTTATCTGCATGAAGTTCGCATCTCGCATATCGAAGCAGAAGTCGGCTTGCTTATTGGTACTGATGCCTTTAAAGCCATGGAGCCCCAGCAGATAATAAACAGCAGATGTGATGGGCCGTATGCAGTGAAGACTCCTCTTGGATGGGTCATCAACGGTCCACTCAGAGGCACCACTACAGCCAACCTAGAAATGGTGAGTCACTCAGTCAATCGCATTTCAGTATCCAAAGTGGAAAACCTGTTGACTCAGCTGTACAATGCAGACTTCCCAGAGAGAGGATACGATGATAAGACTGAGATGTCACAGGAGGACCGTCAGTTCCTTGACTCAGTGAAAGGATCAACACAGCTAGTTGATGGTCACTACTGCATCGGACTACCACTGAAAGACAAAGACTTAAAAATGCCTGATAACAGATCTTTAGCCGAGCAGCGCCTTACAAGCCTCATAATGGGAAAAATCGTCAAGATAATGCCAGACTCGAAAGGAACCGTCCGCAGTGTCTGTGTTCAGACGAAGACAAGCACATTGGAGAGACCCATAACTAAGATATGCCTCTTGGAGGAGGCATTGTGAAGATCAAAAGAGACTGAATAAGTTAAAGACATTTATCTGTTTAGGTTAAAGCAAATATGTATCTTTAAAACCTGAAAAAAGGATTTATAGTTTGTTGTATAAGTATTAGTATTAGTATTGTATAAGTGGACAATGTCTCGAAGCATTTATGTTTGATAATTGATATGCTAACAGCCTAGTCAATTAGGGGCAGGTTATGTTAGAGCCATTTGTTCAGTAGAAATATCTGTGGTTAATTTACATTTTGTTTTATTTGCTTGAGATAAATAACTCTGTAGTTTCACTGCAGTGTGCTCAATAAGGACCAATTGTGACTGCAGCCAGTCCTGTATTCTGATTGGGCGAAAGCTAAATTGTGCTGCATGTGCTCTTTAAACGATTCAGTTGAAGCCATGGAGCCTGGAGAGCACACTAGTCTTTGACCGTGCTTAATATACCGTGCTTAATATACCGTGCTTAATATACCGTGCTTAATATTACTGTTCTTGCTTTTTTACTGCTTATGTTTTTGATATTTTGTTGCCATTTTTGTATTTGAAGACTAAAGAAAGATTTTCAGTAAACGGTTGAAATGAAGAACATGGACTACGGAGCTTTATTGAAACGCGTCAACTACATGCTTGGACTCTGTAGCTTAAGTGGGCATCTTTAAGAAATAGACGGAGCCACACTTACAACGTGGCTGATTTGCAGTCTAATAATACTAACTAGAAAATGCATTTCCTGCTGAAAATGCGTGGGAATGCTGACAGCTGAAAGGACCTGCAGGATCTCTGTTCTAGTCAGCTGCTCGATAGCGGTGTTTTAGTTTTAGTCTTTTCAAGTTATATTGAGTGTAGGGAGCCTTCCTTTAGGCCTGTTTTCATTTAGTGTTCCCCTCTCCCTTTGAATCGCTTGCGATTTTTGTGGTTATCCTTCAGGAGTAACTTTAAGATTCCCCTGGGGCCTCATGTATAAACGGTGCGCACGTACTAAAATGTTGCGTACGCTGTGTTTCACGCTCACGCCGGGATGTATAAAAGTCAACGTGACGTGAGAATGTGCGAACCGTGCCGTAAATTCTAGACCAGTCGTGAAAATGTGCGGGCCGTCCTCCAAACTCTGTCATCTGGCAGTGTCAAACTACAAAGTACTGAAACTCGCTAAATGCGTAAAAATATTTTTTCCACTCAACTTACTGAGTTTTATTTATGATGTGGGATCCAAAAAAAACACATATTTCTTAACTAGTTTGCGCATAATATTTAACATCAGAAGGCACAACAAAAACACATTTAAACTAATTTCCCAGAGATGACTTGCCTTAACCACCGTGTCAAAACCAAAATCGCGTCTGCACAATGTGGCAAACCACCGTGGTGAGCCTGTGTCCCCTGGAGCTACAGATGGATGAACCGGATCCTGGCACACCTAACAATGAGCCAAAAGCAGCAGCTTTACAGCGCCGTTTAGATGCAACACACAGAATGTAAAGCAACGAGGTGAGTTGAGACAAACATTTATTTTTCAACAAGGTCTTTTAATATATAACTTATCCCACCAAGAACCTCATTCATTCTTTTTAATTCGTTGCATATATATTCTTCATTGTATTGACAATCTCTCTCTGTGACTCACAGCACAGCGTTAGTGAGGACACGTACAGACCGCCGCCCCTCAGCAGTCGAGGCTCGGGCCCAGCTGACCGTTCTTCTTTTTGTTCCTTTTCCAGCGTGATTTGCCGTCGTTATTTGGACAATAGGTGACAGCATGGAGCGTGTTTATAGTCATTTGCATAGTTATTAATGGGAGGAGACAAGGCGGACCAAGTGGCACGTGCAGCTGCGCTCAATTTCACGTTCATTGAGATGTATAAAGGAAAGGTACTCAGGAACAGGCGTACGCACAGTTTTATACATGTGGAAATTTCTGTGCTTACGTACTTTTCCAATTTTGTTAGTACGCCATCTTCCAGTGTGAAAGCTGCGCAATCTTTTATACATGAGGCCCCTGGTCCGCAATTGCGTCCCTCCCCCTGATGGTTAACTTAACGGAAAATGTCCTGGGGTCTCATTTATAACCGTTGCGTACGCACAAAACGGGGCCTGAAATGTGCGTACGCCACTTCCCACGCAACAGTTGTGATCTATAAAAACAAACTTGACGGGAGGACGTGCGCACCGGTACGGAAACTTTGACCCGTGCGTACGCATATTATGGAGGCACCGAGACAGGGGAAACTGGAGACGCAGATGAATTGAAGCCAGACTGTAGACATTAAATGTCATTATACGTATAATGATGCCTCTCACACATTTAACTTCACTTCATACTTATATCCACTTTATCATAAACATTTAAAACAGCAGTGTTCTTTGTGCTAGTGAGCCATAACTATTACATAAGCACCTTACAAATGTAAAAGATCAACTCAAATCTCAAAGCAAATTCCACTCAATATCTCATCAGCGCTGTCTCACCATCATGTCCCCCCCTCCACCACCGGAGCTCAGAGGAGATCTGAGAGGAGAGGACCGGACTTCCGACAGTCGCAGTCAGCTGTGGAGCAGCTGATGAAATCATCATCATCGGTTGTAGAAATCCAAGATTATATCAAATAGCATTAAAGAATGGCAGAACAGAGCGCCAATAGTTTTAATAATATCTACTAATAGTGTGCAGATATCACCAAGTACCATATTAGTTTTCATAAAGTTGTTGTGTAAAATCGCTGCAGTAAACATGATGTAACCCTCTGGGAAAACCAGTTGTTTCTAAAACATTTAGAGATATTTCCCTCACTGAAAATTCCTTTTATTTAATAAATAACCACATTCTATATTTTATTCTGAAATTAATTTATCATTGTTTATTTTATTTCCGTTTTTGCTCAGAGTTCTAACTTTAACAAACTTTAACAAATAAGCTCATTGGTTCAAAGTGAAATAACTGTTGCTATTGGTGTCAAACATTCCAAGTGGGAGTGCAATCAGCCCGGTGTTGTTTAACATAATGATAAATGATATATTTGAAAATTTAGATGGATGCATCAAATCAGCGATATATGCAGATGATGGGGCAATATGGATGAGGGGAAGAAATGTGCCATATGTGATGGAAAATATAAGGAAAGCAATAGGGAAAGTAGAGAAATGGTCATATGAGTGGGGATTCAAAATGTCAACAAATAAAACATGTTATGATATTTACAAAAAAGAGAAACATTAATACTGAGAATTTAACATTATATGGTCAGTTGATGGAGAGGGTGAATGAATACAAATATCTGGGTCTATGGTTAGACAGTAAATATACATGGCATGTTCATATAAAACATCTGGAAACAAAATGCAAAAAAGTAATAAATTGACTACGAGCTGTGGCTGGATGTAACTGGGGGGCAGATAAACAGTCATTGATTGACATATATAGGGCGAACATGAGATCAACAATGGATTATGGTTGTATAGTTTATGAAGCAGCAGCAAAGACATCATTACAAAAAGTGGATAGAGTACAGTGTAGAGCATTACGGTTATGTATCGGAGCTATCAAGTCAACACCCATTAATGCAGTATTAATTGAAGCAGGAGAGACCACTGGAATTAAGAAGAGAGAAATTAGCTCTAGCATACTGGGTCAGGTTAAAAGGAAGTGGAGAAGAAAATCCTACAAAGGTAACAATTCAAAACTGCTGGGAATACTCTAAGTTTCAAGGGTATGGATTTGGATGGACAATGGAAGAAAAAGTGCGGACATATGGATTGGAGGCCTTCGAGTTCACCAGGTCGACACCAATAAGCAGCGTACCCCCCTGGCTGCTCCCAGAAGTTAAAATAGACATGAGTATCATTGAAAAGAAAAGGGAATGGCAAGTAAATGAAGTGGGAGTTAAAACAAGTGTATACCTAAGGAACAGCTATAATAATTATCTCAAAATATATACAGATGGATCCAAAAATAAACAGGAGTGTGTGGGAGTCGGTATATATATTCCAGAATTTAAAATATCTATTTCCAAAAGACTTTCAGACCAGGTATCAGTGTACACAGCAGAAATAGTGGCAATCATCATTGCAATGCAGTGGGTGGAGGAGGTCAGACCTGACCGAGTGGTGATATGCACAGATTCAAAAGCTGTTTTGGAAAGTATACATTCAACAAAAGCTGTAAGGGAAAATCTAATCATTGAACTGTACTATAGCTTGCTAAGACTACACAGAGGGGGTATAGATGTATTATTCTGTTGGGTTCCAGCACACGAGAGGGTGAAAGGAAATGAGTTTGCAGATAAACTAGCAAAAAGTTCACTGCAAAAAGACATTACAGTAAAAGTTTTACTTGGGAAAGGAGAAGGAAAAGCTGTGATTAAAAGGAAAGGAGTTGAGATATGGCAGAAAAGATGGGAGGAGGACCAGAAAGGAAGGAGATATTTCAAAATACAAAAGTCGGTCATAACAAAGACGTATAAAGAAAGGAACAGAAGGGAAGAAATCATGGCACGTTGGCTTTAATGGGGAAAAGGAACAGTGACAAGTGTGGGGATTGTGGTGATAAAGAAAATGTGGAGCATATCCTAATTCAATGTAAAAAGTATGAGGCTGAAAGAAAAAGACTACAGGACCAAGTCAGAGAGGAGGGACGGGACTGGGATCTGATGGGGATACTGGGAACAGAGGGTGAGGGGGTTGAAGGCACCAGGAAGGCATTATTAATGTTCTTAAGAGACACAGGATTGGTGGATAGAATTTAAGAGTAGGAGTAAAGTGCAAATGACATGATGTTACACACTCTTGTACAGTAGGTGGCGGTATGCACCTTAAAGTTGGTTGCGATCCGCCAGAAACCGAGAGAAGAGAAGAAGAAGAAACATCCCAAGTCCCGCCTCCTCACTCAGGTTAGAGACGCAGTGTGGAAAACACGGAGATTGATGAGAGAGCAGCGGAGAAGCTGGATTTACAGAGTGATATTATTACTACTTATACTTGATATACTACTGAACAGAGAGAAGTAAAACTATATATGAGCCAGTAAGAGCTCCGTCACCTATTGAAGCGACCTGAGAACATCTGAGAGCATCGTTTGATTCTTTTCTTTTCTCGGTGCGTTCCAAACATTAAAGCAGCCGCCGCACATGGCAACACGAGTCAAATGCTCTGAGAGCTGGCATAGCGAAATGTTTTGCCACTGAGCTGTATTCTAAAATGATATTTTGTATTTCTTTGGTGATAGAGGCAGAAAGAAATATGTGTGTGTAATATGTGTGTGTTATTTACATTGTGTGGACAGAGAGGGATTCTTTAGCTGAAGTTCATGGGTTATGAGATTAGCTTGATTCTGTTCATCCCTGTGCTGCTTGTGTGCATCAACGCAAGGTGTCAGTGTTGTGACAGGGAAAGTATTCACATTGCCTTACTCACAATATTCACATATAGTGAGTATTTAATGTTTAAACTGTAGGTTGTTTGCATAATAATCTACAACTCAAATGGGTTCACAATTATGAAATAGTCATTTAATAGTGTTGTTTACACTTTACTATTGAGTGGTTTATAATAATAGTGAGGTTGACATATTTCATATGTTAATATTATGATGCAAGTTAATATTGTGATGCAACAGTTCTCCTACATTCATGGGTTAAGCATTGAAAAGTTGTATTATATGTTGATATTGATCAAATTAAACTGTACAGTTAAGAGCTTGGATAGATTTGCATATATTGCTATATATATAGCAATTCTTCTATAATTCTTCTTTCTCTGACTCTGTGGCAGAAACCCTCATCCACGCTTTCGTCACCTCCCGTTTGGACTACTGCAATGGAGTTCTGTCCGGGGTTCCCAGCAAAGCCCTGGACAGGCTCCAGTATGTGCAAAACTCGACTGCCAGGGTTCTCACCCGCACCAAGCCCTGGCAGCACATCACCCCCACACTCATCCACCTCCACTGGCTCCCGGTCAAGTCCCGCATCACCTACAAGATCCTCCTCCTCACCTACAAATCCCTCAACGCCCTGGCTCCTCAGTATTTATCTAACCTCCTCCACCCTTACACACAGCCCCGGAACCTTAGATCCTCAGGCACGGGTCAGCTCTCCGTCCCTCACACAAGAATGAGAACTTTTGGGGACAGAGCCTTCAGTGTGACAGCCCCCACCCTCTGGAACTCTCTCCCCATAGAGCTCCGCAATGCACCATCTCTGGACACCTTCAAAAGACTCCTCAAAACCCACCTCTTCACCAAGGCCTATGGCCTCTAGCTACTGTTACATTTGTTGTGTTTATTTATGTCTTTGTTAAGCGTCCTTGGGTTTCATGAAAGGCGCTATATAAATCCAAGCTATTATTATTATTATTATTATTATTATTATTATTATTATTATTATTATTTTAAGCCGTGTTATTTTACACAGGCTAGGTTTTCTGGATACCCTTGAACTCCGGATTTGGATTGGAATCTCTCCCTGACGAGGGGGATGGCGAGCTACCCGTGCTGAGCACCTGGATTGAGGAGCGCTTTCAACTTTCATCTGCCTTGCTGTCAGTGTGGCAGGACTGTGGGGAAGGACCTCAAAAGACAATTGGATCTGAACATTTTATTTTGGGGATTACTTTTATTTTTTAGGGTGCACCCAGTTCAATAGACATTTCAAACTGAACAAAACTGAATGTCGGCAGTAATTGTGAATTTATTCTGTGTCAATACAATCATTTTCCCTTAAACTTAATTCTGTGTTCTGCTTACTCATTGTGGTGTCCGATTCCTGTTCATTATTCCTCTCTACGAATCTAGGTTATACTAGTCCAGTGTATACTTATTCATCAGGTGGGTTACAATGACATGACTTATTCATTTATTTATGGTTTATTAGATAGGGACAGATACAGTATACATATAGACAAAATGAAAATGGCTATCCGATGCAACTATCAGACTGTCTCCAGTGCGCCACCGCGCTGCGCCACACACTCTGCCTCCTCCAGTCACCTCCAACCAGCACATCTTCACCAGTATGGATTGTGTAAATTAACAAAGTGTGTAAATGAAGCCAGTGACAGCTCTCACACAATCGTTACACTCCATATCAGCATTATCATTATCAGTCCTAATCATAATGCAGGACAAGTTCACTATAAAAACTTAAATAATAAATAAATAAATAATAAATAGTGTACACCTGTCAAACTTCCTTTTTTCTAATGATATCCAGGTGGGGGATATTACTGATTGTCTTGATCATTTTAAGTGAATGGATCAGTGTGATTGCTGTAAAGATATAAACACAGCGGTGAGACTCGGAACATGCTGCATGGTGCTGGTGGATATACCGTCACTGTGAGGACTACGTGACGTGAATGAGAGAATCAGGGGGGAACGAGTGTTCAGAGACCTCCTCACCTACAAACACCTCCATCTCTGTGTCAGAAAAACTCCTTTTCTTGGTCTTCCTCTCGGGAGTTGCCGTGATTCACCATAAAGAACCACTGATCAACAACAGGCTCATTCACATGCAGAAACATTCATGAGGTGCTTTGCATCGACCATTTATGGTTGAATGTGGGCGTGTAGTGGGCGGAATATGAGGCGGATCCACGTGCGCACATTTCCAGGTGGAGTGTGATTTATAAAGGGAACATTGCGTGCAGGTGTGCGTACGCACAGTTTTATAAGTCTGATTTTTTTTTGGCGCACGCCATTTTTAGGCTTTTGTGCGCACGTACATTTTTAGTATGGATCCTACGCACAGTTTTATAAAAGAGACCCCTGGTAATTTTCTTCCAGGACATTTTCTGTTTTTCTTCAGATGTTTTTTCTTAGAGTGTGGTGGCTGATCAGCACAAGACCTACGAAAAATATGAAAATGTTCTAAAATGTCCCGTGGTACCAGTCCATCTCTCCCCTCATTCACCAACGTTCAGGGGAACCACCCTATGTTTTCCCTGACAAGACAACATTATTTTTCATACTGCCTGCCTGAATATACCTGTATTCTCCCTCCGTCTGAAACGCTCCGCAAAACCAAGCAAACCAACAACGTGCGCACTTAAATCACGTCCAAAACATTCAAATTTGTGGATCCCAAAGTGTAAACAATGTGCTGGAGTATGGCAATGGAATATTTAATTGGATTTCTTTTGGTCAAACTTTGCCTCCAGCAACCCGCTTCCTCAGTTCTTGTATCATGCCGTAACCCGGCCAGCGTTTGCTGTTATACAATAGTATATACATGTTTTTAAAGTGCTATTGCATATCAAAAAAATAAAACAAAAAAATGAATCCTACTGGAGTTGGCACCTTGCCGTGGTGGAGAAGCTTGTGTGTCTCTTTAACCCTGTATTTCAACAGGAGACTGATCTAAGTTTCCTTATAAGTTCAACCAAGTCAGCTTGGTCACAGGTTAGAGACCGGACAAATATCAGCTCCTTTGCTCAGATTAGAAGGCCATTGCAAAAATAAAACATTGTCATATGAACCTGAAGTGCTTACTCCAACTAAAAAGCTCTCATGTCATCTCTGTCAGTTTTACTGCTAGCAATACAACCCAAAGTTCAGCATCACTTTAACTGTGATTAGAGGTTACTGGCGACCAATAAATGTATCCAGCGTTATCTCCGTCAGTTTTACTGCTTTATTGGTCGTCATTCTACCATGAAGGCAAGGGGGTGAAGTTTGACCCTGAAGTGACCATGCTCCTTTTATCTGGTTTTAATGTTTTTCTCAGGTTAAAAGCTTTTAAAAAGTACCCTTAAAAAATGAGGAGGTAAAAAAATCATTTCTGTGATCTTCTGACATCTGATCTCATCAGCTTGAACGCACCTTGGAAATCATCAAGAGTCGTAAAATCAGTTTTCTGCAACCTATTTTGCGGCCATTTTGGAAAATGGCTGCCGCGTCCGTCAGGGGCCGAATTGGCAGCGCCCCGATATCTATATCTTTTCGTGACATATAACCCTACATCTCTGCCAAATTTGTTGCTTTAATCGCAAAATGCACAATTGTTATGAATATTTCAGCTTAGCTGCCCCGCTGTTACATGAGATTTAGATTTATTTTTCATTTCTTTTCTGTAAATCTTTTAATCTGGAAAGAACTTTGTACTTAAGTTTGACAAGTGTTGTATAAATTATTATTATTATTATTACTACACTAGTTGCTTAGGTTACTTATCTCTACTTTCTTATTTAAAACGAAAAATGAAGCAGTAAAACAATGGCTTATGAGATTTCTTAAAAACAATCTCTGCAGCCTCAGGAGTGTGTGTGATGTGTCACTAGCCTGTCAGTAAACGGCTGCCCGTACAGGGGTCCGTTGCCCACACCGGGTTCCTGTCCCGGGTGAGGGAGAGTTTATGAGAAATGTGGAGCCATCACCAAAGCCTGAGGAGCCAAGAAATATTTTACAGCTGAAAACTGAAATGTTTTCAAACATGGAGCAGGTTTGAACCGAGGCTCTGTTTGTAAATGACGAAACATACTGTGCGTTCCAAAACCCATTCTACCATACTACTTAGTATGACAGAAAAAAAAGATTTCTTATGTCCCAATACATAGTATGTCAAATGCAGTGTGCCAAAAATACCAGGATGTCCCACTACATCTGGTCACATTTTACAATATGAAAGCCAGCATGCTTTTCTGGCTGTTCTGACCCACAATCCTCTGCACAGCAGATATATTGTATTCATACTGCATGCAACAGTACGTACTTTGTAAGGGCAGCTGCAGTGTGCTAGAAGTAAAAAGGAAAAGTATGTGATTTGGGACGTAGTCAGTCGTGCTGCTCCTCGTCCTGGAATGATTCATAGCTTGATAACTCCTCCCTCCTCTTCCTGCTCTCAAACACAGACTGCTACACTCGGTCCTCTTATTTCCTTGTTCCCTCCCCTTCAGATCGACAGTTTGAAGGTGGGTGTAACCAACATAACACATGATGATTACATCAGAGCTCAAACTAGTGTCGGTTCTCAGGAAGTGAAACTCAGACAGTCGTTGCTACTGAGAGGTGAAATGGCGCAGAAAGGAGTTCAGCTGGAGAGAGAGTCATTCTCTTGTTCGATCTGTCTGGATCTACTGAAGGATCCGGTGGCTACTTCCTGTGGACACAGCTACTGCATGAACTGTATCAAAAGCTTCTGGGATGGAGAGGATGAGAAGAAGATCTACAGCTGCCCTCAGTGTAGGCAGACCTTCACACCGAGGCCTGTCCTGCTGAAAAACACCATGTTAGCAGTTTTAGTGGAGGAACTGAAGAAGACTGGACTCCAAGCTGCTCCTGCTGATCACTGCTATGCTGGACCTGAAGATGTGGCCTGTGATGTCTGCACTGGGAGGAAACTGAAAGCCTTCAAGTCCTGTCTGGTGTGTCTGGCCTCTTACTGTGAGAGACACCTCCAGCCTCATTATGACTCAGCTCCGTTCAAGAAACACAAGCTGGTGGAGCCCTCCAAGAAGCTCCAGGAGAACATCTGCTCTCGTCACGACGAGGTGATGAAGATGTTCTGTCGTACTGATCAGCAGTGTATCTGTTATCTCTGCTCTGTGGATGAACATAAAGGCCACGACACCGTCTCAGCTGCAGCAGAAAGGACCGAGAGGCAGAGAGAGCTGGAGGTGAGTCGACTCAACATCCAACAGAGGATCCAGGACAGAGAGAAAGATGTGAAGCTGCTCCAACAGGAGGTGGAGGCTGTCAATCGCTCTGCTGATAAAGCAGTGGAGGACAGTGAGAAGATCTTCACCGAGCTGATCCGTCTCATGGAGAAAAGAAGCTGTGATGTGAAGCAGCAGGTCAGATCCCAGCAGAAAAGTGAAGTGAGTCGAGTCAAAGAGCTTCAGGAGAAGCTGGAGCAGGAGATCACTGAGCTGAAGAGGAGAGACGCTGAGATGAAGCTGCTGTCACACACAGAGGATCACTACCAGTTTCTTCTTAACTACCCCTCACTGTCACCACTCAGTGAATCTACATCCAGCATCAATATCCGTCCTCTGAGCTACTTTGAGGACGTGACGGCGGCTGTGTCAGAAGTCAGAGATAAACTACAGGACGTTCTGAGAGAGAAATGGACAAACGTCTCACAGACAGTGACTGAAGTGGATGTTTTACTGTCACAACCAGAGCCCAAGACCAGAGCTGGATTCTTACAATATTCACGAGAAATCACACTGGATCCAAACACAGCAAACACAGAGCTGTTATTATCTGAGGGGAACAGAAAAGCAACATATATGAAACAACAACAGTCTTATCCTAGTCACCCAGACAGATTCACTGTATGGCCTCAGGTCCTGAGTAGAGAGAGTCTGACTGGACGTTGTTACTGGGAGGTGGAGAGGAGAGGGGGAGTTCATGTAGCAGTCACATACAAGAGTATCAGCAGAGCAGGGGGGGGGATTGAATGTGTGTTTGGACACAATGATAAATCTTGGGCGTTAGATTGTAAACAAAACAGTTATATATTTTGGTACAACAAAGTCAAAACCCCCGTCTCAGGTCCTCCGTCCTCCAGAGTAGGAGTGTACCTGGATCACAGTGCAGGTATTCTGTCCTTCTACAGCGTCTCTGAAACCATGACTCTCCTCCACAGAGTCCAGACCACATTCACTGAGCCTCTCTATGCTGGACTTTATCTTTATGGTTATGATGTCACTGCTGAGTTGTGTAAACTGAAATAGACAGAAGTCATTTAAGGGTTAAATTCAGTGTTTTAACTCTTAAACTTCTCTGGTGTCCATCATTGTTGCTGCAGAGCTGATTTGTGTCTGGACCGCAGAGGACCAGCCCTACAAACACTAAAGTGTGTCACTGACTGACTGACTGACTGAGTGATGAAGTTACAGGATTCATCAGCGACTGTTGCAGGTTCCTCATTGGTTGTTGCTCTTTCTAAATGAAAAGCTGGAGAACAGTTCAGTGTTTATGTTTTCTGGGGATTGTGTCAGCGGTTCATTGAATCATTACATCGTGCTGTTGTTGTGCATGTGCTATTGTTTATAGTAGTTTAAGTTACGTTACGTTGTGCTTCGTATTGTGTTACCACCGTGCATTCACACCAAGCAGGAAGCACATTAGCAAGCCACACGTCGCTACTGCGGTATGAACCCAAAATAAACACACTGTGCTGTGATTTAATATCAATAAACGGATCAAAATGATGCCGAAATAACGACATTATGATGTTGATTTGTAAAAAGACTGAATTCATGCTTTGTCGGGTCTGTCCGCAACACAGCAAGCAAACAACTTTTAAAATGCTTGTTTTCTGAATGGAGTCCGGATCGATCAGTGCCAGGCTATGCTAACATTGTAGCTGCTCCATCAACACTCCATCTAGGAATAAACACGGCAGCAACAACATCAGTGATGACGTCAACTTTGTAAGTATGTATATATTGTTACACACCACTTATATGATGAATGCTTTTGATACACATGCTTTAATAACAAGCTGAAATACTTTTAACCTGCAGACTGTATGTCATGATGATACATTTACACCTTGTATAAAATGTATAATATACTGACTAGTAAATGTCACCATTTACTATTACTGAATGCAATTTGATCATTATAAGTTGTCTTTCAATCAAATATTAAGATATAAGTGGAAAAAACTGTTCATAAAACATGATAGACATGACCACTGATTATTTGTGTAACAATTGAGCCACAAATTCACATCCTGACCAGATACGGTCCAGACAGATACTCGCTTTAGACTGAGTCTTGTTCTTTTCATGTCTTCACTGCACAGAGATCAGCTGTCAATCAAACATTATGGGCTCTACTTTGTAAACTTCTCTGTGCTCTAAATGTCTGATGAATATTTGTATATATATATGTGTGTGTGTGTGTGTGTGTGTGTGTGTGTGTGTGTGTGTGTGTGTTGTTGTTTCTCTTCCACTGCACGGGTCTTAAAGGAAGGTCTAGTGATTTATTTCTTATCATAGATATTCTGTTCTCACCACTTTTTGTAAAGATATCTAGAATCACATTTATTTGTTGGGCAGACTAAATGTTGTCGTCCAGATCGACGTACAAACGAGATCCTAAGATGTTTAATGAAACTGTAATTATCATGATCATAATCAATAAGGAAATCATTATTCTCTGTTACATCGCTGAGATTCTGCTCAAACAAACTGATTGTGTGGATGAAAATGAATCTGTACGTGAAATCACTGAACAAGAGTCATTTAGCAGACTTTACTGATGGGATGTGTGAACAAACTGAAGGTTTCTATAATCAATAAACAAGAATGAACTAAGTCTTTGCTTGTCTTTTTTCCAGGGTATCATACAAAGCTGATGGAGTAAATGTGACTAGGAGAGAATAACTGAGGCAGTTTTCCTCCTGAAACACCACAAAGTCCAGTGTTCATGTTTAGAGTCAGTCAGTCTCTGTTTAAAAACAATCTTAAAAAAGATTAAAACTAAAAGGTAACATAACTTATTAGTTGTGACATGAGGATTTTGTTATCATAGTTATTGAACACAATCACAAGTTCATATATTGAATACAAATTCCAACTTCTTTCCCCACATACTGATAGAAGAACGCTCTTTTTCTCCACTTCAGCTCGTATTATTCCTCTGACGATACGCTCAACACTTGTTTCTACACCGTGTTCAGAACGTTTTATTTTCACTGGGCTTGTTGTCTCCTCTGTATAACCACAGCTGTGGTGCTTTGGTGATTCTCTGAGCAACCTGGAGAGCACACAAACGGGACTATTGTTTGTTCTTCATTCAAACCGTATCATGCAGCTTTAAACACAACAACTGTTGTGGATTTATGGCTTTTTAAACTGTTTTGGATACATGAACGAAACCGTCTTGCCACATGGACTCTACATCTCTTTCTTTAGATATCTACATCTCTTTCTTTATGTGCTTTCATTTTTTTCGTTGCAATACATGAGATTGATTTAAAGTGTGTATTGATCAAATCTCTTGGATTTTTGTGTAAGATGCATTACAAGAGCCACAATGAGGTGGATCACCAGACGGCACTGATTACTTCCAGAGTGAAGACAGGTGGAGCTACAGCTGACACAGATGACGGCCTGATTACTGAAGGATGCAATCGTCCAATAGGATGCTTCTCGTGTGTGTGTGTGTGTGTGTGTGTGTGTGTGTGTGTGTGTGTGTGTGTGTGTGTGTGTGTGTGTGTCTGGCAAAGCTGTATATAAAGTTGTTTCTGACTCTCGCGTCTGTTTGACGTTGGTGTCGGCAGAGATGTTGGTTTTTGATTCAGTTTAACACTCTTTGACTAAAGACAACAACATAGAAAGAGTCAAGTCTATGTAGTGTTCTCCTTTTCCAGTTTGTTCAGAGCTCCAAAGCCTCAAACACATATCTGTTGGGGTGAAAGAGCTTCTTCGTTTCATTATCTGAGCAAAGAAAAAAGCCCATGCTTAAAATGCTGTTAAATAACTGGAAGTTTGGGGAATTTCTTCCTACTACTTTTTCTTTTTAACAAATCTACAATAATAGAGAGAATCCTGTAGTTCAGGCTTTTTTTCTCCATAAAACACCAGACTTTGAGAAAACTTAATAACACTTTTTTACCATGATGACTACTGTGGGTTGTCAGGCTGATGACGACTTCACATGGTGGACACATTTGATCTTCAGATGTCCTACAGAACCTCTGTCTTTCCTTGAATCTAAACTTGTTAATACAATATATTGTATTACCCCAAGTGATGCTGTCCAGGTCTTGACCAGGGAGGTTTTATAGAGGAAACTTGAGAACAAAAAAAAGAACTCACATCTGTGTCTTTAATTATTAGGGTGTCTTTAGGGTGTCTCGGTAGTGTGTAGGTCTTGGTAGTGTGTAGGTCTTGGTAGTGTGTAGGTCTTGGTTGACCCTCACCTTTTACCATCTTAGGTTTATGGCATTTCACATTCTTCCTGTTTTTGATCCTGGAATGAATGAAAGGTCTCTATCCATCCATCCATCCATCCATCTATCCATCTTCTCTCTCTCTCTCTCTCTCTCTCTAGCAGCGACTTCAACTATTCTGTTTGTCTGAGCTGTTGATATGAAAAGGTAAGCTGTTCCAGAGGTTAGCGGCGGAGGACTAAATTTAGGTTTTACTTCCATCTTGCACATCAGAATCTGATTATATCTTTATATTAAGTTAACAGAAACACAACACAGGAGGGCTGTGACATCACAAGGAGGAGCAGTCGTGATTGGCTCATTCATATTTATGAAAGATAAATGTTCAACATTGTTAACATGTGATTTGGACAGATTGTTGTTTTGATGCTTTGGCAACGTTGTTCTTGAAGCTTTCATGCCAATAAAGCCCCATTGAAATGAATTGATGACATCACACTAAAGGACCAATCAGAATGTGAGGTTTTTACACACACTGTTTATTAAACCTGCAGGTGACATCATGACTCAAGTGACATCATCACTCAGTAACACCTGTCTTCACTCAAAACCTGTGAGAGCAGTAACTGTTGATTCTGATTGGCTGGTTTACAACTACACAAACACACAAGCACATTTTTAAATCTGTGATTGGTAAATAAAACATCAGGTTGCCATGGTAACAGTGGAGCTGGTTGTTGGTGTACAGCATAGACTGTATAGATAGATGGACGACGAGTCTCCACTTCCTTGCATTGTAAAATGAAGCCCAAATATCTTGGATATGGGAGCAGCCATCTCACGCTTTTGACATCATTTGGAGCCAGAGTCTGTACAGTTGTGATCGGGGCGCTGGAGCCGCGATATCCTGGTCGCGCCATCACAACCGACCGACCCAATCACAAGCCGAGCACGGCCGCAGCTTATGATTGGCAATCAAGATGTTTTGGCTTCAATTTTGGGGAGCTGTCATGTCGTCCATCTTTATATACAGTCTGTGGTGTACAGTAGGTAGAGGTTATGGGGGGTTGGTCAGAAAAGGTCAAAGGTCGGGGGTCAGTCAGAGAGGTTAAAGGTCAGGAGTCAGTGAGAGAGGTTAAAGGTCAGGGGTTCAGGGGTCCTGGAACAGGGCGGAGTAAAAGGCGGGTTCAGAACGGCGGCTGCGGTAGCGAAGGATGATGTCATTGATCATGTGCTTCCTTCTGACATGGGATGGAAGGGCAGAGTCACTCTCTAACTGTCGCCGATGGCAACAGTTGATCACCGTCTCTCTAACCAGGAAACCTGAAGACAGAGAAAGAAACAAGGTCTGTTTCAATAGTGTTTCATTCATGAAAATACATTCGTTCAAGGTTTTTGTCCCACGATGAAGACGAGACTAAACTGACTACTTTAAACAATAACCAACTAAACCTCCAGACTATCGAAGAGATAAAAGAAAGGACGGTTATTATTTTCATTTATATGTATCATTTAATAATCCAGATTATCTTCATCTGTAGGAGGATAAGTACAGCTGACCTTCACAAGATAGCATTATGGTGCAGTGAAAAGCAGGATAGTTGGTGCCATCGTCATCCCTCCAAGATTTAGCATGTAGATCGACTTCATGTCATCCAAATATTCAATGACTTTAGATGTCGTTCACACAGTTAAAGAGAACCTCACCCCCAAAATGTTCATTTGCCCATTTACTTCAATTCAACAGAAATTTTCTCCGTTTTTGGATTCTTTGTTCGCCATGGAAACATGTGAGAAAAACTATGTTTTCTTCATGAATTCAAGGTAACGGGGTAGGTATTTGATATACTAATAATCATTTTGGGGTTGAAGTATTCCTTTAAAGGTCTGGGCCCAAATGAAGCAATGAAGGTTTTACTTCCATTCTGGTCTTCCATACCTCTAGTGACCATACCTTTTTGCTCCCTCCAAATTTGGGGGGTCTATTTGCCACCTCTTACAACTTGTCACAATCCAATATCTATTTAGTTATTTTCAAGTCAGGATTTTGGTTAAAGCACACCACTAATTTTCCACCTAGTCCACTTCCCTCTGGTATTGATCTCCTCTATGTGGGGACAGACAGACAGACAGTCAGTCAGACATACCCAAAGACCTCTTGCTGACCACACTCCCGCTGACCAATGGGACAACCAAACTGAACTTGCTGGTGGTGTTTCCATGGAAATGGATCCGGTAGAGTCCAGTTTTCAGAGGATGGACAAAGATCAGCTGGACATTTGACGCACTGACAGACAGAGAGACAGTTTTGTCATTAATAAGACTGAAGCAGTTTGTTACAGTGTATTTGGATGTTTCACCTGGTCGGTGTTTCTGCCTTCATCTCTGACAGCAGGTCGGACAGAGGGAAACTCTCTGAAACACAAAGTCACAAATCTGTTCTCACTTCATCACTCCAGAAAACTACAGATTATTGTCACTCCCCAATCTATTTTGGACTGGTTTATTCTGACCAAACAACTGATCTCATCTGGCTTGGTGCACTCATTTATACTGGTACTAGTTAGAACACTACTCAATTATTATAATTACTAATATAACTACTTATTATACTGTTAATATAAAGTTAGTTACCGATATCCTCGAAGCGTTCGACCCAGACTATCAGGAGTTTGGATTCAGAGCCGACGGACGACAACACAAAACGAAAAGACTTCATGTCTTCAACTGGAGAACTCTGGACAAACAGAAAGGTCAGAGACTGACAGAAATAAGTTAAGATAAGTCATAACGACATGAAAAAGCTTTTATTTTGAAGGTCCATACTGTGGGTTGAGGGGCGGAGTCTTGGCTTGGCTCAGAAAGACTCAAGTTGGATGGCAGCTCAGTCGGAGGCTCCGCCTTGTCTGGACTCTTCGACAAATCAGCCACTTTACACCAAAACAAAAAGAAGAATTTAATAAAGTAAAAGGAAATAACTTTGATTTTCTCCTTATATGGTCTCACCTCTCCTCATGCGGTACCACCTTTCCTAAGTGGTATCACCTCTCCTTATGATACCACTTTTCCGTATATGGTCACAACTCTCCTTACATGGTCACATGTTTCCTTATATGCTCACACCTCTCATTCCATGTATAAACTGGTAACAGAAAATGAGGCGAACAAAGTTGTCACTCACATGGCGATAGAAATGTGCTTTCCTCCACTGAGACAACAGTTTGTGGCTGAAGCATTAAGTTGTTAAATTGTACTCATTTACTCTGGCTCTCTATGCTTTGTAACATGACTTACTACTCCACTGCTCGTTTGAATCGTTATTGCAAAACCACACCTCAGTGAGTCCACAACTGGCCATTAGACAGTTTGGTCTATACGGAAATGAGCCCGCTACAACGTCGCAATGGCAACGTTACACATAAAAATGGCAGCCGTTCCAACCACCCTACTACATTGGGAATGTCCGTCCTACTCCTATTCTATTTCTATGGCAACACCTCTCCTCATATGGTCAATACAGAAGAGTTTAGTGACCTCAGTATTTAGATCATCAGACACTCACTGTATGATGGTGAGGGGACAATGAAGGTGATCTCTGTCAGAGCATTGGCGTACATCAGGACGAACCTCTCGCCATTAAACACGCCCCCTCCACTGTCACCCAGCACAGCAGGGAATTCTGGAAGACAGAAAACAATCAATCAACGATCAAGGAGAACAGAGTGACCTCAGGTAACCTCTGACCTCTGACAGTGTCCTGTTGATGAGAAGTGACCAATCAGAGCACTGACCTGAACTGTTGGTGTTGACCCCGCCCCCCTGTCGTCGCCCCGCCTCCACCGGCTGACCAAGAGATGACAGGAAGTCGAGGAAGTGAGACGGGACGCTGCAGCTGGACTCCACGTTCCTCAGGATCTACAAAGAGACGGACTGGTTAAGCCAAGTTCACAATACACAGCTTTCAAAGTGGTGAGATGGCTGTACTGTTCCCACTACACAACTTGCTGTCTTGTAATCGGGAGACTTGAAGTCGTTGTGGTTTTCACACTACGTTTTGTCACGAAAAGAACATTCAGGAAGTGATGTTGTCATTGGCACATGTGTTCACATAATAGCCTATTTCCACACGTCTTTACTATTTCCCCTATGAAGATCAGTCGCTATGTTTATTCATGCAAACATCCAACATCCTAGGTGCAACAATAACTCTGGTGCGTGTTGCAAATGCTACACATAGCACACACAGTTACAGGTGACCCATCCCACAGGTTTCCCCTCAACCTGTGTCTTGCGCTCTCATTGGTTGTAGCTCCCCAACAGACTCCCCAACATGTTCAGATATTTAGCATGCTAGATATCTGGAAAGTGTCCCCGATGCAGCATCAAGCCTCTCAGCTTGCGTCCTTGAACAGTTCACACAAAGTGCTCGAGCACCGATTTACGAGCGCCAAGCCAATTATTTGCCTCCTATCAGGGGCTTTTGTCGGGGAGGTCCAAAAACTGTCGGCGAGTGGAAAATCAGGGCTAAAGTCCTGTAGTGTGAACCAGGCATGATGGTGTCCACACGATCCGTACTTCCCCGCTTCCCAGTCATTGTCTATGAAAGCAGCCGTTCAATGTATTCTGGTAGTGGGGTGGCTGCTCCTCATTTGCATAAAGTTGAGGTCTAGGCTATTTTGTGTAAATCATGGGCGTCCGTTGAGACTCGCTGCTTTTGGAACTCCCGAGAAATGTTTAAACTAACTTGTCGATCTAAAATAAAGACAGATTCAGCAATTACAAGGCTTTAATCTTGCATACTGTACGTTTTCAGAAACACATTTCGTTAAACTATTTTCGTAATATAAGAGAAAAAAGTTTCTGAGCCATCATGTTGGTTCCGGTTTGAAAGCTGGGAGCAGCAGCACATGAGGGAAAGGGTTCGTCCAATCAGGTGCCTAGTGGCAGCCGATCAAGCATCCAATGCTGGGAAGCGAGGCGGTGCCTCACGTCTGAAAACGCCACTGTGGACACGTACCATAAGAGACAGAGACAGGCCAGAAGGACCACAATACCAACCCAATCAAACCAAACCAAATTATCAACCAACAAAAAGAAAACTATGTCACGTATTGGAAGGAAACAACTAAAACACTATTAAAATGTGATCTAAAGAGAGACTTCACATTAGCAAATTATCTGACCAGAGTAAAAAATCCTAAATTAAGAAAACCTTTGACTATGTACAGACTCAGTGAGCACAGCCTAGCTACAGAGAAGGGTCGGCATAGACAGAGCTGGCTGCCAAACGAGAGGCTCTGCTCCCAGTGTAACAGACAAGACGTAGAGTCAGAACTTCATTTCCTCACCTCGCCCCAAATACCAGGCTCTGAGAAATGAACATTTTCCCAATATAATAAAAATACATCCTGAATTTGAACACCTAACAGACGTAGAGAAACACCCATATTTACTTGGGGAAATACCCAAATGTGAGAGCAACAAAAACAACATCAACACAAACACACACTAACAACTTCCCCAGTCTCTCTCAAACAAACAAGGGTTAATTGTTTTCTGCTATTTTCTTGATTTCTTGATAATCTCATTATTGAGACAGACAGGTGTATCTGACCTCAGCAGCTGTCCTCTGTCCTGCTCTCATGTAGAACACGAAAGCAGAGTCAAAGTTTCTTGACGGCAGCTGGTCCAAACGTCTCAGATCCTCAGAGAGTCCAGAGACACCAACTGAGCCGGGACACCGCTGGTACCTGGATTCTACAGAGGACAAGTGAGAGGGAGACAGGTGAGACAGACTGGTGAGGCAACAGACAGGTCTAAATGAATCAATGAATCAATCTCTGTCCAGTCCTTGGTACCTTCAGGGTCTCAGGTGTCAGCAGGCCCAGGTGGGACAGGAAGAGTCTCGCCGTCTGGAAGTTGGTAATAGGAGGCGGCGGCCTGCAGGTCTTCATGACGACCGATCGCCCGCTCACCTGCGGCCGAGCCTCGACCCGTCGCTGCCTCTTCAACGCTGCTTGCAGACACTCCAGCTGCTGCTGCACCTGACGGAGGAGGAGGAGGAGTTTGCAGGTGCTAATTCTTTACAGACAGACAGGTAAAGAACACCTGTCTGACTTTAATGTAGCTTCAGAAAGTTCTGTGACATCCAGCAGGATCTGGATCTGGGTTGAACCAGGTTCATACCTCCTCAGTAACGGTCTCGTGCAGAGTTGGTATACTCAGATCTGCTTTAACTGAAGCAACTCTGTCCATGTTTTCAGGAAACAGCTGATGTTTGACACCACACCGTATCCCAGCATCCTCCTGGGCTAAACCGCGCTGTTCTGGAATCAGAGTTTGCTAAAGTAGATCAACAGACAGGAGAGATAAAACACTGATCTCAAGCCTATTATTATGTATTTTATTGTCATTTTTTGTCATTGATGGGAGTGGTCACCTGTGTGTCGGTTCTTCCCTCTCTGGGCTGCAGGTCTCTAAAGGCATTTATTATAGTGTTTCAGCCCTTGGTTGCATATTGTGGCACTGATTGTTTTTCCCCTCCGGTGGGAGTGATTTTAAACATTAAGCAGAAATCTATGACTGACCCCGTATTATCTGTGTGTTGGAGATGAATGAGTGACTGAATGAGTGAATCAATGAATAAATGAATGATCAGGATGTGAAACTGACCCAGTATTATCTGTGTGTTGGAGGTGAATGAGTGACTGAATGAATCAATGAGTGAATGAATGATCAGGATGTGAAACTGACCCAGTATTATCTGTGTGTTGGAGATGAATGAGTGACTGAATGAATCAATGAGTGAATGAATGATCAGGATGTGAAACTGACCCAGTATTATCTGTGTGTTGGAGGTGTTGGTCTCCGTCTGCAGAGCTCCAATCAGAACACCGATGAGACGGGGCTTCAGAGACAGGAAGCTACCTGCTGTGACATCATCACCACTGAACCGCCCGTCCAATAACACCTGAACACACACACACACACACACACACACACACACACACAGCTGACTGTTACTGTATCTGTGGTTATTAATGGGTGTTCTTACTTCACCTGTGAGGTCCAGGTCAGGTCTGCACAGGTGTGTGTAGGTGTTTAACAGGGTGGATAGAAGCTGACCTCTGATTGGACGGATCCAAACTGCAGAGGGAGGGGCAGCAGGGACAGCAGGACCAGGATGGAGGCTCGCCTCAAATCCACCGGACTCACAAAACTCTTGAACCTCAACAGCTCTCTGGGCGAGAGACACACACAGACAGAGAGAGATTTACCTGCAGTCACACTTGTCTGTACCTGTAGGAGTAGAGTCAGTGATTGTATGACTACGTCAGGTGTTGGTTACATCCTTCATGAAGACATTACTGCTGGATGATTAAAAATTTCGCCTCCTTTAGGTTTCAGATATGCAGTTTCAGAAGTAACTAAGTACTAAGTACTTTACTTAAGTACAATTTTAAGATACTAATACTTTACTTGACAATTTCCATTTTCTGCTACTTTATACTACTACTCCACTTCATCTCAGAGGGAAATATTGTACTTTTGATGCTAATCATTTTGTATTTTTTGGTCGCTTTCACAAGCCAACATTTAGTCCGTTTAAACTGTAAACTCTGGCGCGGTTCAACCCCTGGTGCGGTTTGTTTGGGCAGTTGTGAACGCAGTAATCATGCTCTGGTGTGGACCAAAACAACCATGTTTCTAAGCAGACCCTAGTGCGGTTTGATGGCAGTGAGAACATACTTCGACCCAATTGCACGAATTGAACTAGGCCTGCACGGTTAGTTGTTGAGATGGACTCAGGTAAACAACATGTTAGCATGAGTTGGAGAGGACTGACTTGGACTTCTGCAGAAGTCCGATGTTTGCTTATGATCCGGGCCGAAGGGAACATACGCAATATGCTAAATAAAGTCCACAAAAAAAGTGACGCTTATAAAGTCATTTGAGATAAACTGGAGAAGGGATTTGTGTGCTCAATAGATCAGTTCAAAGTAAAAGTGAAAAAACTGGTGAAACGAGCTGGTACCCACAGGGTTCTGGGTCCAGCTCAGCCTAAAGAAATAACATGGGACAACGTGAACCCACCATCCTTAGAGAGAGACATGGGGTCCTGTGTGATGTCAGAGGCGGGAGCCCGCTAACCCCTGACTGTAAAAAACTATAGCCTACTACAGTTTGTTTAAATTATGTTTTAGGAAAAACAAACAGAACAGAATCTGACATTGCTCCTCACAAGAACCTGGTCCAGGTGAGACTCACTGGGCCTCATCAGACCGGATCAGGCTGTGAGGTCAAGAGCAGCAGAACTGTCATTGGTAGTTAAGTATCTGCAGTATAGTATTGAAAGTAGCAGTGTCTACGGTAGTGATTCTAGTATTCACAGTTACTGTAGTATTTGCAGTACTTGTACCTGTCGAGCAGCACGTTCTCCACAGCTGAGACGAAGGAGGGGAGCAGCAGGTTGACTCCTCTCAGGTCACAGCAGAACAGACATGTGGAGTTCAGCAGGATGGAAGCCAGAACACGGGGACACACCTCCTCCACCTGCAGACCCTGAAGGAGAACCAGGTAGAACCTGAAGGTTGGACAGAGGAGGGGAGAACGCACTTAAGTTTTAAATTGTGTGTGTGTGTGTGTGTGTCTGTGTGTGTGTGTGTGTGTGTGTGTGTGTGTGTGTGTGTGTGTGTGTGTGTGTGTGTGTGTGTGTGTGGGTGGGTGGGTGGGTGGGTGTGTGTGTGTGTGTGTGTGTGTGGGGAGGCAGGCAGTCAGACAGAAACAGACTGTGTGATGTTAAGGGAAATCATTCCATAAGAAGGTGGTATGATAGGAAAAGGCCCTTTGGCCTGTTGGCTTCTTGTAACTCTGGGGACAGAGTTAGTGAGTGTAGTGAGTGTAATGAGAGTGCTGTCCTGTTGTTGCTGTATCTGTACAGGGGTGTGTGAATCTGCAGAAGTACCACGTGAACCTATCTGTGGGATTCACTCACCATTTAGCTTCTTCTCTTCTCAGAGTCTCTTAGAGTGGGTTAGGTCTGTGTGGCCTGCCTTCGCTGGTTCTTTTGTTTAATTTATGTTCTAGTCAGCTGCTCGATAGCGGTGTTTTAGTTTTAGTCTTTTCAAGTTATTTTGAGTTTCATTTGGAGTTTCCCCTCTCCCTTTGAATCGCTTGTGATTTTTGTGGTTATCCTTCTGGAGTAACTTTTAGATTCCCCTGGTCCACAATTGCGTCCCTCCCCCTGTCCCCCTGATGGTTAACTAAACGGAAAATGTCCTGGTAATTTTCTGCCAGGACATTTTCTGTTTTTCTTCAGATGTTTTTTCTTAGAGTGTGGTGGCTGATCAGCACAAGACCTACGAAAAATAAGAACATTTTCTAAAATGTTCCGTGGTACCAGTCCATCTATCCCCTCATTCACAAACGTTCAGGGGAACCACCCTATGTTTTCCCTGACAATGCGACATTATTTTTCATACTGCCTGCCTGAATATATCTGTATTCTCCCTCCGTCTGAAACACAACCCAAAGTTCTACCAAAGTTCAGCATCACTTTAACTGTGATTAGAGGTTACTGGCGACCAAGAAATGTATCCAGCGTTATCTCTGTCAGTTTTACTGCTTTATTGGTCGTCATTCTACCATGAAGGCATGGGGGTGAAGTTTGACCCTGAAGTGACCATGCTCCTTTTATTTGGTTTTCACGTTTTTCTCAGGTTAAAAGCTTTTAAAAAGTACCCTTAAAAAATGAGGAGGTAAAAAAATTATTTCTGTGATCTTCTGACATCTGATCTCATCAGCTTGAACGCACCTTGGAAATCATCAAGAGTCGTAAAATCAGTTTTCTGCAACGTTTTGGAAAACCTATTTTGCGGCCAGTTTGGAAAATGGCTGCCGCGTCCGTCAGGGGCCGAATTGGCAGCGCCCCGATATCTATATCTTTTCATGACATATAACCCTACATCTGTGCCTAATTTGTTGCTTTTATCGCAAAATGCACAATTGTTATGAATATTTCAGCTTAGCTGCCCTGCTGTTACATGAGATTTAGATTTATTTTTTCATTTCTTTTCTGTAAATCTTTTAATCTGGAAAGAACTTTGTACTTAAGTTTGACAAGTGTTATATAAATGATTATTATTATTACTACACTAGTTGTTTAGGTTACTTATCTCTACTTTCTTATGTAAAACGAAAAATTAAGCAGTCAAACAATGGCTTATGAGATTTCTTAAAAACAATCTCTGCAGCCTCAGGAGTGTGTGTAATGTGTCACTAGCCTGTCAGTAAACGGCTGCCCGTACAGCGGTCCGTTGCCCACACCGGGTTCCTGTCCCGGGTGAGGAAGAGTTTATGAGAAATGTGGAGCCATCACCAAAGCCTGAGGAGCCAAGAAATATTTTACAGCTGAAAACTGAAATGTTTTCAAATGTGGAGCAGGTTTGAACCGAGGCTCCGTTTGTAAATGACGAAACATACTGTGCGTTCCAAAACCCATACTACCATACTACTTAGTATGACAGAAAAAAAGATTTCTTATGTCCCAATACATAGTATGTCAAATGCAGTGTGCCAAAAATACCAGGATGTCCCACTACATCTGGTCACATTTTACAGTATGGAAGCCAGCATGCTTTTCTGGCTGTTCTGACCCACAATCCTCTGCACAGCAGATATATTGTATTCATACTGCATGCAACAGTACGTACTTTGTAAGGGCAGCTGCAGTGTGCTAGAAGTAAAAAGTAAAAGTATGTGATTTGGGACGTAGTCAGTCGTGCTGCTCCTCGTCCTGGAATGATTCACAACTTGATAACCCGGTCCTCTTATTTCCTTGTTCCCTCCCCTTCAGATCGACAGTTTGAAGGTGGGTGTAACCAACATAACACATGATGATTACATCACAGCTCAAACTAGTGTCGGTTCTCAGGAAGTGAAACTCAGACAGTCGTTGCTACTGAGAGGTGAAATGGCGCAGAAAGGAGTTCAGCTGGAGAGAGAGTCATTCTCTTGTTCGATCTGTCTGGATCTACTGAAGGATCCGGTGACTACTACCTGTGGACACAGCTACTGCATGAACTGTATTAAAAGCTTCTGGGATGGAGAGGATGAGAAGAAGATCTACAGCTGCCCTCAGTGTAGGCAGACCTTCACACCGAGGCCTGTCCTGCTGAAAAGCACCATGTTAGCAGATTTAGTGGAGGAGCTGAAGAAGACTGGACTCCAAGCTGCTCCTGCTGATCACTGCTATGCTGGACCTGAAGATGTGGCCTGTGATGTCTGCACTGGGAGGAAACTGAAAGCCTTCAAGTCCTGTCTGGTGTGTCTGGCCTCTTACTGTGAGAAACACCTCCAGCCTCATTATGATGTGGCTCCGTTAAAGAAACACAAGCTGGTGGAGCCCTCCAAGAAGCTCCAGGAGAACATCTGCTCTCGTCACGACGAGGTGATGAAGATGTTCTGTCGTACTGATCAGCAGTGTATCTGTTATCTCTGCTCTGTGGATGAACATAAAGGCCACGACACCGTCTCAGCTGCAGCAGAAAGGACCGAGAGGCAGAGAGAGCTGGAGGTGAGTCGACTCAACATCCAGCAGAGGATCCAGGACAGAGAGAAAGATGTGAAGCTGCTCCAACAGGAGGTGGAGGCTGTCAATCGCTCTGCTGATAAAGCAGTGGAGGACAGTGAGAAGATCTTCACCGAGCTGATCCGTCTCATGGAGAAAAGAAGCTGTGATGTGAAGCAGCAGGTCAGATCCCAGCAGAAAAGTGAAGTGAGTCGAGTCAAAGAGCTTCAGGAGAAGCTGGAGCAGGAGATCACTGAGCTGAAGAGGAGAGACGCTGAGATGAAGCTGCTGTCACACACAGAGGATCACTACCAGTTTCTATATAACTACCCCTCACTGTCACCACTCACTGAATCTACATCCAGCATCAATATCCGTCCTCTGAGCTACTTTGAGGACGTGACGGCGGCTGTGTCAGAAGTCAGAGATAAACTACAGGACGTTCTGAGAGAGAAATGGACAAACGTCTCACAGACAGTGACTGAAGTGGATGTTTTACTGTCACAACCAGAGCCCAAGACCAGAGCTGGATTCTTACAATATTCACGAGAAATCACACTGGATCCAAACACAGCATACACAAAGCTGTTATTATCTGAGGGGAACAGAAAAGCAACATTTATGATACAACATCAGTCTTATTCTAGTCATCCAGACAGATTCACTGCATGTCGTCAGGTCCTGAGTAGAGAGAGTCTGACTGGACGTTGTTACTGGGAGGTGGAGAGGAGAGGGACAGGAGTTAATGTAGCAGTCACATACAAGAGTATCAGGAGAGCAGGGGGGTCGAATGAACGTTTGTTTGGATACAATGATAAATCTTGGGCGTTAGATTGTAACCAAAACAGTTATACATTTTTGTACAACAAAGTCAAAACCCCCGTCTCAGGTCCTCCGTCCTCCAGAGTAGGAGTGTACCTGGATCACAGTGCAGGTATTCTGTCCTTCTACAGCGTCTCTGAAACCATGACTCTCCTCCACAGAGTCCAGACCACATTCACTGAGCCTCTCTATGCTGGACTTAGGCTTTATGGTTATGATGTCACTGCTGAGTTGTGTAAACTGAAATAGACAGAAGTCATTTAAGGGTTAAATTCAGTGTTTTAACTCTTAAACTTCTCTGGTGTCCATCATTGTTGCTGCAGAGCTGATTTGTGTCTGGACCGCAGAGGACCAGCCCTACAAACACTAAAGTGTGTCACTGACTGACTGACTGAGTGATGAAGTTACAGGATTCATCAGCGACTGTTGCAGGTTCCTCATTGGTTGTTGCTCTTTCTAAATGAAAAGCTGGAGAACAGTTCAGTGTTTATGTTTTCTGGGGATTGTGTCAGCGGTTCATTGAATCATTACATCGTGCTGTTGTTGTGCATGTGCTATTGTTTATAGTAGTTTAAGTTACGTTACGTTGTGCTTCGTATTGTGTTACCACCGTGCATTCACACCAAGCAGGAAGCACATTAGCAAGCCACACGTCGCTACTGCGGTATGAACCCAAAATAAACACACTGTGCTGTGATTTAATATCAATAAACGGATCAAAATGATGCCGAAATAACGATAATATGATGTTGATTTGTAAAAAGAGTGAATTCATGCTTTGTCAGGTCTGTCCGCAACACAGCAAGCAAACAACTTTTAAAATGCTTGTTTTCTGAACGGAGTCCGGATCGATCAGTGCCAGGCTATGCTAACATTGTAGCTGCTCCATCAACACTCCATCTAGGAATAAACACGGCAGCAACAACATCAGTGATGACGTCAACTTTGTAAGTATGTATATATTGTTACACACCACTTATATGATGAATGCTTTTGATACACATGCTTTAATAAAAAGCTGAAATGCTTGTAACCTGCAGACTGTATGTCATGATGATACATTTACACCTTGTATAAAATGTATAATATACTGACTAGTAAATGTCACCATTTACTATTACTGAATGCAATTTGATCATTATAAGTTGTCTTTCAATCAAACATTAAGATATAAGTGGAAAAAACTGTTCACAAGACATGATAGACATGACCACTGATTATTTGTGTAACAATTTAGCCACAAATTCACATTATTTCTATTCTATTGTCACATTCTACCAAAATGGCCGGTGTTGAACAACAAAATATGAATATAAGAAGTGTTTTCAGTCCAAAATGGCGGCGGTTCTGTAAATGTGTGAGTGTCTTCAGGTGGCGCTCCTTCCTGTGTCTGTTTCACTGCTCATGATGATCTTTGTTCAACTGAACTGATATTTCTCTGCATGAAAATGTAAACTTCTCTGTGCTCTAAATGTTTGATGAATATTTGTATATATATATATATATGTGTGTGTGTGTGTGTGTGTGTGTGTGTGTGTGTGTGTGTGTGTGTCTGTGTGTGTGTGTGTGTGTGTGTGTGTGTGTGTGTGTTGTTGTTTCTCTTCCACTGCACGGGTCTTAAAGGAAGGTCTAGTGATTTATTTCTGATCATAGATATTCTGTTCTCACCACTTTTTGTAAAGATATCTAGAATCACATTTATTTGTTGGGCAGACTAAATGTTGTCGTCCAGATCGACGTACAAACGAGATCCTAAGATGTTTAATGAAACTGTAATTATCATGATCATAATCAATAAGGAAATCATTATTCTCTGTTACATCGCTGAGATTCTGCTCAAACAAACTGATTGTGTGGATGAAAATGAATCTGTACGTGAAATCATTGAACAAGAGTCATTTAGCAGACTTTACTGATGGGATGTGTGAACAAACTGAAGGTTTCTATAATCAATAAACAAGAATGAACTAAGTCTTTGCTTGTCTTTTTTCCAGGGTATCATACAAAGCTGATGGAGTAAATGTGACTAGGAGAGAATAACTGAGGCAGTTTTCCTCCTGAAACACCACAAAGTCCAGTGTTCATGTTTAGAGTCAGTCAGTCTCTGTTTAAAAACAATCTAAAGAAAGATTAAAACTAAAAGGTAACATAACTTATTAGTTGTGACATGAGGATTTTGTTATCATAGTTATTGAACACAATCACAAGTTCATATATTGAATACAAATTCCAACTTCTTTCCCCACATACTGATAGAAGAACGCTCTTTTTCTCCACTTCAGCTCGTATTATTCCTCTGACGATACGCTCAACACTTGTTTCTACACCGTGTTCAGAACGTTTTATTTTCACTGGGCTTGTTGTCTCCTCTGTATAACCACAGCTGTGGTGCTTTGGTGATTCTCTGAGCAACCTGGAGAGCACACAAACGGGACTATTGTTTGTTCTTCATTCAAACCGTATCATGCAGCTTTAAACACAACAACTGTTGTGGATTTATGGCTTTTTAAACTGTTTTGGATACATGAACGAAACCGTCTTGCCACATGGACTCTACATCTCTTTCTTTACATATTTACATCTCTTTCTTTATGTGCATTTATTTTGTTTGTTGCAATACATGAGATTGATTTAAAGTGTGTATTGATCAAATCTCTTGGATTTTTGTGTAAGATGCATTACAAGAGCCACAATGAGGTGGATCACCAGACGGCACTGATTACTTCCAGAGTGAAGACAGGTGGAGCTACAGCTGACACAGATGACGGCCTGATTACTGAAGGATGCAATCGTCCAATAGGATGCTTTGTGTGTGTGTGTGTGTGTGTGTGTGTGTGTGTGTGTGTGTGTGTGTGTGTGTGTGTGTGTGTGTGTGTGTGTGTGTGTGTGTGTGTGTGTGTGTGTCTGGCAAAGCTGTATATAAAGTTGTTTCTGACACTCGCGTCTGTTTGACGTTGGTGTCGGCAGAGATGTTGGTTTTTGATTCAGTTCAACACTCTTTGACTAAAGACAACAACATAGAAAGAGTCAAGTCTATGTAGTGTTCTCCTTTTCCAGTTTGTTCAGAGCTCCAAAGCCTCAAACACATATCTGTTGGGGTGAAAGAGCTTCTTCGTTTCATTATCTGAGCAAAGAAAAAAGCCCATGTTTAAAATGCTGTTAGATAACTGGAAGTTTGGGGAATTTCTTCCTACTACTTTTTCTTTTTAACAAATCTACAATAATAGAGAGAATCCTGTAGTTCAGGCTTTTTTTCTCCATAAAACACCAGACTTTGAGAAACTTAATAACACTTTTTTACCATGATGACTACTGTGGGTTGTCAGGCTGATGACGACTAAAACTGGTGGACACATTTGAGCTTCAGATGTCCTACAGAACCTCTGTCTTTCCTTGAATCTAAACTTGTTAATACAATATATTGTATTACCCCAAGTGATGCTGTACAGGTCTTGACCAGGGAGGTTTTATAGAGGAAACTTCATAACAAAAAAAAGAACTCACATCTGTGTCTTTAATTATTAGGGTGTCTTTAGGGTGTCTTGGTAGTGTGTAGGTCTGGGTAGTGTGTATGTCTGGGTAGTGTGTAGGTCTTGGTAGTGTGTAGGTCTTGGTTGACCCTCACCTTTTACCATCTTAGGTTTATGGTATTTCACATTCTTCCTGTTTTTGATCCTGGAATGAATGAAAGGTCACTATCCATCATTTTTCTCTCTCTCTCTCTCTCTCTCTCTCTCTCTCTCTCTCAATTCAATTCAATTCAAATGGCTTTATTGGCATGACGTAACACTGCACATGTTGCCAAAGCATATTCAAATGATGAATCTTTTTTTTTACAATAATTACATTCATAAATATCGATTAAATAAAATAAAATACAAAATAATTTCAATCAATTAATTAATTTGAACAATGATATAAACAGGTAATATACAAATTAACAAACAAACAAACAACAACAAGGTGCAGACAGCTGTCCCCGTCCCTGTCCCTCAGTTCATGTCCCTGTCCCTCAGTTGATGGCAGGCAGCAACATAGGCTGCTACCAGCTCACAGGTCCTAGTGTCCTCCCCCAGTAGGACAGATAATTTGTCTTCACCTGAGAGCTGTAGAAAACCTTTAGTTATTAAATTAATTTTATTGAAATATATTTCCCTGTAGTTTTGATATTTCTCACATCTGGTGAGGAAGTGTAGTTCTGTCTCAGGCTCACTCAGGCTGCAGTGAGAACACAGCCATTGCTCTACAGGGAGCCAGGTCTTCCTGTGTCGCCCCTGTTCAATGGCGAGGCTGTGCTCACTCAGTCTGTACTTTGTCCAGGTTTTTCTTAAATGTAGATCAGTAACCATGCTCAGATAGTCTGCTATGGTGTACTGTTGGTTTAGAGCCAGATAGCACTGCATTCTGCTCTGTGCCTTTGTCTGTGTTTGCCAATAGGTGATGTAGTTTTGTTTTAACTGTGTTGTAATTTGGTTGAGTCTAATTGGTGGTCTGTTCTGGTCCTGAGGCCTTGGTGTGTTAGTGGAGAGGGTTGATGAACTCAGCCTCAGGACCAGCTGGGTAAGGGGGTTCCCCTTTCTGCTCATCTCTTGGCACTGCAGGGCTTGGTAATGATATGAGAGGGGGTCACTATGTTTTAGATGTGTCCAAAATTTAAAATTGCTCTTTTTTGTGGATACTGGCCTAATTCTGCCCTGCATGCATTATTTGTAGTTTTCCTCTGGACATGTAGGAGAATCTTACAGAACTCTGCATGCAGGGTCTCAGTGGGGTGTTTATCCCATTGAGTGAAGTCTTGGTTTGTAAGTGGACCCCACACCTCGCTGCCATAGAGTGCAATTGGTTCAATAACACACTCGATAAGTTTAAGCCAAATTTTAATCGGTATTTCGGTTTGGATATTTTTTTTAATGGCATAGAAAGCCCTGCGTGCTTTCTCTCTCAGCTCATGAACTGCCTCTTTAAAATGTCCAGTTGAACTCATTTTTAAACCGAGGTAATTGTAGTGTGTGCAGTCTCTCTCTCTCTCTCTCTCTCTCTCAGCACGTTTTAAAAACAACCGCAGTGCTGAACATGTACATGATGACAATGAATACAAAGCAAGCAATAATAAGAACAGAGTAAAAACAATGAACACTAGAATGGCACTCGGAGAGCGTAGACCTCCGCCAAGGTGCCTGACTTTAAAAACAGATCACAGCTCACAGCTGGCGGTACCGTGAGGTGGTCGGCTTGTTATTAACACGGTGTGTTTCCGTGTAACGTATCGGCGGATGCCTCTCTCATTCAGCAGCCTTGTTATGTCTGTATAACGTTACACTACGTCGTCTCTCATCCCGTCATCTACCGCTTTTTTTTCTTTCTCACCACGGACGGACAGCAGCTCCCGTCGCACCTCGATGTCTCGCCACACATCCACACACGTATCTCTCTGCTCTCAGGAGGAAGAAGGCGGGGTCACGCGTCATCAACGTGTCATCAGCTACACTGCACATGTGTTATACCCTGTGGTCTTAATGCTCAGGCTGATTGGAATTCTTAAAAGAAAATCCTGAATCTGGATCATGATCCGGATCGCCACCAAAATCTAATGAATTGTTCATTGTGCTACACTCCACCCCTCCAAAACAATTCATTCAAATCCTTCACGAACTTTTGCAGTAATCCTGATAACAGACAAACCAACGCTGATGAAAACATAACCTCGGGCGTTGAAGGAGGTAATAATGTGAATATAATAGCAGTAAAGGAGTTGCAGCTCAACAGAAAATTAACTTAATGAAACGCCAGCAAAAAGAGGTTCAACTATTCTGTTTGTCTGAGCTGTTGATATGAAAAGGTAAGCTGTTCCAGAGGTTAGCGGCGGAGGACTAAATTTAGATATGATTTTACTTGCATCTTGCACATCAGTATCTGATTCTAGTTAGCTCTAATGTGCTAAAATGCTGACTCATATCCGGGTGTTAGGACTCATTCCTGTAGCACTCTTTAGCTAGTGAGCTAGGCGACATGCATTCCCAAGACCCCCAACAGATCACGTCAAAGTTGCAACTAATTGTCATTGGTGATCTTTCCCCCTTAATCACTGAGATTGAGAACGGTTGACACCTTCATTACTCCCCTAGTCTAGCAGCCCCTTAAAGGGAGCAGCTGGTGGCCAAACGGAGGCTCGGCTCACTCTGTTCTGTCCTGTTACTGCTGTTGAGGGAGATGAACATCAGACTAAGGTGCCGTTTGCAGTCTTAGCTCCCCCCCGCGACGCTCGTGTAGCTTTATATGAAGAGCGTAGGATACGGTGTGTGTGCGTTGGCGTGCTGGAGGATCACACGTAGGCCAATTGTTTGGTCACCGTAACTTGCGGCTCGAGGAACGAGGAAACTGGTGCTTCCTGTGTGACGTAGTTGGCTGTACGTGGCGGAGGAGGAGCTCTGTTGCCACTGCTGTTTTTGTCCCTTAGTTAGTTATTTTATTTTTCCTATTTCTGGTTATTAAGTTATTTTTGGTTGTATTGGATTTTTGTATGTTGATTTATTTTTAATAATCTGTTTACCCGTTTACCTCTATCTTCTGCATTTGTGGTTAGTGTGTTTTGCTTTTGTTCATTTGCTTCTTTCTTTTTGTTTAAAGTGGTGGCCCAACACCAACATAGGTTTCTTGCTGTAATAGGGGAGGGGGCATTTATTTAGTTTATCTGTAAACCAGCTGTTGTGGAGGTAATCGGGAAGTGAACATTCCTAGCTCTCTGCCAGTTAACAGGACGGTTGGGTTGCTATATACTTGCAGGTGGTTGGTCAGTGGGTGGAGGGATTCTTCTTGTGTTGGGGTTCTTATTGCATGAGGCTTGCTGTGTCCTCCTAACCCCTGTGTGCTCTTTACCTTGCAGTGTGAGTGGAAGTAACTGTGTGTTTTTCCAACTACTGGTGGTGGTGAACTGTTCTGCATTTCCTCTCCCCTCACTCCATTCCTCCTGTGGGTTTCCCTGGCACCCTTCCTCCTGTACTGGTAAGGTTAGTGGTGTAGTGACATTTTTAAAAACATTTGAACTCTATTTTTGTAATAAAGGACATTATTTTTCTAGCCTGGCCTCTCTTGCAGCTTTTATCATTGCAGCAACTAATCACCATTTTTGAATTTAAATAAAAGTTATTTGATTTTGAAACTTGAAACTCACGTCTCTGCCCCGTCTCTTTATCAAGGAACTTGTGTAACTTGGTTGGGTTATTCTCTGGGTGAAATTCCCAGAGTGGCGTTGTCGGGTTGTAATAGCCTGGGTTTCTGCTAAGTGCCCGGGTTACATAATAATTATGAATTTTGTAGTGGAGTTATTAAAACAGATTGCTCCGTCCTGGCCGAACAGTCACCGTCGGTGCAGAGAAGGCGTCATGGTCTCAGTGGTCACGCTGTCCTGCAGCTGAGTAGAGCCTCACTTCTGGATATTTTGCGCATGCTTACTTTGAGGAATTGATGTAAGCACAAATTCTCAATTCATATTTGAGTTGTGACATCTTTCAAAATGATTTCCTTAAATTTGAATAACATAGTTTAAGATAAAATATGCATGTTAGAGCCATTTGTTCAGTAGAAATATCTGTGGTTAATTTACATTTTGTTTTATTTGCTTGAGATAAATAACTCTGTAGTTTCACTGCAGTGTGCTCAATAAGGACCAATTGTGACTGCAGCCAGTCCTGTATTCTGATTGGGCGAAAGCTAAATTGTGCTGCATGTGCTCGTTAAACGATTCAGTTGAAGCCATGGAGCCTGGAGAGCACACTAGTCTTTGACCGTGCTTAATATACCGTGCTTAATATTACTGTTCTTGCTTTTTTACTGCTTATGTTTTTGATATTTTGTTACCATTTTTGTATTTGAAGACTAAAGAAAGATTTTCAGTAACCGGTTGAAATGAAGAACATGGACTACGGAGTTTTATTGAAACACGCGTCAACTACATGCTTGGACTCTGTAGCTTAAGTGGGCATCTAAAGAAATAGACGGAGCCACACTTACATTAGTCAAAGACTAAGCTCGTTAAGGAAACGAAGCATATGGATGGACCCTTTGTAAAGAGACGTGGATTATGGACATAATTCTTCACGTAACAAGGATATAAGAGCCACGTTGATTTTCATCGCTGTGCACTAAAGGAAAGTGAGTACATGAAGATCTCAGTCTACAATGTCCTTACATTCTGGAGCCATGTTCAATTAAGCCTCAAGCCGTTTTGCAACTAAGCTGCAGTGGTCATTCTTTGAAGTGCACATGTTAAAACTCTTGAAAACGTCTGTGGACATATTGTGGAAGAGTGAGAAGCTGTCGTTTTGAAGAAAACAAGACAGTTTGTGTGCATTAAACCTTGGCAAGAGTGACGCCGTAGATAATGGAAGTTGCAGGAAACGGCCAGAAGAGGGAGCCAAAGCCCACGGCAAAGGCTGTGGAAGAAAAAGTGAACAGGCTTAAGAATGAAAGAAAAGGCAAGCTGGCTCATCTCACTCGTAAAAGAAGGGAGATTGAAAATCTCAAGAAAGATAAAGTTAATAATGAAATGATTAAAGATGAAGCATTATTTATCTTTTGGAAGTTCTTTAGAGAATTTAAAGAGCTTAATGCAGAAATATGAACTCTTCTAGAAGACGAAGATAAAGAAGAGGAGCAGTGTAACTGGTACATGCCCAAATGTGTGGACTTTGAGAACTTTGTTCAGGAAACAGAGGACTGGATTGAAAAGATTAAGAGACATCCTGAAGAAGAGAATGATGATGGCAATAAATATGAGGATGATGATGACATAAAGCCAAGTGATAGCATCTCAGAGGTCATCAGTCGCACATCCAAGAGAAGCTCTGTGCTTAGCCATGCATCACAAGCATCCAGTGCAAGTTCTGCTCGTTTGAAGCTGCAGGCAGAGCGGGAAGAGCTGTTAGCACGTGCTGCCTTTCTAAAGAAACGTCAAGACATTGAGATGGAAGAAACACACTTAAAGGCGCGCAAAGAGCAAGTGGAGCTAGATGCCAAGATTGCTGCATCAGACGCCAAAATAAAGGTGTATGCAGATTATGAAGATGGTCAAGATGGCATGAATGAATATTACGAGTCAAAAAGCAGGTACAAAGTGGGTTTAAAGGACATGTATGTTAAAGATGAAGATGGTGAGACACAAGTGAGTTTCCCAGCACCTGTAGGCCCAAAGCACCCAGCTCAGACTGCTAATGATCATCACAGAGCTTCGCCTCTTAAAGCAGCCAGGTCAGCAGTACCTCCCCCTCAGAGAGCAGCTAGTTCAACAGTACCTCCAGACCCTTCACAGCAAGCAGGTTCCTCTGATGGCATCTCCAAAATAATGCAGTGCCAGAATGAGATAACAGAAATGCTAGTCAAGCAGCAAAACATGTCACAACTCCCACAGAGAGATGTTCCAACTTTCTCAGGAGATCCACTCAGCTACCGTTCGTTTATAAGGGCATTCGAACAGACTATTGAGAACAAGACTGCTAGTGCACAAGATAGGTTGTTCTACCTGCAGCAGGTCACAAGTGGAGAACCTCTTAACCTTGTTCGTAGTTGTGAACACATGTGGCCAGATGAAGGTTACAGAGAAGCTAGGAGGCTCCTTCAACAACAGTATGGAGATGAACTGCGAATAACCACAGCCTTGATGAATAAAGCTCTTGAATGGCCTCAGATAAAATCAGAAGACAGGAAAGCATTAAATGCATATGCTTTGTTCCTCATAGGATGTCGAAACACTATGAGTGATGTGGATTACATGGATGAGATGGACAACCCTAGCAATATGAAGACTGTCATCTCAAAACTCCCCTTCAAACTAAAAGAACGGTGGAGAAATCGAGCATATGAAATCCAAACAAAAACAGGAAGAAGAGCCAGGTTTTCCGACCTGGTGGATTTCATCAACTGGCAAGCAAAGGTCAGCAACGACCCACTTTTGGGAGATATTTTGGATGTCAGCGTAGAAGGAAAGGGGAAGCCTAAGATAAACATTAAGACAAGTAACCCCAAGAGCATCAGTTTTGCTACAAGTGTCTCTCTGGCTGGAAGACACAGTGGTGCTCAACAACCACAAGAGAAGAAGTATGGTTCAGCCAAACTATCTGATGTTTTCCAAAAATCCTGCATGTACTGTCATAAAAGCCACACCTTGGAGTTTTGTGAGAAGATAAAAGAACAGACTCCCAAAGACAGAATCAAATTCTTAACATCACAAGGACTCTGTTTTGGATGCCTCACACCAGGTCACATGAGTAAATATTGTCGTAAGAGAATGCAATGCCAGGAGTGTTCAGGAAAACACCCAAGCATTTTGCATGTTGTGAAGGAATTCCCAGTTCTGTCCGAAAAGGATGAAAATAGGAATACAGAAACTACTAACGCGGTCACAAGCGCCTTCGTAGGAACAGAACATGAAAGCAGCAGAGACACTGGGGCAGGTAATGGAGAAAATATCCTTTCCATAGTACCAGTGAAAATAAAGTCCAAAAGAAGTGACAAGGTGATCCAGGTCTATGCGTTTTTAGACCAAGAAAGCACAGCAACCTTCTGTACCGATGAGGTCAGGCAGCAGCTTAACCTCCGAGGAAGGAAAGCGGAACTCTTACTCACTACTATGGCATCAGAAAAGAAGGTGAGCACTCACGTTCTGTCAGATCTGGAAGTATGCAGCCTGGAAGGGAAGAATTACATAGACCTTCCGCAGGCGTTCACTCAACCAAGTATACCAGTGAAAAAAGACAACGTTCCTCTTCAGAAAGATGTCGATCGATGGCCTTATCTGCATGAAGTTCGCATCTCGCATATCGAAGCAGAAGTCGGCTTGCTTATTGGTACTGATGCCTTTAAAGCCATGGAGCCCCAGCAGATAATAAACAGCAGATGTGATGGGCCGTATGCAGTGAAGACTCCTCTTGGATGGGTCATCAACGGTCCACTCAGAGGCACCACTACAGCCAACCTAGAAATGGTGAGTCACTCAGTCAATCGCATTTCAGTATCCAATGTGGAAAACCTGTTGACTCAGCTGTACAATGCAGACTTCCCAGAGAGAGGATACGATGATAAGACTGAGATGTCACAGGAGGACCGTCAGTTCCTTGACTCAGTGAAAGGATCAACACAGCTAGTTGATGGTCACTACTGCATCGGACTACCACTGAAAGACAAAGACTTAAAAATGCCTGATAACAGATCTTTAGCCGAGCAGCGCCTTACAAGCCTCATAATGGGAAAAATCGTCAAGATAATGCCAGACTCGAAAGGAACCGTCCGCAGTGTCTGTGTTCAGACGAAGACAAGCACATTGGAGAGACCCATAACTAAGATATGCCTCTTGGAGGAGGCATTGTGAAGATCAAAAGAGACTGAATAAGTTAAAGACATTTATCTGTTTGCGATCTGTTTAAACAAATTTACATTTTGTTTAATTTGCTTGAGATAAATAACTCTGTAGTTTCACTGCAGTGTGCTCAATAAGGACCAAGTGTGACTGCAGCCAGTCCTGTATTCTGATTGGGCGAAAGCTAAATTGTGCTGCATGTGCTCGTTAAACGATTCAGTTGAAGCTATGGAGCCTGGAGAGCACACTAGTCTTTGACCGTGCTTAATATACCGTGCTTAATATACCGTGCTTAATATTACTGTTCTTACCTTTTTACTGCTTATGTTTTTGATATTTTGTTACCATTTTTGTATTTGTAGACTAAAGAAAGATTTTCAGTAAACGGTTGAAATGAAGAACATGGACTACGGAGTTTTATTGAAACACGCGTCAACTACATGCTTGGACTCTGTAGCTTAAGTGGGCATCTTTAAGAAATAGACGGAGCCACACTTACAACGTGGCTGATTTGCAGTCTAATAATACTAACTAGAAAATGCATTTCCTGCTGAAAATGCGTGGGAATGCTGACAGCTGAAAGGACCTGCAGGATCTCTGTTCTAGTCAGCTGCTCGATAGCGGTGTTTTAGTTTTAGTCTTTTCAAGTTATATTGAGTGTAGGGAGTCTTCCTTTAGGCCTGTTTTCATTTGGTGTTTCCCCTTCTCCCTTTGAATTGCTTGCGATTTTTGTGGTTATCCTTCAGGAGTAACTTCAAGATTCCCCTGGGGCCTCATGTATAAACGGTGCGCACGTACTAAAATGTTGCGTACGCTGTGTTTCACGCTGACGCCGGGATGTATAAAAGTCAACGTGACGTGAGAATGTGCGAACCGTGCCGCAAATTCTAGACCAGTCGTGAAAATGTGCGGGCCGTCCTCCAAACTCTGTCATCTGGCAGTGTCAAACTATAAAGTACTGAAACTCGCTAAATGCGTAAAATATTTTTTCCACTCAACTTACTGAGTTTTATTTATGATGTGGGATCCAAAAAAAAACCCACATATTTCTTTACTAGTTTGCGCATAATGTTTAACATCAGAAGGCACAACAAAAACACATTTAAACTAATGTCCCTGAGATGACATGCCTTAACCACTGTGTCAAAACCAAAATCGCGTGCTGCACAATGTGGCAGACCAACATGCTGTGTCTGTGCTCCAGAGGAGCTTCAGATGGATGAACCGGACCCTGGCACACCTAACAATGAGCCAAAAGCAGCAGCTTTACAGCGCCGTTTAGATGCAACACACAGAATGTAAAGCAACGAGGTGAGTTGAGACAAACATTTATTTTTCAACAAGGTCTTTTAATATATAACTTATCCCACCAAGAACCTCATTCATTCTTTTTAATTCGTTGCATATATATTCTTCATTGTATTGACAATCTCTCTCTGTGACTCACAGCACAGCGTTAGTGAGGACACGGCCAGACCGCCGCCCCTCAGCAGTCGAGGCTCGGGCGCAGCTGACCGTTCTTCTTTTTGTTCCTTTTCCAGCGTGATTTGCCGTCGTTATTTGGACAATAGGTGACAGCATGGAGCGTGTTTATAGTCATTTGCATAGTTATTAATGGGAGGAGACAAGGCGGACCAAGTGGCACGTGCAGCTGCGCTCAATTTCACGTTCATTGAGATGTATAAAGGAAAGGTACGCAGGAACAGGCGTACGCACAGTTTTATACATGTGGAAATTTCTGTGCTTACGTACTTTTCCAATTTTGTTAGTACGCCATCTTCCAGTGTGAAAGCTGCGCAGTCTTTTATACATGAGGCCCCTGGTCCGCAATTGCGTCCCTCCCCCTGATGGTTAACTTAACGGAAAATGTCCTGGGGTCTCATTTATAACCGTTGCGTACGCACAAAACGGGGCCTGAAATGTGCGTACGCCACTTCCCACGCAACAGTTGTGATCTATAAAAACAAACTTGACGGGAGAATGTGCGCACCGGTACGGAAACTTTGACCCGTGCGTACGCATATTATGGAGGCACCGAGGCAGGGGAAACTGGAGACGCAGATGAATTGAAGCCAGACTGTAGACATTAAATGTCATTATACGTATAATGATACCTCTCACACATTTAACTTCACTTCATACTTATATCCACTGTATCATAAACATTTAAAACAGCAGTGTTCTTTGTGCTAGTGAGCCATAACTATTACATAAGCACCTTACAAATTGTAAAAGATCAACTCAAATCTCAAAGCAAATTCCGCTCAATATCTCATCAGCGCTGTCTCACCATCATGTCCCCCCCTCCACCACCGGAGCTCAGAGGAGATCTGAGAGGAGAGGACCGGACTTCCGAGAGTCGCAGTCAGCTGTGGAGCAGCTGATGAAATCATCATCATCGGTTGTAGAAATCCAAGATTATATCAAATAGCATTAAAGAATGGCAGAACAGAGCGCCAATAGTTTTAATAATATCTACTAATAGTGTGCAGATATCACCAAGTACCATATTAGTTTTCATAAAGTTGTTGTGTAAAATCGCTGCAGTAAACATGATGTAACCCTCTGGGAAAACCAGTTGTTTCTAAAACATTTAGAGATATTTCCCTCACTGAAAATTCCTTTTATTTAATAAATAACCACATTCTATATTTTATTCTGAAATTAATTTATCATTGTTTATTTTATTTCCGTTTTTGCTCAGAGTTTTAACTTTGCATCAGGATGTGTTCTACCGGTCAAAAACTTGACAACAAATAAGCTCATTGGTTCAAAGTGAAATAACTGTTGCTATTGGTGTCAAACATTCCAAGTGGGAGTGCAATCAGCCCGGTGTTGTTTAACATAATGATAAATGATATATTTGAAAATTTAGATGGATGCATCAAATCAGCGATATATGCAGATGATGGGGCAATATGGATGAGGGGAAGAAATGTGCCATATGTGATGGAAAATATAAGGAAAGCAATAGGGAAAGTAGAGAAATGGTCATATGAGTGGGGATTCAAAATGTCAACAAATAAAACATGTTATATGATATTTACAAAAAAGAGAAACATTAATACTGAGAATTTAACATTATATGGTCAGTTGATGGAGAGGGTGAATGAATACAAATATCTGGGTCTATGGTTAGACAGTAAATATACATGGCATGTTCATATAAAACATCTGGAAACAAAATGCAAAAAAGTAATAAATTGACTACGAGCTGTGGCTGGATGTAACTGGGGGGCAGATAAACAGTCATTGATTGACATATATAGGGCGAACATGAGATCAACAATGGATTATGGTTGTATAGTTTATGAAGCAGCAGCAAAGACATCATTACAAAAAGTGGATAGAATACAGTGTAGAGCATTACGGTTATGTATCGGAGCTATCAAGTCAACACCCATTAATGCAGTATTAATTGAAGCAGGAGAGACTACACTGGAATTAAGAAGAGAGAAATTAGCTCTAGCATACTGGGTCAGGTTAAAAGGAAGTGGAGAAGAAAATCCTACAAAGGTAACAATTCAAAACTGCTGGGAATACTCTAAGGTTCAAGGGTATGGATTTGGATGGACAATGGAAGAAAAAGTGCGGACATATGGATTGGAGGCCTTCGAGTTCACCAGGTCGACACCAATAAGCAGCGTACCCCCCTGGCTGCTCCCAGAAGTTAAAATAGACATGAGTATCATTGAAAAGAAAAGGGAATGGCAAGTAAATGAAGTGAGAGTTAAAACAAGTGTATACCTAAGGAACAGCTATAATAATTATCTCAAAATATATACAGATGGATCCAAAAATAAACAGGAGTGTGTGGGAGTCGGTATATATATTCCAGAATTTAAAATATCTATTTCCAAAAGACTTTCAGACCAGGTATCAGTGTACACAGCAGAAATAGTGGCAATCATCATTGCAATGCAGTGGGTTGAGGAGGTCAGACCTGACCGAGTGGTGATATGCACAGATTCAAAAGCTGTTTTGGAAAGTATACATTCAACAAAAGCTGTAAGGCAAGATCTAATCATTGAACTGTACTATAGCTTGCTAAGACTACACAGAGGGGGTATAGATGTATTATTCTGTTGGGTTCCAGCACACGAGGGGGTGAAAGGAAACGAGTTTGCAGATAAACTAGCAAAAAGTTCACTGCAAAAAGACATTACAGTAAAAGTTTTACTTGGGAAAGGAGAAGGAAAAGCTGTGATTAAAAGGAAAGGAGTTGAGATATGGCAGAAAAGATGGGAGGAGGACCAGAAAGGAAGGAGATATTTCAAAATACAAAAGTCGGTCATAACAAAGACGTATAAAGAAAGGAACAGAAGGGAAGAAATCATCATAACAAGACTCTTAATGGCACGTTGGCTTTAATGGGGAAAAGGAACAGTGACAAGTGTGGGGATTGTGGTGATAAAGAAAATGTGGAGCATATCCTAATTCAATGTAAAAAGTATGAGGCTGAAAGAAAAAGACTACAGGACCAAGTCAGAGAGGAGGGACGGGACTGGGATCTGATGGGGATACTGGGAACAGAGGGTGAGGGGGTTGAAGGCACCAGGAAGGCATTATTAATGTTCTTAAGAGACACAGGATTGGTGGGTAGAATTTAAGAGTAGGAGTAAAGTGCAAATGACATGATGTTACACACTCTTGTACAGTAGGTGGCGGTATGCACCTTAAAGTTGGTTGCGATCCGCCAGAAACCGAGAGAAGAGAAGAAGAAGAAACATCCCAAGTCCCGCCTCCTCACTCAGGTTAGAGACGCAGTGTGGAAAACACGGAGATTGATGAGAGAGCAGCGGAGAAGCTGGATTTACAGAGTGATATTATTACTACTTATACTTGATATACTACTGAACAGAGAGAAGTAAAACTATATATGAGCCAGTAAGAGCTCCGTCACCTATTGAAGCGACCTGAGAACATCTGAGAGCATCGTTTGATTCTTTTCTTTTCTCGGTGCGTTCCAAACATTAAAGCAGCCGCCGCACATGGCAACACGAGTCAAATGCTCTGAGAGCTGGCATAGCGAAATGTTTTGCCACTGAGCTGTATTCTAAAATGATATTTTGTATTTCTTTGGTGATAGAGGCAGAAAGAAATATGTGTGTGTAATATGTGTGTGTTATTTACATTGTGTGGACAGAGAGGGATTCTTTAGCTGAAGTTCATGGGTTATGAGATTAGCTTGATTCTGTTCATCCCTGTGCTGCTTGTGTGCATCAACGCAAGGTGTCAGTGTTGTGACAGGGAAAGTATTCACATTGCCTTACTCACAATATTCACATATAGTGAGTATTTAATGTTTAAACTGTAGGTTGTTTGCATAATAATCTCCAACTCAAATGGGTTCACAATTATTAAATAGTCATTTAATAGTGTTGTTTACACTTTACTATTGAGTGGTTTATAATAATAGTGAGGTTGACATATTTCATATGTTAATATTACGATGCAAGTTAATATTGTGATGCAACAGTTCTCCTACATTCATGGGTTAAGCATTGAAAAGTTGTATTATATGTTGATATTGATCAAATTAAACTGTACAGTTAAGAGCTTGGATAGATTTGCATATATTGCTATATATATAGCAATTCTTCTATAATTCTTCTTTCTCTGACTCTGTGGCAGAAACCCTCATCCACGCTTTCGTCACCTCCCGTTTGGACTACTGCAATGGAGTTCTGTCCGGGGTTCCCAGCAAAGCCCTGGACAGGCTCCAGTATGTGCAAAACTCGACTGCCAGGGTTCTCACCCGCACCAAGCCCTGGCAGCACATCACCCCCACACTCATCCACCTCCACTGGCTCCCGGTCAAGTCCCGCATCACCTACAAGATCCTCCTCCTCACCTACAAATCCCTCAACGCCCTGGCTCCTCAGTATTTATCTAACCTCCTCCACCCTTACACACAGCCCCGGAACCTTAGATCCTCAGGCACGGGTCAGCTCTCCGTCCCTCACACAAGAATGAGAACTTTTGGGGACAGAGCCTTCAGTGTGACAGCCCCCACCCTCTGGAACTCTCTCCCCATAGAGCTCCGCAACGCACCATCTCTGGACACCTTCAAAAGACTCCTCAAAACCCACCTCTTCACCAAGGCCTATGGCCTCTAGCTACTGTTACATTTGTTGTGTTTATTTATGTCTTTGTTAAGCGTCCTTGGGTTTCATGAAAGGCGCTATATAAATCCAAGCTATTATTATTATTATTATTATTATTATTATTATTATTATTATAAGCCGTGTTATTTTACACAGGCTAGGTTTTCTGGATACCCTTGAACTCCGGATTTGGATTGGAATCTCTCCCTGACGAGGGGGATGGCGAGCTACCCGTGCTGAGCACCTGGATTGAGGAGCGCTTTCAACTTTCATCTGCGTTGCTGTCAGTGTGGTAGGACTGTGGGGAAGGACCTCAAAAGACAATTGGATCTGAACATTTTATTTTGGGGATTACTTTTATTTTTTAGGGTGCACCCAGTTCAATAGACATTTCAAACTGAACAAAACTGAATGTCGGCAGTAATTGTGAATTTATTCTGTGTCAATACAATCATTTTCCCTTAAACTTAATTCTGTGTTCTGCTTACTCATTGTGGTGTCCGATTCCTGTTCATTATTCCTCTCTACGAATCTAGGTTATACTAGTCCAGTGTATACTTATTCATCAGGTGGGTTACAATGACATGACTTATTCATTTATTTATGGTTTATTAGATAGGGACAGATACAGTATACATATAGACAAAATGAAAATGGCTATCCGATGCAACTATCAGACTGTCTCCAGTGCGCCACCGCGCTGCGCCACACACTCTGCCTCCTCCAGTCACCTCCAACCAGCACATCTTCACCAGTATGGATTGTGTAAATTAACAAAGTGTGTAAATGAAGCCAGTGACAGCTCTCACACAATCGTTACACTCCATATCAGCATTATCATTATCAGTCCTAATCATAATGCAGGACAAGTTCACTATAAAAACTTAAATAATAAATAAATAAATAATAAATAGTGTACACCTGTCAAACTTCCTTTTTTCTAATGATATCCAGGTGGGGGATATTACTGATTGTCTTGATCATTTTAAGTGAATGGATCAGTGTGATTGCTGTAAAGATATAAACACAGCGGTGAGACTCGGAACATGCTGCATGGTGCTGGTGGATATACCGGCACTGTGAGGACTACGTGACGTGAATGAGAGAATCAGGGGGGAACGAGTGTTCAGAGACCTCCTCACCTACAAACACCTCCATCTCTGTGTCAGAAAAACTCCTTTTCTTGGTCTTCCTCTTGGGAGTTGCCGTGATTCACCGTAAAGAACCACTGATCAACAACAGGCTCATTCACATGCAGAAACATTCATGAGGTGCTTTGCATCGACCATTTATGGTTGAATGTGGGCGTGTAGTGGGCGGAATATGAGGCGGATCCACGTGCGCACATTTCCAGGTGGAGTGTGATTTATAAAGGGAACATTGCGTGCAGGTGTGCGTACGCACAGTTTTATAAGTCTGATTTTTTTTTGGCGCACGCCATTTTTAGGCTTTTGTGCGCACGTACATTTTTAGTATGGATCCTACGCACAGTTTTATAAAAGAGACCCCTGGTAATTTTCTTCCAGGACATTTTCTGTTTTTCTTCAGATGTTTTTTCTTAGAGTGTGGTGGCTGATCAGCACAAGACCTACGAAAAATATGAAAATGTTCTAAAATGTCCCGTGGTACCAGTCCATCTCTCCCCTCATTCACCAACGTTCAGGGGAACCACCCTATGTTTTCCCTGACAATGCAACATTATTTTTCATACTGCCTGCCTGAATATATCTGTATTCTCCCTCCGTCTGAAACGCTCCGCAAAACCAAGCAAACCAACAACGTGCGCACTTTAATCACGTCCAAAACATTCAAATTTGTGGATCCCAAAGTGTAAACAATGTGCTGGAGTATGGCAATGGAATATTTAATTGGATTTCTTTTGGTCAAACTTTGCCTCCAGCAACCCGCTTCCTCAGTTCTTGTATCATGCCGTAACCCGGCCAGCGTTTGCTGTTATACAATAGTATATACATGTTTTTAAAGTGCTATTGCATATCAAAAAAATAAAACAAAAAAATGAATCCTACTGGAGTTGGCACCTTGCCGTGGTGGAGAAGCTTGTGTGTCTCTTTAACCCTGTATTTCAACAGGAGACTGATCTAAGTTTCCTTATAAGTTCAACCAAGTCAGCTTGGTCACAGGTTAGAGACCGGACAAATATCAGCTCCTTTGCTCAGATTAGAAGGCCATTGCAAAAATAAAACATTGTCATATGAACCTGAAGTGCTTACTCCAACTAAAAAGCTCTCATGTCATCTCTGTCAGTTTTACTGCTAGCAATACAACCCAAAGTTCTACCAAAGTTCAGCATCACTTTAACTGTGATTAGAGGATACTGGCGACCAATAAATGTATCCAGCGTTATCTCCGTCAGTTTTACTGCTTTATTGGTCGTCATTCTACCATGAAGGCATGGGGGTGAAGTTTGACCCTGAAGTGACCATGCTCCTTTTATCTGGTTTTAATGTTTTTCTCAGGTTAAAAGCTTTTAAAAAGTACCCTTAAAAAATGAGGAGGTAAAAAAATCATTTCTGTGATCTTCTGACATCTGATCTCATCAGCTTGAACGCACCTTGGAAATCATCAAGAGTCGTAAAATCAGTTTTCTGCAACCTATTTTGCGGCCATTTTGGAAAATGGCTGCCGCGTCCGTCAGGGGCCGAATTGGCAGCGCCCCGATATCTATATATTTTCGTGACATATAACCCTACATCTGTGCCAAATTTGTTGCTTTAATCGCAAAATGCACAATTGTTATGAATATTTCAGCTTAGCTGCCCCGCTGTTACATGAGATTATGATTTATTTTTCATTTCTTTTCTGTAAATCTTTTAATCTGGAAAGAACTTTGTACTTAAGTTTGACAAGTGTTGTATAAATTATTATTATTATTATTACTACACTAGTTGCTTAGGTTACTTATCTCTACTTTCTTATTTAAAACGAAAAATGAAGCAGTAAAACAATGGCTTATGAGATTTCTTAAAAACAATCTCTGCAGCCTCAGGAGTGTGTGTGATGTGTCACTAGCCTGTCTGTAAACGGCTGCCCGTACAGCGGTCCGTTGCCCACACCGGGTTCCTGTCCCGGGTGAGGGAGAGTTTATGAGAAATGTGGAGCCATCACCAAAGCCTGAGGAGCCAAGAAATATTTTACAGCTGAAAACTGAAATGTTTTCAAACATGGAGCAGGTTTGAACCGAGGCTCTGTTTGTAAATGACGAAACATACTGTGCGTTCCAAAACCCATTCTACCATACTACTTAGTATGACAGAAAAAAAAGATTTCTTATGTCCCAATACATAGTATGTCAAATGCAGTGTGCCAAAAATACCAGGATGTCCCACTACATCTGGTCACATTTTACAGTATGAAAGCCAGCATGCTTTTCTGGCTGTTCTGACCCACAATCCTCTGCACAGCAGATATATTGTATTCATACTGCATGCAACAGTACGTACTTTGTAAGGGCAGCTGCAGTGTACTAGAAGTAAAAAGGAAAAGTATGTGATTTGGGACATAGTCAGTCGTGCTGCTCCTCGTCCTGGAATGATTCACAACTTGATAACCCGGTCCTCTTATTTCCTTGTTCCCTCCCCTTCAGATCGACAGTTTGAAGGTGGGTGTAACCAACATAACACATGATGATTACATCAGAGCTCAAACTAGTGTCGGTTCTCAGGAAGTGAAACTCAGACAGTCGTTGCTACTGAGAGGTGAAATGGCGCAGAAAGGAGTTCAGCTGGAGAGAGAGTCATTCTCTTGTTCGATCTGTCTGGATCTACTGAAGGATCCGGTGGCTATTCCCTGTGGACACAGCTACTGCATGAACTGTATTAAAAGCTTCTGGGATGGAGAGGATGAGAAGAAGATCTACAGCTGCCCTCAGTGTAGGCAGACCTTCACACCGAGGCCTGTCCTGCTGAAAAACACCATGTTAGCAGTTTTAGTGGAGGAACTGAAGAAGACTGGACTCCAAGCTGCTCCTGCTGATCACTGCTATGCTGGACCTGAAGATGTGGCCTGTGATGTCTGCACTGGGAGGAAACTGAAAGCCTTCAAGTCCTGTCTGGTGTGTCTGGCCTCTTACTGTGAGAAACACCTCCAGCCTCATTATGACTCAGCTCCGTTCAAGAAACACAAGCTGGTGGAGCCCTCCAAGAAGCTCCAGGAGAACATCTGCTCTCGTCACGACGAGGTGATGAAGATGTTCTGTCGTACTGATCAGCAGTGTATCTGTTATCTCTGCTCTGTGGATGAACATAAAGGCCACGACACCGTCTCAGCTGCAGCAGAAAGGACCGAGAGGCAGAGAGAGCTGGAGGTGAGTCGACTCAACATCCAGCAGAGGATCCAGGACAGAGAGAAAGATGTGAAGCTGCTCCAACAGGAGGTGGAGGCCGTCAATCGCTCCGCTGATAAAGCAGTGGAGGACAGTGAGAAGATCTTCACCGAGCTGATCCGTCTCATGGAGAAAAGAAGCTGTGATGTGAAGCAGCAGGTCAGATCCCAGCAGAAAAGTGAAGTGAGTCGAGTCAAAGAGCTTCAGGAGAAGCTGGAGCAGGAGATCACTGAGCTGAAGAGGAGAGACGCTGAGATGAAGCTGCTGTCACACACAGAGGATCACAACCAGTTTCTTCTTAACTACCCCTCACTGTCACCACTCACTGAATCTACATCCAGCATCAATATCCGTCCTCTGAGCTACTTTGAGGACGTGACGGCGGCTGTGTCAGAAGTCAGAGATAAACTACAGGACGTTCTGAGAGAGAAATGGACAAACGTCTCACAGACAGTGACTGAAGTGGATGTTTTACTGTCACAACCAGAGCCCAAGACCAGAGCTGGATTCTTACAATATTCACAAGAAATCACACTGGATCCAAACACAGCATACACACAGCTGTTATTATCTGAGGGGAACAGAAAAGCAACATATATGAGTCAACATCAGTCTTATTCTAGTCACCCAGACAGATTCACTGGATGTCAGCAGGTCCTGAGTAGAGAGAGTCTGACTGGACGTTGTTACTGGGAGGTGGAGAGGAGAGGGACAGGAGTTCATGTAGCAGTCGCATACAAGAGTATCAGGAGAGCAGGGGGGTCGAATGAACGTTTGTTTGGATACAATGATAAATCTTGGGCGTTAGATTGTAACCAAAACAGTTATAGCTTTTGGTACAACAATATCAAAACCCCCGTCTCAGGTCCTCCGTCCTCCAGAGTAGGAGTGTACCTGGATCACAGTGCAGGTATTCTGTCCTTCTACAGCGTCTCTGAAACCATGACTCTCCTCCACAGAGTCCAGACCACATTCACTGAGCCTCTCTATGCTGGACTTTGGCTTTATTATTCTGATGTCACTGCTGAGTTGTGTAAACTGAAATAGACAGAAGTCATTTAAGGGTTAAATTCAGTGTTTTAACTCTTAAACTTCTCTGGTGTCCATCATTGTTGCTGCAGAGCTGATTTGTGTCTGGACCGCAGAGGACCAGCCCTACAAACACTAAAGTGTGTCACTGACTGACTGACTGAGTGATGAAGTTACAGGATTCATCAGCGACTGTTGCAGGTTCCTCATTGGTTGTTGCTCTTTCTAAATGAAAAGCTGGAGAACAGTTCAGTGTTTATGTTTTCTGGGGATTGTGTCAGCGGTTCATTGAATCATTACATCGTGCTGTTGTTGTGCATGTGCTATTGTTTATAGTAGTTTAAGTTACGTTACGTTGTGCTTCGTATTGTGTTACCACCGTGCATTCACACCAAGCAGGAAGCACATTAGCAAGCCACACGTCGCTACTGCGGTATGAACCCAAAATAAACACACTGTGCTGTGATTTAATATCAATAAACGGATCAAAATGATGCCGAAATAACGACATTATGATGTTGATTTGTAAAAAGACTGAATTCATGCTTTGTCGGGTCTGTCCGCAACACAGCAAGCAAACAACTCTTAAAATGCTTGTTTTCTGAACGGAGTCCGGATCGATCAGTGCCAGGCTATGCTAACATTGTAGCTGCTCCATCAACACTTCATCTAGGAATAAACACGGCAGCAACAACATCAGTGATGACATCAACTTTGTAAGTATGTATATATTGTTACACACCACTTATATGATGAATGCTTTTGATACACATGCTTTAATAACAAGCTGAAATACTTGTAACCTGCAGACTGTATGTCATGATGATACATTTACACCTTGTATAAAATGTATAATATACTGACTAGTAAATGTCACCATTTACTATTACTGAATGCAATCTGATCATTATAAGTTGTCTTTCAATCAAACATTAAGATATAAGTGGAAAAAACTGTTCATAAAACATGATAGACATGACCACTGATTATTTGTGTAACAATTTAGCCACAAATTCACATCCTGACCAGATACGGTCCAGACAGATACTCGCTTTAGACTGAGTCTTGTTCTTTTCATGTCTTCACTGCACAGAGATCAGCTGTCAATCAAACATTATGGGCTCTACTTTGTAAACTTCTCTGTGCTCTAAATGTCTGATGAATATTTGTATATATATATGTGTGTGTGTGTGTGTGTGTGTGTGTGTGTGTGCGTGTGTGTGTGTGTGTGTGTGTGTGTTGTTGTTTCTCTTCCACTGCACGGGTCTTAAAGGAAGGTCTAGTGATTTATTTCTGATCATAGATATTCTGTTCTCACCACTTTTTGTAAAGATATCTAGAATCACATTTATTTGTTGGGCAGACTAAATGTTGTCGTCCAGATCGACGTACAAACGAGATCCTAAGATGTTTAATGAAACTGTAATTATCATGATCATAATCAATAAGGAAATCATTATTCTCTGTTACATCGCTGAGATTCTGCTCAAACAAACTGATTGTGTGGATGAAAATGAATCTGTACGTGAAATCATTGAACAAGAGTCATTTAGCAGACTTTACTGATGGGATGTGTGAACAAACTGAAGGTTTCTATAATCAATAAACAAGAATGAACTAAGTCTTTGCTTGTCTTTTTTCCAGGGTATCATACAAAGCTGATGGAGTAAATGTGACTAGGAGAGAATAACTGAGGCAGTTTTCCTCCTGAAACACCACAAAGTCCAGTGTTCATGTTTAGAGTCAGTCAGTCTCTGTTTAAAAACAATCTAAAAAAAGATTAAAACTAAAAGGTAACATAACTTATTAGTTGTGACATGAGGATTTTGTTATCATAGTTATTGAACACAATCACAAGTTCATATATTGAATACAAATTCCAACTTCTTTCCCCACATACTGATAGAAGAACGCTCTTTTTCTCCACTTCAGCTCGTATTATTCCTCTGACGATACGCTCAACACTTGTTTCTACACCGTGTTCAGAACGTTTTATTTCCACTGGGCTTGTTGTCTCCTCTGTATAACCACAGCTGTGGTGCTTTGGTGATTCTCTGAGCAACCTGGAGAGCACACAAACGGGACTATTGTTTGTTCTTCATTCAACCCGTATCATGCAGCTTTAAACACAACAACTGTTGTGGATTTATGGCTTTTTAAACTGTTTTGGATACATGAACGAAACCGTCTTGCCACATGGACTCTACATCTCTTTCTTTACATATTTACATCTCTTTCTTTATATGCATTTATTTTGTTTGTTGCAATACATGAGATTGATTTAAAGTGTGTATTGATCAAATCTCTTGGATTTTTGTGTAAGATGCATTACAAGAGCCACAATGAGGTGGATCACCAGACGCCACTGATTACTTCCAGAGTGAAGACAGGTGGAGCTACAGCTGACACAGATGACGGCCTGATTACTGAAGGATGCAATCGTCCAATAGGATGCTTCTCGTGTGTGTGTGTGTGTGTGTGTGTGTGTGTGTGTGTGTGTGTGTGTGTGTGTGTGTGTGTGTGTGTGTGTGTGTGTGTGTGTGTGTGTGTGTGTGTGTGTGTCTGGCAAAGCTGTATATAAAGTTGTTTCTGACACTCGCGTCTGTTTGACGTTGGTGTCGGCAGAGATGTTGGTTTTTGATTCAGTTTAACACTCTTTGACTAAAGACAACAACATAGAAAGAGTCAAGTCTATGTAGTGTTCTCCTTTTCCAGTTTGTTCAGAGCTCCAAAGCCTCAAACACATATCTGTTGGGGTGAAAGAGCTTCTTCGTTTCATTATCTGAGCAAAGAAAAAAGCCCATGCTTAAAATGCTGTTAGATAACTGGAAGTTTGGGGAATTTCTTCCTACTACTTTTTCTTTTTAACAAATCTACAATAATAGAGAGAATCCTGTAGTTCAGGCTTTTCTTCTCCATAAAACACCAGACTTTGAGGAAACTCAATAACACTTTTTTACCATGATGACTACTGTGGGTTGTCAGCCTGATGACGACTAAAACTGGTGGACACATTTGAGCTTCAGATGTCCTACAGAACCTCTGTCTTTCCTTGAATCTAAACTTGTTAATACAATATATTGTATTACCCCAAGTGATGCTGTCCAGGTCTTGACCAGGGAGGTTTTATAGAGGAAACTTGAGAACAAAAAAAAGAACTCACATCTGTGTCTTTAATTATTAGGGTGTCTTTAGGGTGTCTGGGTAGTGTGTAGGTCTGGGTAGTGTGTAGGTCTCGGTAGTGTGTAGGTCTCGGTAGTGTGTAGGTCTCGGTAGTGTGTAGGTCTCGGTAGTGTGTAGGTCTTGGTAGTGTGTAGGTCTTGGTAGTGTGTAGGTCTTGGTAGTGTGTAGGTCTTGGTTGACCCTCACCTTTTACCATCTTAGGTTTATGGCATTTCACATTCTTCCTGTTTTTGATCCTGGAATGAATGAAAGGTCTCTATCCATCCATCCATCCATCCATCTATCCATCTTCTCTCTCTCTCTCTCTAGCAGCGACTTCAACTATTCTGTTTGTCTGAGCTGTTGATATGAAAAGGTAAGCTGTTCCAGAGGTTAGCGGCGGAGGACTAAATTTAGGTTTTACTTGCATCTTGCACATCAGAATCTGATTATATCTTAATATTAAGTTAACAGAAACACAACACAGGAGGGCTGTGACATCACAAGGAGGAGCAGCTGTGATTGGCTCATTCATATTTATGAAAGATAAATGTTCAACATTGTTAACATGTGATTTGGACAGATTGTTGTTTTGATGCTTTGGCAACGTTGTTCTTGAAGCTTTCATGCCAATAAAGCCCCATTGAAATGAATTGATGACATCACACTAAAGGACCAATCAGAATGTGAGGTTTTTACACACACTGTTTATTAAACCTGCAGGTGACATCATGACTCAAGTGACATCATCACTCAGTAACACCTGTCTTCACTCAAAACCTGTGAGAGCAGTAACTGTTGATTCTGATTGGCTGGTTTACAACTACACAAACACACAAGCACATTTTTAAATCTGTGATTGGTAAATAAAACATCAGGTTGCCATGGTAACAGTGGAGCTGGTTGTTGGTGTACAGCATAGACTGTATAGATAGATGGACGACGAGTCTCCACTTCCTTGCATTGTAAAATGAAGCCCAAATATCTCGGATATGGGAGCAGCCATCTCACGCTTTTGACATCATTTGGAGCCAGAGTCTGTACAGTTGTGATCGGGGAGCTGGAGCCGCTATATCCTGGTCGCGCCATCACAACCGACCGACCCAATCACAAGCCGAGCACGGCCGCAGCTTATGATTGGCAATCAAGATGTTTTGGCTTCAATTTTGGGGAGCTGTCATGTCGTCCATCTTTATATACAGTCTATGGTGTACAGTAGGTAGAGGTTATGGGGGGTTGGTCAGAAAAGGTCAAAGGTCGGGGGTCAGTCAGAGAGGTTAAAGGTCAGGAGTCAGTGAGAGAGGTTAAAGGTCAGGGGTTCAGGGGTCCTGGAACAGGGCGGAGTAAAAGGCGGGTTCAGAACGGCGGCTGCGGTAGCGAAGGATGATGTCATTGATCATGTGCTTCCTTCTGACATGGGATGGAAGGGCAGAGTCACTCTCTAACTGTCGCCGATGGCAACAGTTGATCACCGTCTCTCTAACCAGGAAACCTGAAGACAGAGAAAGAAACAAGGTCTGTTTCAATAGTGTTTCATTCATGAAAATACATTCGTTCAAGGTTTTTGTCCCACGATGAAGACGAGACTAAACTGACTACTTTAAACAATAACCAACTAAACCTCCAGACTATCGAGGAGATAAAAGAAAGGACGGTTATTATTTTCATTTATATGTATCATTTAATAATCCAGATTATCTTCATCTGTAGGAGGATAAGTACAGCTGACCTTCACAAGATAGCATTATGGTGCAGTGAAAAGCAGGATAGTTGGTGCCATCGTCATCCCTCCGAGATTTAGTATGTAGATCGACTTCATGTCATCCAAATATTCAATGACTTTAGATGTCGTTCACACAGTTAAAGAGAACCTCACCCCCAAAATGTTCATTTGCCCATTTACTTCAATTCAACAGAAATTTTCTCCGTTTTTGGATTCTTTGTTCGCCATGGAAACATGTGAGAAAAACTATGTTTTCTTCACGAATTCAATGTAACGGGGTAGGTATTTGATATACTAATAATCATTTTGGGGTTGAAGTATTCCTTTAAAGGTCTGGGCCCAAATGAAGCAATGAAGGTTTTACTTCCATTCTGGTCTTCCATACATCTAGTGACCATACCTTTTTGCTCCCTCCAAATTTGGGGGGTCTATTTGCCACCTCTTACAACTTGTCACAATCCAATATCTATTTAGTTATTTTCAAGTCAGGATTTTGGTTAAAGCACACCACTAATATTCCACCTAGTCTACTTCCTTCTGGTATTGATCTCCTCTATGTGGGGACCGACAGACAGACAGACAGACAGTCAGTCAGACATACCCAAAGACCTCTTGCTGACCACACTCCCGCTGACCAATGGGACAACCAAACTGAACTTGCTGGTGGTGTTTCCATTGAAATGGATCCGGTAGAGTCCAGTTTTCAGAGGATGGACAAAGATCAGCTGGACATTTGACGCACTGACAGACAGAGAGACAGTTTTGTCATTAATAAGACTGAAGCAGTTTGTTACAGTGTATTTGGATGTTTCACCTGGTCGGTGTTTCTGCCTTCATCTCTGACAGCAGGTCGGACAGAGGGAAACTCTCTGAAACACAAAGTCACAAATCTGTTCTCACTTCATCACTCCAGAAAACTATGGATTATTGTCACTCCCCAATCTATTTTGGACTGGTTTATTCTGACCAAACAACTGATCTCATCTGGCTGGGTGCACTCAGTTATACTGGTACTAGTTAGAACACTACAAAATAATTATAATTACTAATAAAACTACTTATTATAATGTTGATATAAAGTTAGTTACCGATATCCTCGAAGCGTTCGACCCAGACTATCAGGAGTTTGGATTCAGAGCCGACGGACGACAACACAAAACGAAAAGACTTCATGTCTTCAACTGGAGAACTCTGGACAAACAGAAAGGTCAGAGACTGACAGAAATAAGTTAAGATAAGTCATAACGACATGAAAAAGCTTTTATTTTGAAGGTCCATACTGTGGGTTGAGGGGCGGAGTCTTGGCTTGGCTCAGAAAGACTCAAGTTGGATGGCAGCTCAGTCGGAGGCTGCGCCTTGTCTGGACTCTTCGACAAATCAGCCGCTTTACACCAAACAAAAAGAAGAATTTAATAAAGTAAAAGGAAATAACTTAGATTTTCTCCATATATGGTCTCACCTCTCCTCATGCGGTACCACCTTTCCTAAATGGTATCACCTCTCCTTATGATACCACTTTTCCGTATATGGTCACAACTCTCCTTACATGGTCACATGTTTCCTTATATGCTCACACCTCTCATTCTATGTATAAACTGGTAACAGAAAATGAGGCGAACAAAGTTGTCACTCACATGGCGATAGAAATGTGCTTTCCTCCACTGAGACAACAGTTTGTGGCTGAAGCATTAAGTTGTTAAATTGTACTCATTTACTCTGGCTCTCTATGCTTTGTAACATGACTTACTACTCCACTGCTCGTTTGAATCGTTATTGCAAAACCACACCTCAGTGAGTCCACAACTGGCCATTAGACAGTTTGGTCTATACGGAAATGAGCCCGCTACAACGTCGCAATGGCAACGTTACACATAAAAATGGCAGCCGTTCCAACCACCCTACTACATTGGGAATGTCCGTCCTACTCCTATTCTATTTCTATGGCAACACCTCTCCTCATATGGTCAATACAGAAGAGTTTAGTGACCTCAGTATTTAGATCATCAGACACTCACTGTATGATGATGAGGGGACAATGAAGGTGATCTCTGTCAGAGCATTGGCGTACATCAGGACAAACCTCTCTCCATTAAACACGCCCCCTCCACTGTCACCCAGCACAGCAGGGAATTCTGGAAGACAGAAAACAATCAATCAACGATCAAGGAGAACAGAGTGACCTCAGGTAACCTCTGACCTCTGACAGTGTCCTGTTGATGAGAAGTGACCAATCAGAGCACTGACCTGAACTGTTGATGTTGATGTTGACCCCGCCCCCCTGTCGTCGCCCCGCCTCCACCGGCTGACCAAGAGATGACAGGTAGTCGAGGAAGTGAGACGGGACACTGCAGCTGGACTCCACGTTCCTCAGGATCTACAAAGAGACGGACTGGTTAAGCCAAGTTCACAATACACAGCTTTCAAAGTGGTGAGATGGCTGTACTGTTCACACTACACAACTTCCTGTCTTGTAATCGGGAGACTTGAAGTCGTTGTGGTTTTCACACTACGTTTTGTCACGAAAAGAACATTCAGGAAGTGATGTTGTCATTGGCACGTGTTCACATAATAGCCTATTTCCACACGTCTTTACTATTTCCCCTATGAAGATCAGTCGCTATGTTTATTCATGCAAACATCCAACATCCTAGGTGCAACAATAACTCTGGTGCGTGTTGCAAATGCTACACATAGCACACACAGTTACAGGTGACCCATCCCACAGGTTTCCCCTCAACCTGTGTCTTGCGCTCTCATTGGTTGTAGCTCCCCGACAGACTCCCCAACATGTTCAGATATTTACCATGCTAGATATCTGGAAAGTGTCCCCGATGCAGCATCGAGCCTCTCAGCTTGCGTCCTTGAACAGTTCTCACACAGTGCTCGAGCACCAATTTGCGAGCACCAAGCCAATTATTTGCCTCCTATCTGGGGCTTTTTGTCGGGGAGCTCCAAAAACTGTTGGCGAGTGGAAAATCAGGGCTAAAGTCCTGTAGTGTGAACCAGGCATGATGGTGTCCACAGGATCCGTACTTCCCCGCTTCCCAGTCATTGTCTATGAAAGCAGCCGTGCAATGTATTCTGGTAGTGGGGTGGCTGCTCCTCATTTGCATAAAGTTGAGGTCTAGGCTATTTTATGTAAATCAGGGGCGTCCGTTGAGACTCGCCACTTTTGGAACTCCCGAGAAATGTTTAAACTAACTGTTGTCGATCTAAAATAAAGACAGATTCAGCAATTACAAGGCTTTAATCTTGCATACTGTACGTTTTCAGAAACACATTTCGTTAAACTATTTTCGTAACATAAGAGAAAAAAGTTTCTGAGCCACCATGTTGGTTCCGGTTTGAAAGCTGAGAGCAGCAGCCCACGAGGGAAAGCGTTCGTCCAATCAGGTGCCTAGTGGCAGCCGATCAAGCGTCCAATGCTTGGAAGCGAGGCGGTGCCTTATGTTTGAAAACGCCACTGTGGACACGTACCATAAGAGACAGAGACAGGCCAGAAGGACCACAATACCAACCCAATCAAACCAAACCAAATTATCAACCAACAAAAATAAAACTATGTTACGTATTGGAAGGAAACAACTAAAACACTATTAAAATGTGATCTAAAAAGAGACTTCACATTAGCAAATTATCTGACCAGAGTAAGAAAATCCTAAATTAAGAAAAGCTTTGACTATGTACAGACTCAGCGAGCACAGCCTAGCTACAGAGAAAGGTCGGCATAGACAGAGCTGGCTGCCAAACGAGAGGCTCTGCTCCCAGTGTAACAGACAAGACGTAGAGTCAGAACTTCATTTCCTCACCTCATGCCCCAAATACCAGGCTCTGAGAAATGAACATTTTCCCAATATCATAAAAATACACCCTGAATTTGAACACCTAACAGACGTAGAGAAACACCCATATTTACTTGGGGAAATACCCAAATGCGAGAGCAACAAAAACAACATCAACACACACACACTAACAACTTCCACAGTCTCTCTGAAACAAACAAGGGTTAATTGTTTCCTGCTATTTTCTTGATTTTATTAATTTGCACCTTTTTCTTTATAATCTCATTATTTCTTGACGCTTTGACGATATTGTCATTGTTACACTCAGGCCAATAAAGCATATTGAATGATCTCAGCAGCTAACAGACAGACAGACAGGTGAGACAGACAGGTGTATCTGACCTCAGCAGCTGTCCTCTGTCCTGCTCTCATGTAGAACACGAAAGCAGAGTCAAAGTTTCTTGACGGCAGCTGGTCCAGACGTCTCAGATCCTCAGAGAAACCTGGAAGGGACGAGTCCAGAGACACCAACTGAGCCGGGACACCGCTGGTACCTGGATTCTACAGAGGACAAGTGAGAGGGAGACAGGTGAGACAGACGGGCGAGGCAACACGCAGGTCTAAATGAATCAATGAATCAATCTCTGTCCAGTCCTCAGTACCTTCAGGGTCTCAGGTGTCAGCAGGCCCAGGTGGGACAGGAAGAATCTCGCCGTCTGGAAGTTGGTAATGGGAGGCGGCGGCCTGCAGGTCTTCATGACGACCGATCGCCCGCTCACCTGCGGCCGAGCCTCGACCCGTCGCTGTCTCTTCAACGCTGCTTGCAGACACTCCAGCTGCTGCTGCACCTGACGGAGGAGGAGCAGGAGTTTGCAGGTGCTAATTCTTTACAGACAGACAGGTAAAGAACACCTGTCTGACTTTAATGTAGCTTCAGAAAGTTCTGTGACATCCAGCAGGATCTGGATCTGGGTTGACCCAGGTTCATACCTCCTCAGTAACGGTCTCGTGCAGAGTTGGAATACTCAGATCTGCTTTAACTGAAGCAACTCTGTCCATGTTTTCAGGAAACAGCTGATGTTTGACACCACCTCGTATCCCAGCATCCTCCTGGGCTAAACCGCGCTGTTCTGGGATCAGAGTTTGCTAAAGTAGATCAACAGACAGGAGAGATAAAACACTGATCTCAAGCCTATTATTATGTATTTTATTGTAATTTTTTGTCATTGATGGGAGTGGTCACCTGTGTGTCGGTTCTTCCCTCTCTGGGCTGCAGGTGGAGCTGTAGAGTCCATGTGTGACCTCCTGACGGTCCTCTGATCAGCACTGTGATCGACGGACATGGCGCTGCACACACTTAGACACATTAGGATTTTTTGAACATTAGGATTAGTTGATTGATCGATTAGTCGATCAACAGAAAGTGAATCAAAAGCAACATCAAGAAACAAAAGAGCAGCAAGAGGAAGTTACATCAGCCTCTCAGTTTGTGTCGTCAAATGCTGTTAAACACTTTTGAGTTAATTTAGAGATTATTTTGATTTTGTCATGTGGAAATGTTGGACTGATGATGACAGGGGAAAGGTCAGGGAGCTTTTTGGTTTCATTGTGTTCCTGCTGTATGAGCATATGTGTTTCCGTCTATATGTGGTTCAGGATCAGTGAGTCAGGACTGACCCTGTTCAGGTCCCTGTGGTTGTTCCAGCATGGCCAGGATCACTGAGCTGTCCACCACAAAATATCTGAACTTCTTCACACTGCTATCACTCATGGTGGAGCCAATCAGAGCGTCCTCATCCAGCAGGCCTCCAAGGAATGGGAAGGCCCCCGAAACCTGCATAACACTGAGATATGAATAAAGATCAGACTGGTGCAGATACTGTTCGGGGTTGGCCCGACTTTAGTCCTGAATCGGTCCCCCCTGACTAGTTTTAGAGTCAGGCCGTATCTGGTCTGAATCTAATCTGAATTATGTCTGAATCTGATCTGATCTGATCTGCGCATGGCAACTACAGGTTAAGACAAGGCAACTCAAACCTGCTTCACGTCAGGGAAAGATCATGGTCTCGGTTCAGAAAGAGCCTGTAGTGGCCTGTTCTTTTCCAATCCATGTCCAAATTGCAACAGTCACAGTCACAGATATCGCTGCCTTCATTTCAGCTCATTTATTTTCACATTTTAACATACAAAAAATATCAACGACGTGAGATCAAAGACTGTACCGATGTCCCACTCTACACAAGTAGACACTTAGTCTCACCACCTCCTTCTACCACAGCTGATCATCATTATCATATTAACCAGATATATACACAACTAATTGCACAAACATTATTTCAATAATTCAGCAAACTGTGAAAATATCCTTTGTAACCACATTTAATACACGCAAACCACAGTCCTGTCCCCATTTCTGTTCACCCTCTACACCTCGGACTTCAGCTACAACTCCAAGTCCTGCCACCTGCAGAAGTTCTCCAACAACTCCGCAATGTTGGCTGAAGGACGCTGAGAAAAGGAGCGTTGTGGACTCATGGACTTCATTGAGTGGTGTGAGCAGAAGCACCTGCAGCCTAACACTGGCAAGACGGAGGCGTTGGTGGTGGACTTCAGCAGGTGGAAAAGATCGATGATCGTCTTTGTGGTTGTATCATCAGATCTGCGGCCGCATGTCTTGAACACTCGGGTGAAGAGAGGAGCAGAGCTGTCAACTGATCACCACCTACAGTGCTGGTGAGTGGGATCAGATGGCGGGGGAGGCTGCCAGACAGATCTTGTTAACGCAAACGTATAGTGAGTTAGCCGCCTGGCAGTTTGTCACCTGTCGGTTAGTTACCTGGTGGTCGAGCATGGCGGGGTGTTCAATTAACCAGACGTTCAGACAGTAGAAAGCAGCAACGATGATGGAGTGCAGATCTCTGGAGTGAAGCGGAGGAGGACGACTGCACTGAAACACGATGTAACAACAAACTGAAGTGACCGCTCGCATCCTCTCACTTTCCTCCACACTAACCTTCACCTGCAGGCCAACAGGAGAGAGTAACGTCATAATAACGTTTACAGTTAATGGTGTGTGTGTGTGTGTGTGTGTGTGTGTGTGTGTGTGTGTGTGTGTGCCCACCTTAGCCAGTCCTCCCAGTACTTCCAGTGCAGACAGACAAACTGCTGAGTCATTCCTCCACTGAGCCGTCAGACGCTGAGTCAGCAGGCGCACAAATTGAACCCACAGGATCGATGCTGCGTCTGACTGAACGGCTGGTTACCATGGCAATGTAAGCACACACACGAACACACACACAGACAGACACACACACACACACACACACACACACACACACACACACGTAGATTTCCATGACAGGACGATCAATGTTATAAAAGTCAGTTAAACTTAACTAAAATCCAATCAGCATAGTTAACTACCGGTTCCTCTGGTCCATCTATTTGCACTGGTTCCCCCGGTCCATCTGGGTCTACTAGCTCCTCCTTGCTGAGACTCAGTTTCCTGAAAACAAAAGTAGATGAAGTGTTTTGGTTTTTCCTGATAGTAAAAGACAAGGGTAAAGTGAGCATGGCTCACATACCCCCACTCACTGCTTGATCCCTACTAAAGTAGAGCAAAAGGTTTTGCCCTTTTGGAAAAATTTTACAAATTTTGGGCACCCTGGACTTCTAACCCCCAAAAGGCACAACTAGACCACACTGTCAACCATCACACCAAATTTGAGGTTCCTAAGTGAAATAGTTTCCGAGTTCTGCTCCGGAAACGAAAGTGTGACACGCAAATGGAGGGAAGGACGGACAGACGGACAGAAGGACAAACACGCTGAGCGGTATATATTAAATTATATTATAATTTTATATTATATTATATATATTTTTACCCCCAACCACATTGTCGCAGGGGTATAGAAACCCAGAGTAACAGTGTAAAGTCCTGTTGGCGACACCTGCAGGCTGATTGTTGGATTTAAGTCAAATTTAGTAGTTTAAAGGTGCTATTGATAACATTCATAACATTCAGCCACTAGATGTCGTATTCTCCCTCTCCCGTTCCATTGCATTCACTTCAAAACAAGTCGTTGTCAGGCACTGACCCTCAATCTCAGTCATTTATCCGTTTTTTCCACACTAACTGATGACCCAGAGGTACCACGTGATACCAACGTTGTTATACTATCGGCTCACAAGCCTTGTTAGAAATGAGAACCGAACGTCAGATATCTTCCACGGAGATAAACAAAACATGAATTTTGGACCCACCAACATTTTTTAAGTGATTCATTCACAATCACAATATTTATTTTTTCATGAAAAGCCATACTTTTCTTCAGCACTTTTCTAAAAGCTCTGGGGATGTATTTTATTTTATTTATTTTTTAATATTCATCTACATAAATATGTTAATAATAAGACCTCATGAATATTATCTGAAGTCCAGGGATTCCATGAACACCACAAACATTACAAGACTGAGTGAAAGACAACAAGACACTGTGCAGTAAAGATCATTAAGAAAATGTGTAATATTAAAACAACAAATCAGAATTTACAATATGACATATAGACGGTTCTTTTTGTTTATGTTCCCTCAAAAGAGGCTGAATAAAACGGTTAACTGTCAACCTGAAAAGTGTTTCTATACACATTAACCTTCAAAATCTGATTTCTGTTATGTAATGATGTTCATCTGATCTGACATATTGTGTGTCAGTCGAGTTTCAGTAGATGTCAATAGATGTGAGTGGACTCACCTGCTGAGTTTGTCCTGCAGCCTCTAACAGAGCCGAGTCCTGAACCAGGTTCAACATGGCCGCTACACAGAACAGAATTCATTCAGGCTGTGTGAACGCGGAGAGTGTAACACAGTAGAGTCTGACAGAATGAAAACAGTAGAGTCTGACAGAATAACAAACCCACAATGCACTGCTACATGTTTCACAGATAGACACAGAGCACAATTGCTGAAGCCTAGTGGTGGCTGTAGCACTTGCATCTTTCACTCGCCAATAACCTTAAACTTTAAAAATGAAAAAGAAGAATTAAAAAACATAAAGGGTTTCTGAATTATGGGTAGAATGTGTTAAACATAGGAATATGGTCGCGCACCAACGACAGTGCCGACTGTATTTTTATTGTTACCGTGGTATGGTTTCAAATGTGCACCATTATCCTGCAATGAGTCTGTGTGTATAATACAGTTTGCATTCGTTCTAGGGCTATAGAACGAGTGTTGTAAAGTCAAAAAGTCAAACTTAATTGAAAAAAGATAAATGTAATCATTTCCAAAACTCACAACATGTTTTTATTAAACAAAATATTCTGCTTCAATTCTTATTTGTTGGCATTTAGCCTTTCAAAAACAACATTTCCACTGCAGTCAAAAAACTGTTCAGCTTGCCGGCGCACACGAAGGGAGGCACCACGGACGGAGGATTATCCTGCAGTGAGTTTGTGTATAAAACACGGTAATACAGTTTGCATCTGTTAGTACAGCTTCGAGCTTCCTTTGTGGCTTATAGCGGCCAGTCTAGTCAGTCTAGTGGTCAGTTGATGTGACCGACATTGCTTTCAACTCTAAAGCAAACGCAGGTTTCAGATTTCATTATATAAAATGTACTAGGCTATATAACATCGCTTGTGTTATAGTGGAATTTGGATAAATCAGAAATATGCAGTATATATTATATTTGCAAGGGCCTTAGCTAACTACAGTAGCTTAGCTAACATAGCTAACATTAGCTAACAGCTAACTTCATCATCATCCACCATCATTTTAGTCATCAACTGCACCCCTGCTAGACGTACGGTGCTAAAATAATTCTTTGACATGCTTAAATCTAATGTGTTTAGCTAGCTAAAGGCATTTATTATAGTGTTTCAGCCCTTGGTTGCATATTGTGGCACTGATTGTTTTTCCCCTCCGGTGGGAGTGGTTTTAAACTTTAAGCAGAAATCTATGACTGACCCAGTATTATCTGTGTGTTGGAGGTGAATGAGTGACTGAATGAATCAATGAGTGAATGAATGATCAGGATGTGAAACTGACCCCGTATTATCTGTGTGTTGGAGATGAATGAGTGACTGAATGAATCAGTGAGTGAATGAATGATCAGGATGTGAAACTGACCCAGTATTATCTGTGTGTTGGAGATGAATGAGTGACTGAATGAATCAATGAGTGAATGAATGATCAGGATGTGAAACTGACCGAGTATTAGCTGTGTGTTGGAGGTGTTGGTCTCCGTCTGCAGAGCTCCAATCAGAACACCGATGAGACGGGGCTTCAGAGACAGGAAGCTACCTGCTGTGACATCATCACCACTGAACCGCCCGTCCAATAACACCTGAACACACACACACACACACACACACACACACACACACACACACACACACAGCTGACTGTTACTGTATCTGTGGTTTTTAATGGGTGTTCTTACTTCACCTGTGAGGTCCAGGTCAGGTCTGCACAGGTGTGTGTAGGTGTTTAACAGGGTGGATAGAAGCTGACCTCTGATTGGGCAGATCCAAACTGCAGAGGGAGGGGCAGCAGGGACAGCAGGACCAGGATGGAGGCTCGCCTCAAATCCACCGGACTCACAAAACTCTTGAACCTCAACAGCTCTCTGGGCGAGAGACACACACAGACAGAGAGAGATTTACCTGCAGTCACACTTGTCTGTACCTGTAGGAGTAGAGTCAGTGATTGTATGACTACGTCAGGTGTTGGTTACAGCCTTCATGAAGACATTACTGCTGGATGATTCAAAATGTCGCCTCCTTTAGGTTTCAGATATGCAGTTTCAGAAGTAACTAAGTACTAAGTACTTTACTTAAGTACAATTTTAAGATACTAATACTTTACTTGACAATTTCCATTTTCTGCTACTTTATACTACTACACTTCATCTCAGAGGGAAATATTGTACTTTTGATGCAAATAATTTTGTATTTTTTGGTTGCTTTCACAAGCCAACATTTAGTCCGTTTAAACTGTAAACTCTGGCGCGGTTCAACCCCTGGTGCGGTTTGTTTTGGCAGTTGTGAACGCAGTAATCATGCTCTGGTGTGGACCAAAACAACCATGTTTCCAAGAAGACCCTAGTGCGGTTTGATGGCAGTGAGAACATACTTCGACCCAATTGCACGAATTGAACTAGGCCTGCACGGTTAGTTGTTGAGATGGACTCAGGTAAACAACATGTTAACATGAGTTGGAGAGGACTGACTTGGACTTCTGCAGAAGTCCGATGTTTGCTTATGATCTGGACCGAAGGGAACATACGCAATATGCTAAATAAAGTCCACAAAAAAAGTGACGCTTATAAAGTCATTCGAGATAAACTGGAGGAGAAGGGATTTGTGCGCTCAATAGATCAGTTCAAAGTAAAAGTGAAAAAACTGGTGAAATGAGCTGGTACCCACAGGGTTCTGGGTCCAGCTCAGCCTAAAGAAATAACATGGGACAACGTGAACCCACCATCCTTAGAGAGAGACATGGGGTCCTGTGTGATGTCAGAGGCGGGAGCCCGCTAACCCCTGACTGTAAAAAACTATAGCCTACTACAGTTTGTTTAAATTATGTTTTAGGAAAAACAAACAACAGAATCTGACATTGCTCCTCACAAGAACCTGGTCCAGGTGAGACTCACTGGGCCTCATCAGACCGGATCAGGCTGTGAGGTCAAGAGCAGCAGAACTGTCATTGGTAGTTAAGTATCTGCAGTATAAGTATTGAAAGTAGCAGTGTCTACGGTAGTGATTCTAGTATTCACAGTTACTGTAGTATTTGCAGTACTTGTACCTGTCGAGCAGCACGTTCTCCACAGCTGAGACGAAGGAGGGGAGCAGCAGGTTGACTCCTCTCAGGTCACAGCAGAACAGACATGTGGAGTTCAGCAGGATGGAGGCCAGAACACGGGGACACACCTCCTCCACCTGCAGACCCTGAAGGAGAACCAGGTAGAACCTGAAGGTTGGACAGAGGAGGGGAGAACGCACTTAAGTTTTAAATTGTGTGTGTGCGTGTGTGTGTGTGTGGGGAGGCAGGCAGTCAGACAGAAACAGACTGTGTGATGTTAAGGGAAATCATTCCATAAGAAGGTGGTATGATAGGAAAAGGCCCTTTGGTCTGCTGGCTTCTTGTAACTCTGGGGACAGAGTAAGTGAGTGTAGTGAGAGTAGTGAGAGTGCTGTCCTGTTGTTGCTGTATCTGTATAGGGGTGTGTGAATCTGCAGAAGTACCACGTGAACCTATCTGTGGGATTCACTCATCATTTAGCTTCTTCTCGCAGCCTCTGCCATCAGTGTGTGAATGTGTGTGTGAATGCTGACATGTAGTGTAAAGCGCTCTGAGGACTAGAAAAGTGCTATATAAATGCAAGTCTATTTACCATTAACCATTAACTCTATATAAAAAAGTGTATGACAGCGATCTCACAGTAATACACCCCATGCACGTGTCCGTGCGGTCCCCGACGTTTTCACTATGCATTCACACCAATCATCTGAAAGCGTGTAAAGAGGCTTTTGTACAGTCCTGTCTCTACTATTATTCATCATAATGTGGCTGATTTGCAGTCTAATAATACTAACTAGAAAATGCATTTCCTCCTGAAAATGCGTGGGAATGGTGACAGCTGAAAGGACCTGCAGGATCTCTGCTTCACACACCGCAGCTGAAGGAGTCTGTTACTGAAAGGGCTTTATAACACCTGACAACAAACAGACCTCAATCAACTTTCTTCATTTATTAGAAAGAATTTTCTTTTGATGATCTGGTATTTCCCCTCATTAACTTTTCAGAGGAAACACTGCTGCTCTACCACTGATAATAACTGTGTCTTTATTAGTATTAGATCAGTTCAGACATTAACAGCTGTTAAAGCCGACTGACAGCTGATCCAGCTGTGATCAGCTGCTGCTGTCATCAGAAACGGACGTCGCTTCACGTGACGCTTCAGAGGAAAGGACTTCTCACGTCTGTCAAAACATATTTCCTCTCTTCCTCTCTTCCTTTCTCCTCGTGTCTCTTCCTCGCCTCCTCCGCTCACATCTCCCGTGGGCGGGACTAAGAAGCGAGGAGAGGAGTCGAGGAGAGGAATCGAGCCTTATAAAATCGGAAATGGGAAAGGCCCATTATCTCTTTGTCAGAGGTAGTGAGAGTGCTGTCCTGTTGTTGCTGTATCTGTATAGGGGTGTGTGAATCTTGAAGGAACTGGCCTTCTACCTCCGAGAGGTCAAGGCCCAGTTACGTGCTGGTTAATCTTGTGTGACAAAGAGATTTTCCAAACAGACGGGTTAAAGCATAATAATACAATTTATTCCGAACAATCAATGTTGCACAAGTAAAAATAAAGAGTTTACAGATATCTGGATCCAACCTACGTGTCCCTGACAACATACAGTGCATGGGTCAGTTCGCGAAGTCTGAACCCCGAGCTATCCCTGATCCAGCGTTTTATGGTTTACACAATATTAATATTCATGAGTTATGGCACGTGATGTTTCTGCTGCATGTCTTCTTCTTCGTTATCTCCTTCTGGCTCCGTCCTCTCCTTGACCTTGCAAAAGAAAACAGCACCTGCCACCTCCCTTTTCCTCACAATCACTCTATTCATAACAAATCCAACAGTCAGGTTATTGTAAACATTCTTGTACATAATAAATCCAACAGACCCTCTTTTGAACTTAACTAAGTTCACCTACAGATAATGTTACATACAGATATATTTATTATAAGCATCATCATGTTACGTACAGATGTATTAATTATAAGCATCATCACACAACCTCTTCAGGGTCAACATCTTCACTATCCCCCACCATTTCCAGGAGACCCTGTCTCTCAGCTTGGAACATGGCCATCTGATAAGAAGGAGGTGCATCCGGATGCTTTCGTTGCACAGCAGAAATAATCACACGCTCAGTGAGGTGGCGAATACATGGAATACAGCAACAACCGCATAATACTAAGCATGCACACACAGCAAGGATTGAGGAGAATAGAGATACCACCATGGACTTCCATTTCCCAAAGGTACGGTCTAACCAGTCGTTAATGGGGCTGTTGATACCTGAGTCATCGTGCATCGATTCAGACAGCGTCCGGAGCCCCTCTAGCGCCTTAGTTACAGTCCCGTCCGGCGCTGTATTGTTAGGGATGAAAATACAACATGAGTCTTGGAACATTGAGCATACACCGTCTTTCTTCTCTGCCAGCAGCATATCTAATGCCATTCTATTTTGGATCACCATCAGTGACGTAGGAGCCATTTGTTCAGCTAGTCCGGCAATTGCATCACGGGTTAGATTAGTCAAATGGAGAACATTATAGTGGATGTAGTTAATGCGGTCAACATTTTTGTTAGGAGTGATAGGGATCAGAGCACTTATTATAGGTATGTTTTCAAAACCTGCAGCTATTTGGTCAGCTAGTTTATATTCATTAGGGGAGCTACCTCACTACATCATTCTTTATAATCTTGGTTTAGCCTTCCCCCCCTTGTAGCCCACACCTTCCACCCTGCTTCTGAGTGAAAGCATTGTCTATTGTTAAAGAGTTACTTGTGATTAGCTAGTTTTAGCAGAGTGCAGAGGCGAGGATGATAAGTAATGTATCTAAACTAGTACAGTCTGTGCTTTCCCAGGTTATTCAGATTTATCTGAGTACACAAATTCTACACAAGGGTCATGATATTTTCTCTCACATTCCCTCCTTTTATCATGAATAACTAAAATGGTAACTGAAAACACGAAAATACATGATGAATTGCATTAAGATAGTAATATGAAATGAAAACATTTAAAATACATGACAAATCACATTAAGAAAGTTTGTACAGAAGAACGAGGACAAGAGAGGTAAACACAAATGCTACAGCAAACGCCACTAGCAGTTTGCCGTACTGCATGATGCTTCTAGTTTGTTTTCCTGTGCGCAACTGAAAAACTTTTATCCGGGTGGTCCTATTTTATACTGGTTTGGGAAAGGAAGTGAAACTTCTCTCTGGTGGATTCTCCCCACCCCTGGTTCCTCTTTTTATCTATTTTAGCATTTATTCTAAGCAACAAGTTTTAATACAATGTGATATATAATGTTTTTCAAAAACCACCTATATGAGTCCACCTAAACAACCATGTTAGCCTGATTTAACTGTAAATACAGGCAAGACCTTGTAACCTTCTTTCCCTTATGTGTATCTCATCACAGTCACAGTTTATACAGTATATGAAAAATAAAAAATATACGTGACCCTCTTTTCACGTAGCCTGGGCTCCTTGTGGGGCTGCCTCCTCTGCTTCAGGTCCTGTCCTGCTGCTGGAGCACTGTGTTAGGTGCCACCAGTTGAGTCCTTTTCCTGCAAGCTGCACAGCTGTTGCAGTTCTGGCCAGAACCTTGTGTGGGCCTGTCCAACGTGGCTCCGACCACTTCCTCTTTAACACCTTCAACCAAAGGTGTTCCGGGGGTCCGGGGTCAGGTCCTGGAACGTCCTCTGTGACAGGGGTGACAGGTTTGTCACCTGTATAGGAGAGAGCTGACACAAGAGCATTAACCTTCAAATAGTATGGTCTATAACCGAGGTCAGGAAGGGGAGAGGGGTTTTGGGACGGCCCTGGGAAAGGTCGGCCACACGTAAGCTCGAATGGTGTGAGTCCTGTTGACCGATTGACCGAGGCTCTGATGCCTATCAGTGCAATGGGCAGGGCTTCAGTCCAAGGGAGCCCAGTCGTGCGAACGATTTTTAGCAGTTTTAACTTAATGGTCTGATTAGCACGTTCAACTTTTCCTTGCGATTCTGGGTGGTACACAGTGCCAAATTTGTGTTGTAGTCCCAGAGCCTTTTCAACAGATTGCAGGTCTTTATTTTTGAAATGTGAACCATTATCTGACCTGATCAATTTAGGAAACCCATGTTTCGGAATGTACTCATTCACCAGACATTTAATGACTGATTTTGCGTCCTCTTTTCCCGTAGGGTAGGCCTCAACCCAACGTGAAAATGCGTCCACAATTACTAGGAGGAATCTTTTCCCCCCAGCCCTTACTCCCATATCTGTGAAATCCATAAAGATTTCCTGTCCCGGGGCAGTGGGAGAAGGATGTTTTCCTGCCCTAGGAGTGATGGTAGGTCTGATGTTACATGTACTACATACGTCACACTTAGTCAAGAAGTCAGTTATAGTAGCATGTTTCCGGGGAATCAACCAGTGGCGGAGATCTCGTAACATCTGTTTGTGGCTTTTATGGTCAAGTCCATGAGTCTGAGTCAATATTGAGGACATCCAACACGGGGGCATAACTATTTGATCTCCGTTATACCATATACCATCAAACTGTTCTATAGCTCCCTTATCTTCCCAGATGGTTCGTTCTGCTGCTGTGGCAGATTCTTGAGCTTGTATAATGGAGAAATCAGTTATCTCAGAACCGAGATCTGCTGTGGTCATGACCATCATAGTAGGTAAATACCCTGCCGCCTTTTTAGCGGCTGCATCAGCTGCTTCGTTTCCTATACTCTCTAAGTCAGAGCCCTGACTGTGTCCTTTCACTTTGATCACAGCTACCCTCTGTGGTAACTGGATTGCTTCCAACAACTCTTTCATCAACTCCTCATGAGCCATAGGTTTATTCTGACTAGTCTTAAAACCCGCTTGTACCCAGCCAGACATATCTCTGTGAATTGCATTGCACACATACGCAGAGTCTGTGAAAATATTCACTGCCTTCCCTTCCGCTAACCGCAGAGCACAAACTGTGATGGAATAATTGATATACAAGTTATCTTTGGAAGGAAGAGGTCCGGAGCTGATGATGTCTTACAAAAGAAGGTTTATTGAAGCTTGATCAAGGAGAATTGTCAGGTCTCCACAATAGATGCTCTCTGCGTGAAGGCCTCACAACTCTGTCCTTCCTCCCCGGTGCTCAGTGTCTTACCCCTTATCATGTTATGACTTACTTCGTTCCTCTGGCATCTCTGACCCTGGTTGCCCTAGCGACTGGCTCTACGGTCTCCACTACAGGCACAGCTGTACAGATAACGGTGGCTCCTCTAGACAGGACTCCAACCCAAGAATGTCAACAGAGGGACACTCTGACAAACACTCTGACCTTTCTACCAATAAGAGAGGAATTGATGGAAAATTCCATCACACAAACTACAGCCGTAAGTTCTGCTGCCTGAGCAGATTGTTTCCCATCAAGAGGACCGTGATCGAGAGTACATGGTTCCTCTTTTACTGTATTCATAGACACCACAGCATAACCTGCTTTTAACCCTTCGGTGGGATGACGGAAACAGCAACCATCTGTAAATAAGCTAAGGTCAGTTTCCATTAAAGGGGAGTTTTCTAAGTCCAGCCTTAGTTTTACAAAGGGCAGCGATTTTTCTACACAGAAGTGCTTCTCGCCATCAGTCATATTGTCAGCCATATTACAGCCCTCATGTACAAAGGAGATGTGTGGTTTCGAGAGTACTTGTAAGATCTTAGTCTGTCTGAGGGGGGTGAGAGTGAAACAGGAGGATGTGACATATGTTACAGTGCTGTGAGAGGTCAGAATCTGTAGAGGATGGTGCATGACTATATGACCTACTTTGTCTACAATTTTTGCCAGAGCAGCTGCATATCTGACACAGGGGCTGGCTCTCTGTTCTTGTGTGTCTAGCAAAATGCTACAATAGTACAATACGTTCCTAGCTCCTCTGTGTTTCTGATATAAGACACCATGGGCTGTACTAAGCTGCTCTGAGACATCCAGATGGAATGGTTGAGAGTAATCTGGGAGAGCGAGTGCTGCGGCCTCTGCCATTTCCTGCTTGAGGTGGATAAACACCTCCTACTCCTATCCCCCAGGTTGTATCTAACAGGTTCTGTTGGAACTCATCTTGATACGTAAGATCATTATTTCTGTCATAATTCAGAGTGCAGTGGGGAGGATCGGGAACAGGGAGGTAAGGGTGTAGAGCCCTAATCCATGGTTGCCACATGTTGTAAAAGTCAATCAGAGGGTTTCTGTCGGCTAGCAGGGCCCAATATATGTCTGCACAGGGTGGTGGGGCATCAGGTGAGGTATCAGGACTCAACATGCACATGCGATCAGCACTGGAGGGCGAGGAGCACACCATTTCTTCTCCTCCGGGGAAACTCACTATCACAGCTTCTGGTGAACAATGTACAGAAGCCCCCAGTGCTGCCAAAACATCTCTTCCCAGGAGATCACGTGGACAATCAGGTGCATACAAAAAGGGGTGCTCCATCACCTGTCTCCCAAGCCGGACAGGAAGGGGAACAGTAAAAGGCAGTCTTTGTTCAGTGCCGGAAAATCCCAAAACGGAAACATAGTGAGAGGAAAGGGAACACAGAGGTTCAGCTAAGGTGGAGTAACGTGCTCCCGTATCCACCATGAACCATCTTCGTTTTCCGTTCACTGTCAACTGGAGACAGGGCTCTGCCAGCCCCTGCCCCTCCATCTCCGTCGGGCACCCCTATGGGAACATTCCTGGTGTATATGGACCAGGTGGAGGTCCCTGCGCAGAGTACCCGCTGTATGCCTGCATTGGAGCTAGCTGTTGGTTTGGTGGAGTCTGTATTGTTGGCTGATATGACTGCTGTGGAGGCCCTCTCATCTGCTGTTGTTGTTTCTGAGGACAGTCACGTGCCCAGTGATCCGGGCTTTCGCAGATGTAACAACTGCCTCCTTTTGGTTGGGCATACCCCCTCCCCCGGCCTCCTCCTCTCCCTCTGCCTCTATTCCGGCCTCCATGATAAGGGGGCTGCTGATATGGGGCAGCTTGGTAAGGAACATGATACTGGGGTTGATACATAGCCTGTGGCGGGCCCTGCAGTGGATAAGGATTCTGTGGCGGGGCTGGAGCTGGTGTTACAATTTGAGCCATCTGGGTATCTTTCTCTTTCCCTCCCTTTTTCTTATCTGTTGCACGAGTCCGTGCATCTGCCAACTGTAATTTAGTCAACTGAGCTACCATCTCTTTTAATGACTCATTTTCCTCTTCCTCCTCCTTGGTTTCTGCATCCTGATGATGGCAGAAATGTGTTTCCCATCTTGATGATTTTGCCCCTGCCATATCTGGATTCTCTTGCATCTTTCTCTTAACTCCTTCCGGAGCATGTTTTAACAGAGCTATTCTGAACAGAGGCTGCTGTGATTCTTTATCTGGGTTCACCCCCGTAGCCCCCGCCCACTCTGTCTTTGCTCTTTCTATGAACGTGCGTCCGCTCTCCCCGTTCTTAATCTTAAACACCAAGCTGTGGAGCTTACCCGCTGGTATGGGATACTTTTGTCTAATAGCATTACCGAAGGAGGTAGCGTAGGGGTTAAGGGGGCTTCTATCTGACACCTGGACTGTTCCGGCCGCTGCTTCTAATTCTTTCAGTGCCCAGTCCAAAACCGAGAAACCCAAAATAGCCCTGAGATCACCCATAGCTAAAGTCTTCCCTCGGGTCTTGTTATACAGGCTCGTGAGCCACACTCCCCCTCCCTCTTGAATTCCTGGGAGGAGCTCACTCAGTGCTTGAATGTCACCTAAAGTGAACGGCTGATACTCGTCTCTACCGTTGCTTTTGGCCACAATGGGAAACATGCCAACACACTGACTCCTCTGTTTGTCACCTTTGTCTTCGTACTTTCCATAAACTTTATGTGACCTAGTTTTGGGGGGTGTATATGGTCTCGCCTCTTCGTCCCCACCCTCCCGTCTCCTATGTATCCCTCCTTTGGAGTGCGTTCTCATGGTTCCCTCTATAGCAGTGGTCTCAAACTCAATTTACCTGGGGGCCGCTGGAGGCAGAGTCTGGGTGAGGCTGGGCCGCATCAGGTATTCCACAAAAAAAGCTTTGTTAAAAAAAACAACAATCTTCTCAAACGTCATTATTAACAGTTCTTTAACTTGAATGGGTTCTTCTGAACATGAACTGTCCTGAACATTAATGGAACATTGAAGAACATGAACGGTTCTTCTGAACATGGCCTCTATTGCGTCTCCCACTTTTCCTGAAATTGTCTGTGCTCGTCACCAACCTTTCTCTTCACTGCAGGCTTTGAAAAAGACATGATTGGGGCTGTGTGACAAGATATATATTCATTCCACTTGGTGTCACTCCGCAATAAAGTTGTGCCTGCTGTGTTTGTGTTGCTCTGCAATTACACCACCAAACCGCTAGTTGGCGGCGGCGTCTCTATGAGTTTCCTTCTTCTTCTTGTACTACAAACAGAAACTGAGGGAGTTGGAGCTAATAACTGTTGAACCACAGAACTTTTACTGATATTACTGCAACGCCGAAAAGAGAAAATATATCTGAGTGGATTTGTGTGAACAAACATTGAAAAGATGGAGGCAGAGAGAAGTAGAACTTGGTCCTGGCCGCTCAGCATCGCTGAGAGACTGGACCAATCACAGCTGTTGCGGTCTGCGTCGCCGCGACGTGTAGTTACATTTCTGGAGAGGTGCACGTCAGGCTACGGCGTCGATTCAACGCAGAAGTATAAATCAAGCTTTAATCGAGTTTATGCGATGTTACACGGGCGCCGCCACAGTTGTTGTGAAATGTTTCTCTGCTTGCATCAAGCCCGGCCGATTGCCCGCCCCCGGGAGCCATATACCCCACTGTGATTGGTAGGTTCGTTCAGCTCGGGCTCGCGCAACAAAGGGACCTTCAACGGCAAACTGCCATTCACATAAAACTCGCGGGCTGAGGGCGCCTGGTTAGCTCAGTTGGTAGAGCGGGCGCCCATGTAACAAGACTTGGTCCTGACCGCGGCGGCCCGGGTTCGAATCCGGCCTGTGGCCCTTTCCGCATCCACTCTCTCTCTCCCCCCTTTCCAAGACTCTATCCACTGTCCTGTCAATAAAAATGAAAAAATGCCCCCAAAAAAAACTTTATAAAAAAAAAAAAAATTTGCGGGCCGCACTAACATTAAACTTTCATATCAAGGTGGGGGCCACAAAATATCGTCTTGCGGGCCGCAATTGGCCCGCGGGCCGCGAGTTTGAGACCCCTGCTCTATAGTGATAGGAATGTTTTCATCTTCATCATCATCACCCTCCTCTACTGCTCTACTAGCCTCGTCATCAGCGTCCTCATCTACCTCTCCACTAGTGTGAACATCCTGATACTCTGCACGGGATCTCTCTGTGTGGGGTTTAGGGGTAGATTGAGCTCTCCTTCTTACGCCTCCATTACGCAAATCTGGTGGTAACATGGCTTGTCCTAACCTGTACTGTTCAGCCTGATCTCTCAGTTCTTCCCTTAGCCTGTCTATTTCTCTGGCTACATCAGACATACTACCCGTCTCTGAGGCTGAACCTGCTCCTCGTTCTTTTTCTATTTCCTCTTCTAGTTCCAAAGTACCACCTAACACTTGAAACAATGGTGCCATAACTTCGTTTGTATAATCACTGTCCTGTGGGGTTGGTACCGGACTAGGGGTAGGAGGAGGATAAGGAGGGGGGTTGGGATGTGGGCCAGGTGGGTACTGCTGATGGAGGGACATGTCATGTGGCGGCGGGCTAGTATGTGGGTTTGGTGGTGGGGGTGCGCTAGGACTGGGTGAGGGTTTCACTAGTGGTTTTGCTTCAGCGGTTTTTGCGTGGGTGGCTTTCGTCTGGCTGCCTAAGGCTGATAGGGCAGCCATCTGTATCACATTATATTTTACCAATTTACTTGCCAACTCGTCTTCTTTCTTCCTCAATTTCCTCCTTACAAACATATGTCCCTTTTCTTTGTCTTGTCCTGCTTGCAGCAGCTTTCTATGAACCACCTGTATTAATGCTCTCATCACTGGCATGAATTTGGCTTCACTTCCCGTGGCAGGAAAATGCCCTTCCTTCACTGTCTCATCTAGGTCTTGAGTCTCTTTATTTCTAGTCTTAGGATCAAATGTACAGATTACATTAGTCCTGACTTTAACCCATTGCTGTCCAAATGATAAACGGGGAGGCCCACAGCCACCCCGTTCCTCACAGTCTTTGTCAAATTCTCCGTCCATTCTGTCCAGTACTATTTCACACAGGTTTATTCAGTTTATGACAGTAACTAGATTCAGAGTAAATGGGTCGCTATGCCCCTCGCTGTGATCCTACCAACATAAGCTTCTACTGGACACTTTGATGTTCCAGCGATGTTGGCCCAGTATCAACAGTAAGTTTTAATTTTCCTCTGAATACTAGTTATTAATGTACACTCATACAGGCGCTCCAAGCGCTATTTTTACTAAACTCTAACGTCCTAGACGTTACTAAACTAGCGCTCCAAGCGCACTACTCATACAGGCGCTCCAAGCGCTATTTTTACTAAACTCTAACGTCCCAGACGTTACTAAAAACTAGCGCTCCAAGCACACTACTCTAGCGCTCCAAGCGCAGCGTTCCAAACGCTTTTCTAATGTTCCAGTTTTTACTTTTGCAACATTTATCACTACAAAGGAGATTCAGCACAACAAGAGAGATAATTTAGAGTAAGCCAATTTGCAGAGTTCGATACAACAGGTTCTGCTTACCTTAAGATTTCAGGGCCCTTTCTCTCTCTCGCCGGTCTGTCCGTCCTTTGGACACGCTTCTCAATGCCGAAAATCACGTCGGGGTCACCAATTGAAGGAACTGGCCTTCTACCTCCGAGAGGTCAAGGCCCAGTTACGTGCTGGTTAATCTTGTGTGACAAAGAGATTTTCCAAACAGACGGGTTAAAGCATAATAATACAATTTATTCCGAACAATCAATGTTGCACAAGTAAAAATGAAGAGAAAGAAAACAGCACCTGCCACCTCCCTTTTCCTCACAATCACTCTATTCATAACAAATCCAACAGTCAGGTTATTGTAAACATTCTTGTACATAATAAATCCAACAATCTGCAGAAGTACCACGTGAACCATTTAGCTTCTTCTCTTCTCAGAGTCTCTTAGAGTGGGTTAGGTCTGTGTGGCCTGCCTTCGCTGGTTCTTTTGTTTCATTCATGTTCTAGTCAGCTGCTCGATAGCGGAGTTTTAGTTTTAGTTTTTTCAAGTTATATTGAGTGTAGGGAGCCTTCCTTTAGGCCTGTTTTCATTTGGTGTTTCCCCTCTCCCTTTGAAAAAAATAAAACAAAAATGAATCCTACTGGAGTTGGCACCTTGCTGTGGTGGATAAGCTTGTGTGTCTCTTTAACCCTGTATTTCAACGGGAGACTGATCTAAGTTTCCTTATAAGTTCAACCAAGTCAGCTTGGTCACAGGTTAGAGACCGAACAAATATCAGCTCCTTTGTTCAGATTAGAAGGCCATTGCAAAAATAAAACATTGTCATATGAACCTGAAGTGCTTACTCCAACTAAAAAGCTCTCATGTCATCTCTGTCAGTTTTACTGCTAGCAATACAACCCAAAGTTCTACCAAAGTTCAGCATCACTTTAACTGTGATTAGAGGTTACTGGTAACCAAGAAATGTATCCAGCGTTATCTCCGTCAGTTTTACTGCTTTATTGGTTGTCATTCTACCATGAAGGCATGGGGGTGAAGTTTGACCCTGAAGTGACCATGCTCCTTTTATTTGGTTTTCATGTTTTTCTCAGGTTAAAAGCTTTTAAAAAGTACACTTAAAAAATGAGGAGGTAAAAAAATAATTTCTGTGATCTTCTGACATCTGATCTCATCAGCTTGAACGCACCTTGGAAATCATCAAGAGTCGTAAAATCAGTTTTCTGCAACGTTTTGGAAAACCTATTTTGCGGCCATTTTGGAAAATGGCTGCCGCGTCCGTCAGGGGCCGAATTGGCAGCGCCCCGATATCTATATCTTTTCGTGACATATAACCCTACATCTGTGCCTAATTTATTGCTTTAATCGCAAAATGCACAATTGTTATGAATATTTCAGCTCAGCTGCCCCGCTGTTACATGAGATTTAGATTTACTTTTCATTTCTTTTCTGTAAATCTTTTAATCTGGAAAGAACTTTGTACTTAAGTTTGACAAGTGTTATATAAATTATTATTATTATTACTACACTAGTTGCTTAGGTTACTTATCTCTACTTTCTTATGTAAAATGAAAAATTAAGCAGTAAAACAATGGCTTATGAGATTTCTTAAAAACAATCTCTGCAGCCTCAGGAGTGTGTGTAATGTGTCACTAGCCTGTCAGTAAACGGCTGCCCGTACAGGGGTCCGTTGCCCACACCGGGTTCCTGTCCCGGGTGAGGAAGAGTTTATGAGAAATGTGGAGCCATCACCAAAGCCTGAGGAGCCAAGAAATATTTTACAGCTGAAAACTGAAATGTTTTCAAATGTGGAGCAGGTTTGAACCGAGGCTCCGTTTGTAAATGACGAAACATACTGTGCGTTCCAAAACCCATTCTACCAAACTACTTAGTATCACAGAAAAAAAGATTTCTTATGTCCCAATACATAGTATGTCAAATGCAGTGTGCCAAAAATACCAGGATGTCCTACTACATCTGGTCACATTTTACAGTATGAAAGCCAGCATGCTTTTCTGGCTGTTCTGACCCACAATCCTCTGCACAGCAGATATATTGTATTCATACTGCATGCAACTGTACGTACTTTGTAAGGGCAGCTGCAGTGTACTAGAAGTAAAAAGGAAAAGTATGTGATTTGGGACGTAGTCAGTCGTGCTGCTCCTCGTCCTGGAATGAATCACAGCTTGATAACTCCTCCCTCCTCTTCCTGCTCTCAAACACAGACAGCTACAATCGGTCCTCTTATTTCCTTGTTCCCTCCCCTTCAGATCGACAGTTTGAAGGTGGGTGTAACCAACATAACACATGATGATTACATCAGAGCTCAAACTAGTGTCGGTTCTCAGGAAGTGAAACTCAGACAGTCGTTGCTACTGAGAGGTGAAATGGCGCAGAAAGGAGTTCAGCTGGACCAGGAAGCAATCTCTTGTTCGATCTGTCTGGATCTACTGAAGGATCCGGTGACTACTTCCTGTGGACACAGCTACTGCATGAACTGTATTAAAAGCTTCTGGGATGGAGAGGATGAGAAGAAGATCTACAGCTGCCCTCAGTGTAGGCAGACCTTCACACCGAGGCCTGTCCTGCTGAAGAACACCATGTTAGCAGTTTTAGTGGAGGAACTGAAGAAGACTGGACTCCAAGCTGCTCCTGCTGATCACTGCTATGCTGGACCTGAAGATGTGGCCTGTGATGTCTGCACTGGGAGGAAACTGAAAGCCTTCAAGTCCTGTCTTTTGTGTCTGGCCTCTTACTGTGAGAAACACCTCCAGCCTCATTATGATGTGGCTCCGTTAAAGAAACACAAGCTGGTGGAGCCCTCCAAGAAGCTCCAGGAGAACATCTGCTCTCGTCACGACGAGGTGATGAAGATGTTCTGTCGTACTGATCAGCAGTGTATCTGTTATCTCTGCTCTGTGGATGAACATAAAGGCCACGACACCGTCTCAGCTGCAGCAGAAAGGACCGAGAGGCAGAGAGAGCTGGAGGTGAGTCGACTCAACATCCAGCAGAGGATCCAGGACAGAGAGAAAGATGTGAAGCTGCTCCAACAGGAGGTGGAGGCTGTCAATCGCTCTGCTGATAAAGCAGTGGAGGACAGTGAGAAGATCTTCACCGAGCTGATCCGTCTCATGGAGAAAAGAAGCTGTGATGTGAAGCAGCAGGTCAGATCCCAGCAGAAAAGTGAAGTGAGTCGAGTCAAAGAGCTTCAGGAGAAGCTGGAGCAGGAGATCACTGAGCTGAAGAGGAGAGACGCTGAGATGAAGCTGCTGTCACACACAGAGGATCACAACCAGTTTCTTCTTAACTACCCCTCACTGTCACCACTCAGTGAATCTACATCCAGCATCAATATCCGTCCTCTGAGCTACTTTGAGGACGTGACGGCGGCTGTGTCAGAAGTCAGAGATAAACTACAGGACGTTCTGAGAGAGAAATGGACAAACGTCTCACAGACAGTGACTGAAGTGGATGTTTTACTGTCACAACCAGAGCCCAAGACCAGAGCTGGATTCTTACAATATTCACGAGAAATCACACTGGATCCAAACACAGCATACACACAGCTGTTATTATCTGAGGGGAACAGAAAAGCAACATTTATGAAACAAGAACAGTCTTATTCTAGTCACCCAGACAGATTCACTGGATGTTATCAGGTCCTGAGTAGAGAGAGTCTGACTGGACGTTGTTACTGGGAGGTGGAGAGGAGAGAGGGACAGGAGTTAATGTAGCAGTCACATACAAGAGTATCAGGAGAGCAGGGGGGGGGAATGAATGTTACTTTGGAAACAATGATAAATCTTGGGCGTTAGTTTGTGACCAAAACAGTTATAGCTTTCGGTACAACAAAGTCCAAACCCCCGTCTCAGGTCCTCAGTCCTCCAGAGTAGGAGTGTACCTGGATCACAGTGCAGGTATTCTGTCCTTCTACAGCGTCTCTGAAACCATGACTCTCCTCCACAGAGTCCAGACCACATTCACTGAGCCTCTCTATGCTGGACTTTATCTTTATGGTTATTATGGAGTCACTGCTGAGTTGTGTAAACTGAAATAGACAGAAGTCATTTAAGGGTTAAATTCAGTGTTTTAACTCTTAAACTTCTCTGGTGTCCATCATTGTTGCTGCAGAGCTGATTTGTGTCTGGACCGCAGAGGACCAGCCCTACAAACACTAAAGTGTGTCACTGACTGACTGACTGAGTGATGAAGTTACAGGATTCATCAGCGACTGTTGCAGGTTCCTCATTGGTTGTTGCTCTTTCTAAATGAAAAGCTGGAGAACAGTTCAGTGTTTATGTTTTCTGGGGATTGTGTCAGCGGTTCATTGAATCATTACATCGTGCTGTTGTTGTGCATGTGCTATTGTTTATAGTAGTTTAAGTTACGTTACGTTGTGCTTCGTATTGTGTTACCACCGTGCATTCACACCAAGCAGGAAGCACATTAGCAAGCCACACGTCGCTACTGCGGTATGAACCCAAAATAAACACACTGTGCTGTGATTTAATATCAATAAACGGATCAAAATGATGCCGAAATAACGATAATATGATGTTGATCTGTAAAAAGAGTGAATTCATGCTTTGTCGGGTCTGTCCGCAACACAGCAAGCAAACAACTTTTAAAATGCTTGTTTTCTGAACGGAGTCCGGATCGATCAGTGCCAGGCTATGCTAACATTGTAGCTGCTCCATCAACACTCCATCTAGGAATAAACACGGCAGCAACAACATCAGTGATGACGTCAACTTTGTAAGTATGTATATATTGTTACACACCACTTATATGATGAATGCTTTAGATACACATGCTTTAATAACAAGCTGAAATACTTTTAACCTGCAGACTGTATGTCATGATGATACATTTACACCTTGTATAAAATGTATAATATACTGACTAGTAAATGTCACCATTTACTATTACTGAATGCAATCTGATCATTATAAGTTGTCTTTCAATCAAACATTAAGATATAAGTGGAAAAAACTGTTCATAAGACATGATAGACATGACCACTGATTATTTGTGTAACAATTGAGCCACAAATTCACATCCTGACCAGATACGGTCCAGACAGATACTCGGTTTAGACTGAGTCTTGTTCTTTTCATGTCTTCACTGCACAGAGATCAGCTGTCAATCAAACATTATGGGCTCTACTTTGTAAACTTCTCTGTGCTCTAAATGTTTGATGAATATTTGTATATATATATATATATGTGTATGTGTGTGTGTGTGTGTGTGTGTGTGTGTGTGTGTGTGTGTGTTGTTGCTTCTCTTCCACTGCACGGGTCTTAAAGGAAGGTCTAGTGATTTATTTCTGATCATAGATATTCTGTTCTCACCACTTTTTGTAAAGATATCTAGAATCACATTTATTTGTTGGGCAGACTAAATGTTGTCGTCCAGATCGACGTACAAACGAGATCCTAAGATGTTTAATGAAACTGTAATTATCATGATCATAATCAATAAGGAAATCATTATTCTCTGTTACATCGCTGAGATTCTGCTCAAACAAACTGATTGTGTGGATGAAAATGAATCTGTACGTGAAATCATTGAACAAGAGTCATTTAGCAGACTTTACTGATGGGATGTGTGAACAAACTGAAGGTTTCTATAATCAATAAACAAGAATGAACTAAGTCTTTTCTTGTCTTTTTTCCAGGGTATCATACAAAGCTGATGGAGTAAATGTGACTAGGAGAGAATAACTGAGGCAGTTTTCCTCCTGAAACACCACAAAGTCCAGTGTTCATGTTTAGAGTCAGTCAGTCTCTGTTAAAAAACAATCTAAAGAAAGATTAAAACTAAAAGGTAACATAACTTATTAGTTGTGACATGAGGATTTTGTTATCATAGTTATTGAACACAATCACAAGTTCATATATTGAATACAAATTCCAACTTCTTTCCCCACATACTGATAGAAGAACGCTCTTTTTCTCCACTTCAGCTCGTATTATTCCTCTGACGATACGCTCAACACTTGTTTCTACACCGTGTTCAGAACGTTTTATTTTCACTGGGCTTGTTGTCTCCTCTGTATAACCACAGCTGTGGTGCTTTGGTGATTCTCTGAGCAACCTGGAGAGCACACAAACGGGACTATTGTTTGTTCTTCATTCAACCCGTATCATGCAGCTTTAAACACAACAACTGTTGTGGATTTATGGCTTTTTAAACTGTTTTGGATACATGAACGAAACCGTCTTGCCACATGGACTCTACATCTCTTTCTTTACATATTTACATCTCTTTCTTTATGTGCTTTCATTTTGTTCGTTGCAATACATGAGATTGATTTAAAGTGTGTATTGATCAAATCTCTTGGATTTTTGTGTAAGATGCATTACAAGAGCCACAATGAGTGCACCTCCAGTCACCAATCTGTCAGGCTCCTTGATGAGGGCCTGATTACTGAAGGATGCAATCGTCCAATAGGATGCTTTGTGTGTGTGTGTGTGTGTGTGTGTGTGTGTGTGTGTGTGTGTGTGTGTGTGTGTGTGTGTGTGTGTGTGTGTGTGTGTGTGTGTGTGTGTGTGTGTGTGTGTGTGTGTGTGTGTCTGTGTGTGTCTGTGTGTGTGTGTCTGTGTGTGTGTGTGTGTGTGTGTGTGTGCCTGGCAAAGCTGTATATAAAGTTGTTTCTGACACTCGCGTCTGTTTGACGTTGGTGTCGGCAGAGATGTTGGTTTTTGGTTCAGTTCAACACTCTTTGACTAAAGACAACAACATAGAAAGAGTCAAGTCTATGTAGTGTTCTCCTTTTCCAGTTTGTTCAGAGCTCCAAAGCCTCAAACACATATCTGTTGGGGTGAAAGAGCTTCTTCGTTTCATTATCTGAGCAAAGAAAAAAGCCCATGTTTAAAATGCTGTTAGATAACTGGAAGTTTGGGGAATTTCTTCCTACTACTTTTTCTTTTTAACAAATCTACAATAATAGAGAGAATCCTGTAGTTCAGGCTTTTTTTCTCCATAAAACACCAGACTTTGAGAAAACTTAATAACACTTTTTACCATGATGACTACTGTGGGTTGTCAGCCTGATGACGACTAAAACTGGTGGACACATTTGAGTTTCAGATGTCCTACAGAACCTCTGTCTTTCCTTGAATCTAAACTTGTTAATACAATATATTGTATTACCCCAAGTGATGCTGTACAGGTCTTGACCAGGGAGGTTTTATAGAGGAAACTTCATAACAAAAAAAAGAACTCACATCTGTGTCTTTAATTATTAGGGTGTCTTTAGGGTGTCTTGGTAGTGTGTAGGTCTGGGTAGTGTGTATGTCTGGGTAGTGTGTAGGTCTTGGTAGTGTGTAGGTCTTGGTTGACCCTCACCTTTTACCATCTTAGGTTTATGGTATTTCACATTCTTCCTGTTTTTGATCCTGGAATGAATGAAAGGTCACTATCCATCATTTTTCTCTCTCTCTCTCTCTCTCTCTCTCAATTCAATTCAATTCAAATGGCTTTATTGGCATGACGTAACACTGCACATGTTGCCAAAGCATATTCAAATGATGAATCTTTTTTTTTTACAATAATTACATTCATAAATATCGATTAAATAAAATAAAATACAAAATAATTTCAATCAATTAATTAATTTGAACAATGATATAAACAGGTAATATACAAATTAACAAACAAACAAACAACAACAAGGTGCAGACAGCTGTCCCTGTCCCTCAGTTCATGTCCCTGTCCCTCAGTTGATGGCAGGCAGCAACATAGGCTGCTACCAGCTCACAGGTCCTAGTGTCCTCCCCAGTAGGACAGATAACTTGTCTTCACCTGAGAGCTGTAGAAAACCTTTAGTTATTAAATTAATTTTATTGAAATATATTTCCCTGATGTTTTGATATTTCTCACATCTGGTGAGGAAGTGTAGTTCTGTCTCAGACTCACTCAGGCTGCAGTGAGAACACAGCCATTGCTCTACAGGGAGTCAGGTCTTCCTGTGTCGCCCCTGTTCAATGGCGAGGCTGTGCTCACTCAGTCTGTACTTTGTCCAGGTTTTTCTTAAATGTAGATCAGTAACCATGCTCAGATAGTCTGCTATGGTGTACTGTTGGTTTAGAGCCAGATAGCACTGCATTCTGCTCTGTGCCTTTGTCTGTGTTTGCCAATAGGTGATGTAGTTTTGTTTTAACTGTGTTGTAATTTGGTTGAGTCTAATTGGTGGTCTGTTCTGGTCCTGAGGCCTTGGTGTGTTAGTGGAGAGGGTTGATGAACTCAGCCTCAGGACCAGCTGGGTAAGGGGGTTCCCCTTTCTGCTCATCTCTTGGCACTGCAGGGCTTGGTAATGATATGAGAGGGGGTCACTATGTTTTAGATGTGTCCAAAATTTAATTGCTCTTTTTTGTATTTTTATTATTAGTGGATACTGGCCTAATTCTGCCCTGCATGCATTATTTGTAGTTTTCCTCTGGACATGTAGGAGAATCTTACAGAACTCTGCATGCAGGGTCTCAGTGGGGTGTTTATCCCATTGAGTGAAGTCTTGGTTTGTAAGTGGACCCCACACCTCGCTGCCATAGAGTGCAATTGGTTCAATAACACACTCGATAAGTTTAAGCCAAATTTTAATCGGTATTTCGGTTTGGATATTTTTTTTAATGGCATAGAAAGCCCTGCGTGCTTTCTCTCTCAGCTCATGAACTGCCTCTTTAAAATGTCCAGTTGAACTCATTTTTAAACCGAGGTAATTGTAGTGTGTGCAGTCTCTCTCTCTCTCTCTCTCTCTCTCTCTCTCAGCACGTTTTAAAAACAACCGCAGTGCTGAACATGTACATGATGACAATGAATACAAAGCAAGCAATAATAAGAACAGAGTAAAAACAATGAACACTAGAATGGCACTCGGAGAGCGTAGACCTCCGCCAAGGTGCCTGACTTTAAAAACAGATCACAGCTCACAGCTGGCGGTACCGTGAGGTGGTCGGCTTGTTATTAACACGGTGTGTTTCCGTGTAACGTATCGGCGGATGCCTCTCTCATTCAGCAGCCTTGTTATGTCTGTATAACGTTACACTACGTCGTCTCTCATCCCGTCATCTACCGCTTTTTTTTCTTTCTCACCGCGGACGGACAGCAGCTCCCGTTGCACCTCGATGTCTCGCCACACATCCACACACGTATCTCTCTGCTCTCAGAAGGAAGAAGGCGGGGTCACGCGTCATCAACGTGTCATCAGTTACACTGCGCATGTGTTATACCCTGTGGTCTTAATGCTCAGGCTGATTGGAATTCTTAAAAGAAAATCCTGAATCTGGATCATGATCCGGATCGCCACCAAAATCTAATGAATTGTTCATTGTGCTACACTCCACCCCTCCAAAACAATTCATTCAAATCCTTCACGAACTTTTGCAGTAATCCTGCTAACAGACAAACCAACGCTGATGAAAACATAACCTCGGGCCTTGAAGGAGGTAATAATGTGCACATAATAGCAGTAAAGGAGTTGCAGCTCAACAGAAAATTAACTTAATGAAACGCCAGCAAAAAGAGGTTCAACAGCGACTTCAACTATTCTGTTTGTCTGAGCTGTTGATATGAAAAGGTAAGCTGTTCCAGAGGTTAGCGGCGGAGGACTAAATTTAGATATGATTTTACTTGCATCTTGCACATCAGTATCTGATTCTAGTTAGCTCTAATGTGCTAAAATGCTGACTCATATCCGGGTGTTAGGACTCATTCCTGTAGCACTCTTTAGCTAGTGCGCTAGGCGACATGCATTCCCAAGACCCCCAACAGATCACGTCAAAGTTGCAACTAATTGTCATTGGTGATCTTTCCCCCGTCGCCACACCCCTTAATCACTGAGATTGAGAACGGTTGACACCTTGATTACTCCTCTAGTCTAGCAGCCCCTTAAAGGGAGCAGCTGGTGGCCAAGCGGAGGCTCGGCTCACTCTGTTCTGCTCTGTTACTGCTGTTGAGGGAGATGAACATCAGACTAAGGTGCCGTTTGCAGTCTTATCTCCCCCCCGCGACGCTCGTGCAGCTTTATATGAAGAGCGTAGGATACGGTGTGTGTGCGTTGGCGTGCTGGAGGATCACACGTGGGCCAATTGTTTGGTCACCGTAACTTGCGGCTCGAGGAACGAGGAAACTGGTGCTTCCTGTGTGACGTAGTTGGCTGTACGTGGCGGAGGAGGAGCTCTGTTGCCACTGCTGTTTTTGTCCCTTAGTTAGTTATTTTATTTATCCTATTTCTGGTTATTAAGTTATTTTTGGTTGTATTGGGCTTTTGTATGTTGATTTATTTTTAATAATCTGTTTACCCGTTTACCTCTAACTTCTGCATTTGTGGTTAGTGTGTTTTGCTTTTGTTCATTTGTTTCTTTCTTTTTGTTTAAAGTGGTGGCCCAACACCAACATAGGTTTCTTGCTGTAATAGGGGAGAGGGCATTTATTTAGTTTATCTGTAAACCAGCTGTTGTGGAGGTAATCGGGAAGTGAACATTCCTAGCTCTCTGCCAGTTAACAGGACGGTTGGGTTGCTATATCCTTGCAGGTGGTTGGTCAGTGGGTGGAGGGATTCTTCTTGTGTTGGGGTTCTTATTGCATGAGGCTTGCTGTGTCCTCCTAACCCCTGTGTGCTCTTTACCTTGCAGTGTGAGTGGAAGTAACTGTGTGTTTTTCCAACTACTGGTGGTGGTGGTGAACTGTTCTGCATTTCCTCTCCCCTCACTCCATTCCTCCTGTGGGTTTCCCTGGCACCCTTCCTCCTGTACTGGTAAGGTTAGTGGTGTAGGGACATTTTTAAAAACATTTTAACTCGTTTGTAATAAAGGACATTATTTTTCTAGCCTGGCCTCTCTTGCAGCTTTTATCATTGCAGCAACTAATCACCATTTTTGAATTTAAATAAAAGTTATTTGATTTTGAAACTTGAAACTCACGTCTCTGCCCCGTCTCTTTATCAAGGAACTTGTGTAACTTGGTTGGGTTATGCTCTGGGTGAAATTCCCAGAGTGGCGTTGTCGGGTTGTAATAGCCTGGGTTTCTGCTAAGTGCCCGGGTTACATAATAATTATGAATTTTGTAATGGAGTTATTAAAACAGATTGCTCCGTCCTGGCCGAACAGTCACCGTCGGTGCAGAGAAGGCGTCATGGTCTCAGTGGTCACGCAGTGCAGCAGCTGAGTAGAGCCTCACTTCTGGATATTTTGCGCATGCTTACTTTGAGGAATTGATGTAAGCACAAATTCTCAATTCATATTTGAGTTGTGACATCTTTCAAAATGATTTCCTTAAATTTGAATAACATAGTTTAAGATAAAATGTGCATGTTAGAGCCATTTGTTCAGTAGAAATATCTGTGGTTAATTTACATTTTGTTTTATTTGCTTGAGATAAATAACTCTGTAGTTTCACTGCAGTGTGCTCAATAAGGACCAAGTGTGACTGCAGCCAGTCCTGTATTCTGATTGGGCGAAAGCTAAATTGTCCTTCATGTGCTCGTTAAACGATTCAGTTGAAGCCATGGAGCCTGGAGAGCACACTAGTCTTTGACCGTGCTTAATATACCGTGCTTAATATTACTGTTCTTGCTTTTTTACTGCTTATGTTTTTGATATTTTGTTACCATTTTTGTATTTGAAGACTAAAGAAAGATTTTCAGTAACCGGTTGAAATGAAGAACATGGACTACGGAGCTTTATTGAAACACGCGTCAACTACATGCTTGGACTGTATAGCTTAAGTGGGCATCTAAAGAAATAGACGGAGCCACACTTACATTAGTCAAAGACTAAGCTCGTTAAGGAAACGAAGCATATGGATGGACCCTTTGTAAAGAGACGTGGATTATGGACATAATTCTTCACGTAACAAGGATATAAGAGCCACGTTGATTTTCATCGCTGTGCACTAAAGGAAAGTGAGTACATGAAGATCTCAGTCTACAATGTCCTTACATTCTGGAGCCATGTTCAATTAAGCCTCAAGTCGTTTTGCAACTAAGCTGCAGTGGTCATTCTTTGAAGTGCACATGTTAAAACTCTTGAAAACGTCTGTGGACATATTGTGGAAGAGTGAGAAGCTGTCGTTTTGAAGAAAACAAGACAGTTTGTGTGCATTAAACCTTGGCAAGAGTGACGCCGTAGATAATGGAAGTTGCAGGAAACGGCCAGAAGAGGGAGCCAAAGCCCACGGCAAAGGCTGTGGAAGAAAAACTGAACAGGCTTAAGAATGAAAGAAAAGGCAAGCTGGCTCATCTCACTCGTAAAAGAAGGGAGATTGAAAATCTCAAGAAAGATAAAGTTAATAATGAAATGATTAAAGATGAAGCATTATTTATCTTTTGGAAGTTCTTTAGAGAATTTAAAGAGCTTAATGCAGAAATATGAACTCTTCTAGAAGACGAAGATAAAGAAGAGGAGCAGTGTAACTGGTACATGCCCAAATGTGTGGACTTTGAGAACTTTGTTCAGGAAACAGAGGACTGGATTGAAAAGATTAAGAGACATCCTGAAGAAGAGAATGATGATGGCAATAAATATGAGGATGATGATGACATAAAGCCAAGTGATAGCATCTCAGAGGTCATCAGTCGCACATCCAAGAGAAGCTCTGTGCTTAGCCATGCATCACAAGCATCCAGTGCAAGTTCTGCTCGTTTGAAGCTGCAGGCAGAGCGGAAAGAGCTGTTAGCACGTGCTGCCTTTCTAAAGAAACGTCAAGACATTGAGATGGAAGAAACACGCTTAAAGGCGCGCAAAGAGCAAGTGGAGCTAGATGCCAAGATTGCTGCATCAGACGCCAAGATAAAGGTGTATGCAGATTATGAAGATGGTCAAGATGGCATGAATGAATATTACGAGTCAAAAAGCAGGTACAAAGTGGGTTTAAAGGACATGTATGTTAAAGATGAAGATGGTGAGACACAAGTGAGTTTCCCAGCACCTGTAGGCCCAAAGCACCCAGCTCAGACTGCTAATGATCATCACAGAGCTTCGCCTCTTAAAGCAGCCAGGTCAGCAGTACCTCCCCCTCAGAGAGCAGCTAGTTCAACAGTACCTCCAGACCCTTCACAGCAAGCAGGTTCCTCTGATGGCATCTCCAAAATAATGCAGCGCCAGAATGAGATAACAGAAATGCTAGTCAAGCAGCAAAACATGTCACAACTCCCACAGAGAGATGTTCCAACTTTCTCAGGAGATCCACTCAGCTACCGTTCGTTTATAAGGGCATTCGAACAGACTATTGAGAACAAGACTGCTAGTGCACAAGATAGGTTGTTCTACCTGCAGCAGTTCACAAGTGGAGAACCTCTTAACCTTGTTCGTAGTTGTGAACACATGTGGCCAGATGAAGGTTACAGAGAAGCTAGGAGGCTCCTTCAACAACAGTATGGAGATGAGCTGCGAATAACCACAGCCTTGATGAATAAAGCTCTTGAATGGCCTCAGATAAAATCAGAAGACAGGAAAGCATTAAATGCATATGCTTTGTTCCTCATAGGATGTCGAAACACTATGAGTGATGTGGATTACATGGATGAGATGGACAACCCTAGCAATATGAAGACTGTCATCTCAAAACTCCCCTTCAAACTAAAAGAACGGTGGAGAAATCGAGCATATGAAATCCAAACAAAAACAGGAAGAAGAGCCAGGTTTTCCGACCTGGTGGATTTCATCAACTGGCAAGCAAAGGTCAGCAACGACCCACTTTTGGGAGATATTTTGGATGTCAGCGTAGAAGGAAAGGGGAAGCCTAAGATAAACATTAAGACAAGTAACCCCAAGAGCATCAGTTTTGCTACAAGTGTCTCTCTGGCTGGAAGACACAGTGGTGCTCAACAACCACAAGAGAAGAAGTATGGTTCAGCCAAACTATCTGATGTTTTCCAAAAATCCTGCATGTACTGTCATAAAAGCCACACCTTGGAGTTTTGTGAGAAGATAAAAGAACAGACTCCCAAAGACAGAATCAAATTCTTAACATCACAAGGACTCTGTTTTGGATGCCTCACACCAGGTCACATGAGTAAATATTGTCGTAAGAGAATGCAATGCCAGGAGTGTTCAGGAAAACACCCAAGCATTTTGCATGTTGTGAAGGAATTCCCAGTTCTGTCCCAAAAGGATGAAAATAGGAATACAGAAACTACTAACGCGGTCACAAGCGCCTTCGTAGGAACAGAACATGAAAGCAGCAGAGACACTGGGGCAGGTAATGGAGAAAATATCCTTTCCATAGTACCAGTGAAAATAAAGTCCAAAAGAAGTGACAAGGTGATCCAGGTCTATGCGTTTTTAGACCAAGAAAGCACAGCAACCTTCTGTACCGATGAGGTCAGGCAGCAGCTTAACCTCCGAGGAAGGAAAGCGGAACTCTTACTCACTACTATGGCATCAGAAAAGAAGGTGAGCACTCACGTTCTGTCAGATCTGGAAGTATGCAGCCTGGAAGGGAAGAATTACATAGACCTTCCGCAGGCGTTCACTCAACCAAGTATACCAGTGAAAAAAGACAACGTTCCTCTTCAGAAAGATGTGGATCGATGGCCTTATCTGCATGAAGTTCGCATCTCGCATATCGAAGCAGAAGTCGGCTTGCTTATTGGTACTGATGCCTTTAAAGCCATGGAGCCCCAGCAGATAATAAACAGCAGATGTGATGGGCCGTATGCAGTGAAGACTCCTCTTGGATGGGTCATCAACGGTCCACTCAGAGGCACCACTACAGCCAACCTAGAAATGGTGAGTCACTCAGTCAATCGCATTTCAGTATCCAATGTGGAAAACCTGTTGACTCAGCTGTACAATGCAGACTTCCCAGAGAGAGGATACGATGATAAGACTGAGATGTCACAGGAGGACCGTCAGTTCCTTGACTCAGTGAAAGGATCAACACAGCTAGTTGATGGTCACTACTGCATCGGACTACCACTGAAAGACAAAGACTTAAAAATGCCTGATAACAGATCTTTAGCCGAGCAGCGCCTTACAAGCCTCATAATGGGAAAAATCGTCAAGATAATGCCAGACTCGAAAGGAACCGTCCGCAGTGTCTGTGTTCAGACGAAGACAAGCACATTGGAGAGACCCATAACTAAGATATGCCTCTTGGAGGAGGCATTGTGAAGATCAAAAGAGACTGAATAAGTTAAAGACATTTATCTGTTTAGGTTAAAGCAAATATGTATCTTTAAAACCTGAAAAAAGGATTTATAGTTTGTTGTATAAGTATTAGTATTAGTATTGTATAAGTGGACAATGTCTCTAAGCATTTATGTTTGATAATTGATATGCTAACAGCCTAGTCAATTAGGGGCAGGTTATGTTAGAGCCATTTGTTCAGTAGAAATATCTGTGGTTAATTTACATTTTGTTTTATTTGCTTGAGATAAATAACTCTGTAGTTTCACTGCAGTGTGCTCAATAAGGACCAATTGTGACTGCAGCCAGTCCTGTATTCTGATTGGGCGAAAGCTAAATTGTGCTGCATGTGCTCTTTAAACGATTCAGTTGAAGCCATGGAGCCTGGAGAGCACACTAGTCTTTGACCGTGCTTAATATACCGTGCTTAATATTACTGTTCTTGCTTTTTTACTGCTTATGTTTTTGATATTTTGTTGCCATTTTTGTATTTGAAGACTAAAGAAAGATTTTCAGTAAACGGTTGAAATGAAGAACATGGACTACGGAGCTTTATTGAAACGCGTCAACTACATGCTTGGACTCTATAGCTTAAGTGGGCATCTTTAAGAAATAGACGGAGCCACACTTACAACGTGGCTGATTTGCAGTCTAATAATACTAACTAGAAAATGCATTTCCTGCTGAAAATGCGTAGGAATGCTGACAGCTGAAAGGACCTGCAGGATCTCTGTTCTAGTCAGCTGCTCGATAGCGGTGTTTTAGTTTTAGTCTTTTCAAGTTATATTGAGTGTAGGGAGCCTTCCTTTAGGCCTGTTTTCATTTGGTGTTTCCCTCTCCCTTTGAATCGCTTGCGATTTTTGTGGTTATCCTTCAGGAGTAACTTTAAGATTCCCCTGGGGCCTCATGTATAAACGGTGCGCACGTACTAAAATGTTGCGTACGCTGTGTTTCACGCTCACGCCGGGATGTATAAAAGTCAACGTGACATGAGAATGTGCGGACCGTGCCGTAAATTCTAGACCAGTCGTGAAAATGTGCGGGCCGTCCTCCAAACTCTGTCATCTGGCAGTGTCAAACTACAAAGTACTGAAACTCGCTAAATGCGTAAAAATATTTTTTCCACTCAACTTACTGAGCTTTATTTATGATGTGGGATAAAAAAACAACAACACATATTTCTTTACTAGTTTGCGCATAATGTTTAACATCAGAAGGCACAACAAAAACACATTTAAACTAATTTCCCAGAGATGACATGCCTTAACCACCGTGTCAAAACCAAAATCGCGTGCTGCACAATGTGGCAGACCAACATGCTGTGTCTGTGCTCCAGAGGAGCTACAGATGGATGAACCGGACCCTGGCACACCTAACAATGAGCCAAAAGCAGCAGCTTTACAGCGCCGTTTAGATGCAACACACAGAATGTAAAGCAACGAGGTGAGTTGAGACAAACATTTATTTTTCAACAAGGTCTTTTAATATATAACTTATCCCACCAAGAACCTCATTCATTCTTTTTAATTCGTTGCATATATATTCTTCATTGTATTGACAATCTCTCTCTGTGACTCACAGCACAGCGTTAGTGAGGACACGGCCAGACCGCCGCCCCTCAGCAGTCGAGGCTCAGGCGCAGCTGACCGTTCTTCTTTTTGTTCCTTTTCCAGCGCGATTTGCCGTCGTTATTTGGACAATAGGTGACAGCATGGAGCATGTTTATAGTCATTTGCATAGTTATTATATATATGTATATATATATATATGTATATATATATATTTATACATATATATATATATGCATATATATATATATATATATGCAACGAATTAAAAAGAATGAATGAGGTTCTTGGTGGGATAAGTTATATATTAAAAGACCTTGTTGAAAAATAAATGTTTGTCTCAACTCACCTCGTTGCTTTACATTCTGTGTATCTCATCTAAACGGCGCTGTAAAGCTGCTGCTTTTGGCTCATTGTTAGGTGTGCCAGGGTCCGGTTCATCCATCTGTAGCTCCAGGGGACACAGGCTCACCACGGTGGTTTGCCACATTGTGCAGCACGCGATTTTGTTTTTGGCACGGTGGTTAAGGCAAGTCATCTCTGGGAAATTAGTTTAAATGTGTTTTTGTTGTGTCTTTGTGATGTTAAACATTATGCGCAAACTAGTTAAGAAATATGTGTTGTTTTTTTATCCCACATCATAAATAAAGCTTAGTAAGTTGAGTGGAAAAATTATTTTTACACATTTAGCGAGTTTCAGTACTTTGTAGTTTGACACTGCCAGATGACAGAGTTTGGAGGACGGCCCGCACATTCTCACGACTGGTCTAGAATTTGCGGCACGGCCCGCACATTCTCACGTCAAGTTGATTTTTATACATCCCGGCGTGAGCGTGAAACACAGCGTACGCAACATTTTAGTACGTACGCACCGTTTATACATGAGGCCCCTGGTCCGCAATTGCGTCCCTCCCCCTGTCCCCCTGATGGTTAACTTAACGGAAAATGTCCTGGGGTCTCATTGATAACCGTTGCGTACGCACAAAACGGGGCCTGAAATGTGCGTACGCCACTTCCCACGCAACAGTTGTGATCTATAAAAACAAACTTGACGGGAGAATGTGCGCACCGGTACGGAAACTTTGACCCGTGCGTACGCATATTATGGAGGCACCGAGGCAGGGGAAACTGGAGACGCAGATGAATTGAAGCCAGACTGTAGACATTAAATGTCATTATACGTATAATGATGCCTCTCACACATTTAACTTCACTTCATACTTATATCCACTTTATCATAAACATTTAAAACAGCAGTGTTCTTTGTGCTAGTGAGCCATAACTATTACATAAGCACCTTACAAATGTAAAAGATCAACTCAAATCTCAAAGCAAATTCCGCTCAATATCTCATCAGCGCTGTCTCACCATCATGTCCCCCCCTCCACCACCGGAGCTCAGAGGAGATCTGAGAGGAGAGGACCGGACTTCCGACAGTCGCAGTCAGCTGTGGAGCAGCTGATGAAATCATCATCATCGGTTGTAGAAATCCAAGATTATATCAAATAGCATTAAAGAATGGCAGAACAGAGCGCCAATAGTTTTAATAATATCTACTAATAGTGTGCAGATATCACCAAGTACCATATTAGTTTTCATAAAGTTGTGGTGTAAAATCGCTGCAGTGATGACATGACTTATTAATTTATTTATGGTTTATTAGATAGGGACAGATACAGTATACATATAGACAAAATGAAAATGTATATCCGATGCAACTATCAGACTGTCTCCAGTGCGCCACCGCGGTGCTCCACTCTGCCTCTTCCAGTCATCTCCAAACAGCACATCTTCACCAGTATGGAGAGTGTAAATTAACAAAGTGTGTAAATGAAGCCAGTGACAGCTCTCACACAATCGTTACACTCCATATCGGCATTATCATTATCATTATCAGTCCCAATCATAATGCAGGACAAGTTCACTATAAAAACTTAAATAATAAATAATAAATAGTGTACACCTGTCAAACTTCCTTTCTTCTAATGATATCCAGGTGGGGGATATTACTGATTGTCTTGATCATTTTAAGTGAATGGATCAGTCTGATTGCTGTAAAGATATAAACACAGCGGTGAGACTCGGAACATGCTGCATGGTGCTGGTGGATATACCGTCACTGTGAGGACTACGTGACGTGAATGAGAGAATCAGGGGGGAACGAGTGTTCAGAGACCTCCTCACCTACAAACACCTCCATCCCTGTGTCAGAAAAACTCCTTTTCTTGGTCTTCCTCTCGGGAGTTGCCGTGATTCACCGTAAAGAACCACTGATCAACAACAGGCTCATTCACATGCAGAAACATTCATGAGGTGCTTTGCATCGACCATTTATGGTTGAATGTGGGCGTGTAGTGGGCGGAATATGAGGCGGATCCACGTGCGCACATTTCCAGGTGGACTGTGATTTATAAAGGGAACATTGCGTGCAGGTGTGCGTACGCACAGTTTTATAAGTCCGATTTTTTTTTGCCGCACGCCATTTTTAGGCTTTTGTGCACACGTACATTTTTGGTATGGATCCTACGCACAGTTTTATAAAAGAGACCCCTGGAAATTTTCTGTTTTTCTTCAGATTTCTTTTCTTAGAGTGTGGTGGCTGATCAGCGCAAGACCTATGAAAAATATGAAAATGTTCTAAAATGTCCCGTGGTACCAGTCCATCTATCCCCTCATTCACAAACGTTCAGGGGAACCACCCTATGTTTTCCCTGACAATGCGACATTAGTCCGACGTTTATGTGAATGAACATCTCACAAAGAAAAATGCAGACATTGCCAGAAAGGCACGCTTTCTAAGGAAGCAGAGGAAAATTCAATCAACGTGGACTGCAAACTGTAAAGTGATCATCAAACTGAACGGGTCACCAGAGGAGGCCAGAGTGCTGGTTATCAGAGAAATTGAAGAATTGGACAAATACCAGTGACATCAGAACAACACAACAAGGTAATCATACCTGTCTGTGGAAAATGGGTTCTTGTGGAATCACATAACATTCACTGAACATTATCTGAACACAATATGCATGAACTGGAACTGGAAGATATTGATCCTGACAATAACTTTTTTAACCATCTAAACAACACATGTTGCTACTACACCGATGAACAGTATAACAGCAATGTGAAGTCAGCTCAAGGAATGTCAATTATTCACTTCAACAGTAGAAGCTTATATGCTAATCACCAAAACATCAAAGAATACTTAGGTCAATTCACAAAACCATTCAATGTCATTGCAATATCTGAAACCTGGCTCAATTCTGAGAAAGAAGCAGATTTCGAGTTGAAAGGATATGAATTCAATTACATGAACAGGGAGAGCAAAAAAGGAGGGGGTGTGGCCCTGTACGTGAAAAATAGTCTGAAATATAAGATTTTAGAAAACATGTCAACCACTATTGATGATGTGATGGAATGCATCACTGTAGAGATCTGCATGGAAAACCAAAGAAATGTGATGGTCAGTTGTGTATACAGAGCACCAGGAGCCTGCATTGAAACTTTTAAAGACAGTATGGAGAAAATATTTGCCAAAACTAATCAGAAGGTTACATTCATTTGTGGGGACTTCAATATAGACCTGCTAAATCCTAACAAACACAAAATGACAGATGAATTTATTAACACAATGTATAGTATGAGTTTATATCCACTGATCACCAAACCAAGCAGAATAACAGCGCACTGTGCAACTCTAATCGACAATATATTTACAAATTACATGGAAAGTAGCTTAGTGAGCGGGCTGCTGATGAATGACATCAGTGACCATTTGCCAGTTTTTGTGATCCATGACTGTGATTGTGGAAAAGAGAAGGAGGACCATAAAATCAAATATAGGAGATTGAGAACAGAAGAATCCATAAATGCATTCAGAACCGAATTGCTATCACAAAACTGGAAAACCCTGTATGAAGGAAATGATGTTGATACAGCATATGAAACATTTCTAAATATATTTAAGTCATTATATGACAAAAACTGTCCAATAAAACAAGATAATGCTAGGAATAATAACACAAACAGACCATGGATCACAAAGGGACTGCAAAATGCCTGTAAAAAAAAGAATACTCTATATAGACAATTCATAAAATGTAAAACTAAAGAGGCATAACATAAATATAAGAAATACAAAAATAAATTAACTAATATTATGAGGATATGCAAAAAGGAATATTATACCAAATTACTAGAAAATAACAAAAACAATATAAAAGGCATATGGAATATATTAAACAGTATTATTAGAAACCGTTCGACGAGCTCAAGTTACCCTGAATATTTTATTGATAATGATAGGTCTTTAAATGATATGAATGATGTGGTTAATGGGTTTAAGGATTTTTTTGTAAATGTGGGACCAAAGTTGGCAGGAAAAATCAATGACACGTCTCCAAAGGATGGGGAGGTTGTTGAAAGCCACATTGCAAGAAATTCAAACTCAATTTATATCAAAGCTATAGACAGAAAAGAAATCATAGACATAGTTAACAAGTGCAAGAATAAAACATCTACTGACTGGAATGGAATCGATATGACGATAGTCAAGAAAGTCATTGACAGTATTGCAAACCCCCTAACCTACATTTGTAACTTATCATTCATAACTGGCACATTTCCACATAAAATGAAAACTGCTAAAGTTATTCCACTATATAAAACTGGGGACAAACATAATTTCACTAATTACAGGCCTGTATCTTTACTTTGCCAGTTCTCTAAAATATTGGAGAAACTGTTCATTGGAAGATTAGATAACTTCATTGACAAGCACCATTTACTGACAGACAGTCAATACGGGTTCAGAGCAAACAGATCAACAGCAATGGCATTAATGGAGCTAACAGAAGAAATAACCAGTTGTATTGATAACAAGAAGTATGCGGTAGGAGTATTTATAGATTTAAAAAAAGCATTTGACACCATTGATCATGATATATTATTCAATAAAATGGAAAGGTATGGTATAAGAGGGGTAGTGCTGAACTGGTTGAGAAGTTATATAGGAAACAGGCAGCAGTACGTGCAAATAGGGGACTACAAATCAACATGCTCAGGTATTACTTGTGGGGTCCCGCAGGGATCAGTATTGGGTCCAAAATTGTTTATTATGTATATAAATGACATAGGTAGGGTATCAAGGACACTGAATTTAGTTTTATTTGCAGATGACACAAATATTTTTTGTTCTGGGGAAAATCTGCAGCAGCTTTTGGAGGTGGCCACATCAGAAATCAGAAAATTGCAACGGTGGTTTGACAGAAATAAATTGTCATTAAATTTGGACAAAACTAAATTTATGTTATTTGGAAACCAAAAAATAGACATACCAGTACAAATGATAATAGATGATGTGACTATTGAAAGAGTATATGTAAATACATTTCTGGGTGTAATACTGGACCACAAAATCTGCTGGAAACCTCAGATAAGTTATGTAAGAACAAAGCTGGCAAAGAGCATAGCAGTCTTAGGGAAAACAAGACACACACTGGATCATAAATCACTGCACATTCTGTATTCTTCACTTGTATCACCATATCTGAATTACTGTGTAGAAGTTTGGGGTAACACTTATAAAAGCAATTTACAACCATTATGCATACTACAGAAGAGAGCAATCAGGATAGTAAATAATGTGGGATATAGGGAACACACGAACACACTGTTTTTGAAGTCACATGCATTGAAATTTATGGATTTGGTCAAATTTAAAACCGCAATAATTATGTTTAAAGCAAGACATAATTCATTTCCGGGCAATATTCAAAAAATGTTTTGTGACAGGGAGGGGGGTTATAATTTTAGAGGAAAGTTTAATTTTAAAAAGCATTGTGTTCGTACAAAAAAGCAGAGTATGTGTATTTCAGTCTGTGGGGTGGATTTGTGGAATGGGTTAGGTGATGGGTTGAAGGGGAGCACAAATATAAATCAATTTAAAAAGCTATACAAGAAAGATATTTTTGGGAGGTACATGGTTGAAGAAGAGTTGTGTTAAAGGTTGGTTATATACTTTTTAACTCCGGATGTATTTGTGGGTTGTAAATAAACTTGGGATGCTGTTCGTATATTCAACTTGGGATGTAAATAAATCTGAGATAGTTTTTATATTATATTATATTATCATTCTATGATATATGAGTTAATAGAGGAGAAGTGAGAAAGGGGTAGGGTAATATAAGTTTTTCTTCTACCTACTCCTTTTCGGACACTATAACTCTTGTTTTGTTTGTTATTATTTTGTATCTGTTTTTATTTATTATATGTTCGAAATAAAGTCTTTCATTCATTCATTCATTTTTCATACTGCCTGCCTGAATATACCTGTATTCTCCCTCCGTCTGAAACGCTCCACAAAACCAAGCAAACCAACAACGTGCGCACTTTAATCGCGTCCAAAACATTCAAATTTGTGGATCCCAAAGTGTAAACAATGTGCTGGAGTATGGCAATGGAATATTTAATTGGATTTCTTTTGGTCAAACTTTGCCTCCAGCAACCCGCTTCCTCAGTTCTTGTATCATGCCGTAACCCGGCCAGCGTTTGCTGTTATACAATAGTATATACATGTTTTTAAAGTGCTATTGCATATCAACAAAATAAAACAAAAAAATGACTCCTACTGGAGTTGGCACCTTGCCGTGGTGGAGAAGCTTGTGTGTCTCTTTAACCCTGTATTTCAACAGGAGACTGATCTAAGTTTCCTTATAAGTTCAACCAAGTCAGCTTGGTCACAGGTTAGAGACCGGACAAATATCAGCTCCTTTGCTCAGATTTGAAGGCCATTGCAAAAATAAAACATTGTCATATGAACCTGAAGTGCTTACTCCAACTAAAACGTTCTCATGTCATCTCTGTCAGTTTTACTGCTAGCAATACAACCCAAAGTTCAGCATCACTTTAACTGTGATTAGAGGTTACTGGTAACCAATAAAAGTATCCAGCGTTATCTCTGTCAGTTTTACTGCTTTATTGGTCGTCATTCTACCATGAAGGCATGGGGGTGAAGTTTGACCCTGAAGTGACCATGCTCCTTTTATCTGGTTTTCATGTTTTTCTCAGGTTAAAAGCTTTTAAAAAGTACCCTTAAAAAATGATGAGGTAAATAAATCATTTCTGCGATCTTCTGACATCTGATCTCATCAGCTTGAACGCACCTTGGAAATCATCAAGAGTCGTAAAATCAGTTTTCTGCAACGTTTTGGAAAACCTATTTTGCGGCCAATTTGGAAAGTAGCTGCCGCGTCCGTCAGGGGCCGAATTGGCAGCGCCCCGATATCTATATCTTTTCGTGACATATAACCCTACATCTGTGCCAAATTTGTTGCTTTTATCGCAAAATGCACAATTGTTATGAATATTTCAGCTTAGCTGCCCCGCTGTTACATGAGATTTAGATTTATTTTTTCATTTATTTTCTTTAAATTTTTTAATCTGGAAAGAACTTTGTACTTAAGTTTGACAAGTGTTATATAAATTATTATTATTATTACTACACTGGTTGCTTAGGTTACTTATCTCTACTTTCTTATGTAAAACAGAAATGAAGCAGTAAAACAATGGCTTATGAGATTTCTTAAAAACAATCTCTGCAGCCTCAGGAGTGTGTGTAATGTGTCACTAGCCTGTCTGTAAACGGCTGCCCGTACAGCGGTCCGTTGCCCACACCGGGTTCCTGTCCCGGGTGAGGAAGAGTTTATGAGAAATGTGGAGCCATCACCAAAGCCTGAGGAGCCAAGAAATATTTTACAGCTGAAAAATGAAATGTTTTCAAATGTGGAGCAGGTTTGAACCGAGGCTCCGTTTGTAAATGACGAAACATACTGTGCGTTCCAAAACCCATTCTACCATACTACTTAGTATGACAGAAAAAAAGATTTCTTATGTCCCAATACATAGTATGTCAAATGCAGTGTGCCAAAAATACCAGGATGTCCTACTACATCTGGTCACATTTTACAGTATGAAAGCCAGCATGCTTTTCTGGCTGTTCTGACCCACAATCCTCTGCACAGCAGATATATTGTATTCATACTGCATGCAACAGTACGTACTTTGTAAGGGCAGCTGCAGTGTGCTAGAAGTAAAAAGGAAAAGTATGTGATTTGGGACGTAGTCAGTCGTGCTGCTCCTCGTCCTGGAATGATTCATAGTTTGATAACTCCTCCCTCCTCTTCCTGCTCTCAAACACAGACTGCTACACTCGGTCCTCTTATTTCCTTGTTCCCTCCCCTTCAGATCGACAGTTTGAAGGTGGGTGTAACCAACATAACACATGATGATTACATCAGAGCTCAAACTAGTGTCGGTTCTCAGGAAGTGAAACTCAGACAGTCGTTGCTACTGAGAGGTGAAATGGCGCAGAAAGGAGTTCAGCTGGAGAGAGAGTCATTCTCTTGTTCGATCTGTCTGGATCTACTGAAGGATCCGGTGACTACTACCTGTGGACACAGCTACTGCATGAACTGTATTAAAAGCTTCTGGGATGGAGAGGATGAGAAGAAGATCTACAGCTGCCCTCAGTGTAGGCAGACCTTCACACCGAGGCCTGTCCTGCTGAAAAACACCATGTTAGCAGTTTTAGTGGAGGAACTGAAGAAGACTGGACTCCAAGCTGCTCCTGCTGATCACTGCTATGCTGGACCTGAAGATGTGGCCTGTGATGTCTGCACTGGGAGGAAACTGAAAGCCTTCAAGTCCTGTCTGGCGTGTCTGGCCTCTTACTGTGAGAAACACCTCCAGCGTCATTATGACTCAGCTCCGTTCAAGAAACACAAGCTGGTGGAGCCCTCCAAGAAGCTCCAGGAGAACATCTGCTCTCGTCACGACGAGGTGATGAAGATGTTCTGTCGTACTGATCAGCAGTGTATCTGTTATCTCTGCTCTGTGGATGAACATAAAGGCCACGACACCGTCTCAGCTGCAGCAGAAAGGACCGAGAGGCAGAGAGAGCTGGAGGTGAGTCGACTCAACATCCAGCAGAGGATCCAGGACAGAGAGAAAGATGTGAAGCTGCTCCAACAGGAGGTGGAGGCTGTCAATCGCTCTGCTGATAAAGCAGTGGAGGACAGTGAGAAGATCTTCACCGAGCTGATCCGTCTCATGGAGAAAAGAAGCTGTGATGTGAAGCAGCAGGTCAGATCCCAGCAGAAAAGTGAAGTGAGTCGAGTCAAAGAGCTTCAGGAGAAGCTGGAGCAGGAGATCACTGAGCTGAAGAGGAGAGACGCTGAGATGAAGCTGCTGTCACACACAGAGGATCACAACCAGTTTCTTCTTAACTACCCCTCACTGTCACCACTCAGTGAATCTACATCCAGCATCAATATCCGTCCTCTGAGCTACTTTGAGGACGTGACGGCGGCTGTGTCAGAAGTCAGAGATAAACTACAGGACGTTCTGAGAGAGAAATGGACAAACGTCTCACAGACAGTGACTGAAGTGGATGTTTTACTGTCACAACCAGAGCCCAAGACCAGAGCTGGGTTCTTAAAATATTCACGAGAAATCACACTGGATCCAAACACAGCACACACACAGCTGTTATTATCTGAGGGGAACAGAAAAGCAACATATATGAAACAAGAACAGTCTTATTCTAGTCACCCAGACAGATTCACTGGATATTGTCAGCAGGTCCTGAGTAGAGAGAGTCTGACTGGACGTTGTTACTGGGAGGTGGAGAGGAGAGGGACAGGAGTTAATGTAGCAGTCGCATACAAGAGTATCAGGAGAGCAGGGGAGGGGATTGAATGTTTGTTTGGATACAATGATAAATCTTGGGCGTTAGATTGTAAACAAAACAGTTATAGCTTTTGGTACAACAAAGTCCAAACCCCCGTCTCAGGTCCTCAGTCCTCCAGAGTAGGAGTGTACCTGGATCACAGTGCAGGTATTCTGTCCTTCTACAGCGTCTCTGAAACCATGACTCTCCTCCACAGAGTCCAGACCACATTCACTGAGCCTCTCTATGCTGGACTTTGGCTTCATTATTGTGATGATAACACTGCTGAGTTGTGTAAACTGAAATAGACAGAAGTCATTTAAGGGTTAAATTCAGTGTTTTAACTCTTAAACTTCTCTGGTGTCCATCATTGTTGCTGCAGAGCTGATTTGTGTCTGGACCGCAGAGGACCAGCCCTACAAACACTAAAGTGTGTCACTGACTGACTGACTGAGTGATGAAGTTACAGGATTCATCAGCGACTGTTGCAGGTTCCTCATTGGTTGTTGCTCTTTCTAAATGAAAAGCTGGAGAACAGTTCAGTGTTTATGTTTTCTGGGGATTGTGTCAGCGGTTCATTGAATCATTACATCGTGCTGTTGTTGTGCATGTGCTATTGTTTATAGTAGTTTAAGTTACGTTACGTTGTGCTTCGTATTGTGTTACCACCGTGCATTCACACCAAGCAGGAAGCACATTAGCAAGCCACACGTCGCTACTGCGGTATGAACCCAAAATAAACACACTGTGCTGTGATTTAATATCAATAAACGGATCAAAATGATGCCGAAATAACGATAATATTGATCTGTAAAAAGAGTGAATTCATGCTTTGTCGGGTCTGTCCACAACACAGCAAGCAAACAACTTTTAAAATGCTTGTTTTCTGAACGGAGTCCGGATCGATCAGTGCCAGGCTATGCTAACATTGTAGCTGCTCCATCAACACTCCATCTAGGAATAAACACGGCAGCAACAACATCAGTGATGACGTCAACTTTGTAAGTATGTATATATTGTTACACACCACTTATATGATGAATGCTTTTGATACACATGCTTTAATAACAAGCTGAAATACTTTTAACCTGCAGACTGTATGTCATGATGATACATTTACACCTTGTATAAAATGTATAATATACTGACTAGTAAATGTCACCATTTACTATTACTGAATGCAATTTGATCATTATAAGTTGTCTTTCAATCAAACATTAAGATATAAGTGGAAAAAACTTTTCATAAAACATGATAGACATGACCACTGATTATTTGTGTAACAATTGAGCCACAAATTCACATCCTGACCAGATACGGTCCAGACAGATACTCGGTTTAGACTGAGTCTTGTTCTTTTCATGTCTTCACTGCACAGAGATCAGCTGTCAATCAAACATTATGGGCTCTACTTTGTAAACTTCTCTGTGCTCTAAATGTTTGATGAATATTTGTATATATATATATATGTGTGTGTGTGTGTGTGTGTGTGTGTGTGTGTGTGTGTTGTTGTTTCTCTTCCACTGCACGGGTCTTAAAGGAAGGTCTAGTGATTTATTTCTTATCATAGATATTCTGTTCTCACCACTTTTTGTAAAGATATCTAGAATCACATTTATTTGTTGGGCAGACTAAATGTTGTCGTCCAGATCGACGTACAAACGAGATCCTAAGATGTTTAATGAAACTGTAATTATCATGATCATAATCAATAAGGAAATCATTATTCTCTGTTACATCGCTGAGATTCTGATCAAACAAACTGATTGTGTGGATGAAAATGAATCTGTACGTGAAATCACTGAACAAGAGTCATTTAGCAGACTTTACTGATGGGATGTGTGAACAAACTGAAGGTTTCTATAATCAATAAACAAGAATGAACTAAGTCTTTTCTTGTCTTTTTTCCAGGGTATCATACAAAGCTCCAGGCTGCTTTGGATCAGGATGACGTCCTGAAATTGAACCGTTTTGTCACAAATGCTTCAAAGTTAAATATGTGAGAAAGTTATCATGAAGCATATTTAAATATTTCAGGACGGTTTAGTTTGATAACTCCCTGTTGTCAGTCAGCTGTTTTTAACCAGTCAAAGAACACAGTTTGTTGTGAAATCACACTGGATCCAAACTGATTTGGTGTTCATGGTATTCAACCTCTAAATCACTATTCCAATGCTTAGTCTGTTTATGATAAATATCCCATGAAATAAGGAATAATCCCACAACATTATTCATATCTAACATTGATTATTATTAGTTATTCTCAGATGGATTTCTCTGTTTGTTGTGTGTAGAGGTGGCTTTACTTTACTGTTTAAGTTCTGGACTACCCCACACTGTCTTCTGTCTGAGTGTCCTGAATAGTGTATATAGAGAAGTCTTTGTCCAAATGAACCCGGAAAGATTCACAAGTGCATATTTGTCTCTCAGTTTGGGGCTCCGTCCTCACTAGGCCGCCGTTTGTCTCACCCCAAACAGAGCTCTTGGGGATAGAGCGGCCCAGTGAGGGCTGTGTGGCAGTAAGAAAAGCTGTTGTTGCCCCCTGTGATCACTCATTTTAAATGTCAGCGTAGCCCATCACACAGTACGGCTGCTGTCATTAAACAGTATCAGATGATATTGTGATTGAGTAATGCTCAGCAGAGCAGCAGCTTGGGAATGACTGCTGGTCAGCAGGTGGTACTATCTACGAAAATAATGTGAAATACTTTTGTCTCCGCATATTGACTGCTGAACACGTGGAGATTCTCTCAGAAAGCGCCGACTTGGACCACAAGAGGTCAGGAGTGCTCAGTTTTAAAGTGGTCTGAGGATGTTAATCCACCAATCTGACAGCCTGAACTCATTCAGTCAAAGTCCAAGCCAAGCTTTCACATCTAGCTGTTAGTCTGAAGGACATGAATGTCATCAGGACACTGAGCCATATCACAGTCAGATGCTGAACTAGCGGTCCTGAACCTCGTCATCGCTGTCATTACTGTGAATGCTCATTTTGATCCAGAGATTTCTGTAGAACATGTGACTGATGGACAGTAGTTCAGACACTGCAGTGAGCTTAATGGAGATCGTCTGACCTCTTGACCTCTAGTAGAAGACGTTGCATGGTGTGAAGGACAGCGAACCGCGTTAATATTCCAAAACGTTGCAGAAAACTGATTTTATGACTCTTGATGATTTCTAAGGAGTTCAAGCTAATGACATCAGATGTCAGAAGATCACAGGCATGATTTTTTTTACCTCTTTATCTTCAAAGGGTACTTTTTAAAAGCTTTTAACCTGAGAAAAACATAAAAACCAAATAAAAGGAGCACGGTCACTTCAGGGTCAAAACTTCATCTCCTTGCCTTCATGATAAGATGAGATGAGATGGTATGGTATGAGATGAAATGAGATGAGATGAGATGAGATGAGATGAGATGAGATGAGATGAGATGAGATGAGATGAGATGAGATGAGATGAGATATACTTTCATTGTCCCCGTTGGGAAATTTTTCCTGGACTCTGTCCAACTGCAGTTACAAACACTAAATTAAAACAACATCAACACCAATAATAAACGATTCCACACAAGACAGGGAAACAGTTTCACAGAAACGGATGTTTCAACACAAACACAGTCCACGTACATAACGGCACATACTATCACACACACCATGGCAGGTATTGCACCGAGGTAGTGCACTGCACCGTCTACCGTCTTGCCCATATTGCACATACAATACCCCAATCTTACACAGATGCAACATATTGCACTGTCCCTATTTAACATATTGCATTGTCCCTATTTAACATATTGCACTGTCCCTATTTAACATATTGCACTGCAGCTTTATGTTATGAATTGTTGAGAGGTTTAATCGACATCGGCAAGAATGAATGTTTGTAACGGTTCAATCTGCTCCGTGGGACTCTATATCTCCTGCCGGAAGGTAAAAGTTGGTACTCCTGATGTAAGATGTGAGTTGGGTCTCACACAGTTTTCTGTGCCTGTCTGATGACAGACTGCTCATAAAGCATCTGGAGGGTAGGGTGGGTTTTGACCCCCATAATCTTCATAGCAGTCTGCACCAGGCAAGAAATCTGTGACCTCAACTGCACGGTCAGGTTACCGTACCCAGCGTCCAAAAAGGTCACTGTGCCCCCTCAGCTGAATTCTCGCCTGACAAAAAACTAAACTGAAATAACAGCTAGGCTATAAGTCAAATGAAGTCATTCAGTTTGGTAATGGAAGGACTTAACACTGCAATGCAAAATAAAGCACAAAACAGTGATAGTTTTGCATTTAGGAAACAACTAGGACATGTACTTGGGCTTGATTACATTGTTTTCTATTGGAGTGTCCTAACTGGCTGCGAGCAACACGGCGCTGCACAGCGTAACGTTTTGTCTGAACTTCTATCGGATACACGGTTCCTATTTTTTCCTGTCACTCATATTGAGAGGAACGGCTGATTAGTTTAGATAAAATGAGCCGAGAAAAACGGGTCAGTTGTCCTGGATGTAAATGAAAATATTAACTTGATTACTGACACTTTCAGCCCAGGCATGGACGCTCGCAGTTATATGTAATAAAGTTCACTAGTGAAACTTTGTTACGAGCTACCTGTCAAAAAATATAACAGCCACCTCACTAATGGTTCAAATAAAACACGAACACACAGCGTAAAGATACAACTATGGAAACTCTGTGAAATATGAACCGTCACTACAATATTTCAGTAAGAAGCCTCGTTTTGATCCGCTCCGTTTGCGTGTTTGTTTTTATTTTATTTTTTTATCGAGCTCAATAGAAAAAATGAGAGAAAGTAGACCTACAAACCCGGTGCATTAAAACACAATTAGGACCAAGAGAGTAAAAAGCTTCCTGTGCTCCTCTCACATCTTACTTTTTTCTACCTGTTTGGATTATTCTGTTCAGTAATGTGGAATAAAACAACAGACTAATGTTACACTACAGCAGGCTGAGCAGGGACAACAACTGCTGAGTGAAACATCCACATTTAGTCTTTATTAACTTAAATTATAGTTATGAAGAAATCAGTCAGACTGTTAGATTAATGTGTTGTTTAACTCCCTGTTTACTTTATCTCGGTACCCGTGTGTGCACATTTTGACCCTGGCACGAGCAAGACGCAGGGCGTGCCTGAGGAGTTATCTGTAGCCTCCAGTACCTCCTCATTTCAAAACAGAAACCATAATAAGGTGGCAGCTGGCTGGAGAAGATCACTAGATAATAACCTACTTGATCTTGGTCATATCGTATGTTATTTCCAGTAAATATCACAAAAAAAACGTGTGTTTTCTGATAGAAAAAAAAAAAGGTACGACTGTAGGAAGATAACATATTATTAAGTACTACTAACCCATCTTTGAGGTGGTTACGTCTTCAGCTCCAGTCTGATCTGGAGCTCACAGCTGATATGTTCCTGGTTTGTTTACATGATGTAACAGAAGTGCAGAGTTGCAGAGAAGGACAGAGAGCGTCAGATGCGCGATGCAGCGCGATAGTCGGACGCTCTCATCCAGTTAGGACACGGTGTTAGTTTATAACCTGTTTTTGTGGACATAACAGCACGTGTATGCGTGCGTGCGCACCTGTGCGCATAAGTGGCAGTATGTATACACCTCTCTGTCAGTTTATTTCTTTCATGAAACATGATAATGTTAAAGATACACTTAAAGGGACTGTTTGTAACTTTCTAAGCGTATAAATGTAGCGGGTTGCCACACATGCGCGCTCGCATATGCGCGCTCGAGTGTGGCGGCTGACTCGTCTCCTCTGCCTGCTCGCCTTCACTCAGACAGAGCGCGCGTTCTCGCGTACTCGCTCCACCTCTAGACGTGAACGCACGCTCACTACACACTGCAGAAGAGTTAGTTTAGCTCTGAGAATATCTAGTGAATGTACAGTGGACGTTTGTGCAGAAATAACTGCTGCAGCTCCTCCAGACCAACAGAGGTTTTCCGTGTCTTGGGAAGTAACGGGGCTTCGCAGAGAGAAACGTTACCGTCTCGTTACCGACCGGTTGCCGGTGTCTTCCTGCTCTCTCCGGCTGCGGGCGGAGGGATACGAGTTTCTCGCTGGGGAGCCCCGCTGCTGAAGCCTGCGCTGAGGCAGGAGAAGCAAACACAGTATCAGCATTGATTCATGGAGAGACCTTCGTCTGTTCAGCTAACATTACTGCCAAGCAGGTGAAATATAGAGGGATATTGTGCTTTTAGCTGACGTGTGTCGCCTCACTGTTTTGAGCAATGCTTCGTTGATTTCACAGCCACAGCTGTCGCTGTTACAGTTTTTCTCAATTGTTTACACACAAATACTGGTACTTGACACACAATGACCACAACATGTAACTCATGCACCAACCCCCTGAACCAATTCTGCTAAACTACAAGCACAATTCCTGCTTTACACTCAAATTGCAGTTCTAAAACACACTTTTTTCAAAACACTACACACAATTCTCTGCATTTGGCACAATTTTCATGAAGAAAATCTCGTTTTCACAAGGAACACACTGTCATTCAAAATTCTAAAGTCAATTGCCCTACACACTGACTCATCACATGGGCAAACACCTGTCACACAGTGTAACAATTAGCAATCAGTTGATGCTTTTCATGGCTGGATTCGACATGCTAAGCGATATTTCCCCCGCTGCTTGGCCAGGGAAAACATTGCTTGTGATGTGGATGAGGTGCTGTGGCCAGACCGAAACAGAAGAGAGGATGCAGCATAGTTTTTTTTACTGTAACTGTATACAGTAAATTCTTCTGTTGTTTTGTATGTAGACCACTGTATGTGCAACTTTGTGTTGGTTGGGATGTACACTGTGTACATTGTTTTTGTGGGGAAAATAAAATATATTTGTTACCGTGTATTTGTGTGTTCTGAGTATAAAAACAATATTCTAAAATATTTTACAACACACTTATGTATGTACTGTCTGTAGTAAGTGTAACACTGAAGAAAAAAAAGGCCTAAATCATTATGATGAATGGAGAAGAAGTGTTTTCCATTCATCATAGTGTTTTACATTGAGCACATCAGTGTTCAACTGGTTCTTATAAATGTCTATTCATATGATGGTTTGTGTGTGTCATTTGAAAACAAAATACCATTTTGAGAAGAAATAACATTGTTTTGAATGTAAAGTTTCATTTTGCAGGAGAATTGAGGGGTTTTGCCCATTGTGTGTGTGTTTTTTGATTTGTGTGTAGAATTCTGAGAGTATGAGGCATGCTTTCAGAAAATGTGTGTAAACAATCGAGAAAAACTGTAATAAGCATTTCTGAAAGTTACAAATAGTCCCTTAAATAAAGGCTATATGAGGTGAAAAAAAATGCCCCCCCTGTCAAAGCTGATTGCCCGTCCGCCCCTAACACTCTGGCGCCGACCCTCACCGTACCATGCCGTGATACCATATCTAATGATGCTTTCCAAGACAGCCCGGTAGAAAACTAACATGATCTACTGCTCCGCTCCATAGAACCTGAGTCTGCGTAAAAAGGTTTCCAACATGTACCTTCCAGCTGAGAGTGTTGTCGATGTTGACCCCTAAATACCTGTATGAACAGACCTGTGTGATAGATGTATTTAGATAGAATGACAACCAATAGCAGTAAAACTGACAGAGGTAATGCTGGATACATTTCTCGTTCACCAGTAACCTCTAATCACAGTTAAAGTGGTTGTATTGCTAACTAGCCGTGATATCGGCCCAACTAAAGGAGAAAATCATCATCAATTGCTTCTGCTGCTTCTTTTCTCTCTCCATTCAGTCCTGTTGCTAGTGAAACAGGTCGCTAAGGTTGCTTTCACTCATAACCCGTTTGGTTACCTGAAAAGGTGGGTCTCGGTCCGCCTCCATGCGGACTCTGGTACGGTTTGTTTATGTAATTTTAGCATGATTTCAAAAGCTAAACTAATAAATCCATCTGCTGATTGTGAAATCTGTTCAGGAAGTGATCTTATTGATCTGTATTTAAGGCCATGTATAGAAGCACGCCAGCGAGGAGGTTTTCCCTGATTAACAGGTCAAAAGCAGTTAAACCCACCGATCATAAGGTCGGTGGTTCGATCCCCGGCTGCTCCGGTCACATGTCGATGTGTCCATGAGCAAGACACTTAATCCTAAATTAGCCATCGGTGTGTGAACGAGTGTTTAGATTAGATCCTAGTTGGCACCTTGCATGGCAGCCTCTGCCATCAGTGTGTGAATGTGTGTGTGAATGCTGACATGTAGTGTAAAGTGCTTTGAGTGGTCTGAAGACTAGAAAAGTACTAAATAAATGCAAGTCTATTTACCATTAACCATTAACTCTATATAAAAAAGTGTATGACAGCGATCTCACAGTCATACACCCCATGCACGTGTCCTTGCGCTCCCCGACGTTTTCACTATGCATTCACACCAATCATCTGAAAGCGTGTAAAGAGGTTTTTGTACAGTCCTGTCTCTACTATTATTCATCATAACGTGGCTGATTTGCAGTCTAATAATACTAACTAGAAAATGCATTTCCTGCTGAAAATGCGTGGGAATGCTGACAGCTGAAAGGACCTGCAGGATCTCTGTTCTAGTCAGCTGCTCGATAGCGGTGTTTTAGTTTTAGTCTTTTCAAGTTATATTGAGTGTAGGGAGTCTTCCTTTAGGCCTGTTTTCATTTAGTGTTTCCCTCTCCCTTTGAATCGCTTGCGATTTTTGTGGTTATCCTTCAGGAGTAACTTTAAGATTCCCCTGGGGCCTCATGTATAAACGGTGCGCACGTACTAAAATGTTGCGTACGCTGTGTTTCACGCTCACGCCGGGATGTATAAAAGTCAACGTGACGTGAGAATGTGCGGACCGTGCCGTAAATTCTAGACCAGTCGTGAAAATGTGCGGGCCGTCCTCCAAACTCTGTCATCTGGCAGTGTCAAACTACAAAGTACTGAAACTCGCTAAATGCGTAAAAATATTTTTTCCACTCAACTTACTGAGTTTTATTTATGATGTGGGATCCAAAAAAAACACATATTTCTTTACTAGTTTGCGCATAATATTTAACATCAGAAGGCACAACAAAAACACATTTAAACTAATTTCCCAGAGATGACATGCCTTAACCACCGTGCCAAAACCAAAATCGCGTGCTGCACAATGTGGCAGACCAACATGCTGTGTCTGTGCTCCAGAGGAGCTACAGATGGATGAACCGGACCCTGGCACACCTAACAATGAGCCAAAAGCAGCAGCTTTACAGCGCCGTTTAGATGCAACACACAGAATGTAAAGCAACGAGGTGAGTTGAGACAAACATTTATTTTTCAACAAGGTCTTTTAATATATAACTTATCCCACCAAGAACCTCATTCATTCTTTTTAATTCGTTGCATATATATTCTTCATTGTATTGACAATCTCTCTCTGTGACTCACAGCACAGCGTTAGTGAGGACACGGCCAGACCGCCGCCCCTCAGCAGTCGAGGCTCGGGCGCAGCTGACCGTTCTTCTTTTTGTTCCTTTTCCAGCGTGATTTGCCGTCGTTATTTGGACAATAGGTGACAGCATGGAGCGTGTTTATAGTTATTTGCATAGTTATTAATGGGAGGAGACAAGGCGGACCAAGTGGCACGTGCAGCTGCGCTCAATTTCACGTTCATTGAGATGTATAAAGGAAAGGTACGCAGGAACAGGCGTACGCACGGTTTTATACATGTGGAAATTTCTGTGCTTACGTACTTTTCCAATTTTGTTAGTACGCCATCTTCCAGTGTGAAAGCTGCGCAGTCTTTTATACATGAGGCCCCTGGTCCGCAATTGCGTCCCTCCCCCTGTCCTCCTGATGGTTAACTTAACGGAAAATGCATCAGGGGCCTCATGTATAAACGGTGCGCACGTACTAAAATGTTGCGTACGCTGTGTTTCACGCTCACACCGGGATGTATAAAAATCAACGTGGCGTGAGAATGTGCGTACCGTGCCGCAAACTCTAGACCAGTCGTGAGAATGTGCGGGCCATCCTACAAACTCTGTCATTTTGGCAGCGTCAAACTACAAAGTGCTGAAACTCGCTAAATGTGTAAAAATAATTTTTCCACTCAACTTACTGAGCTTTATTTATGATGTTGGATAAAAAAAAACCCACATATTTCTTAACTAGTTTGCGCATAATATTTAACATCAGAAAGGCACAACAAAAACACATTTAAACTAATTTCCCAGAGATGACATGTCTTAACCACCGTGCCAAAAACAAAATCACATGCTGCACAATGTGGCAAACCACCGTGGTGAGCCTGTGTCCCCTGGAGCTACAGATGGATGAACCGGACCCTGGCACACCTAACAATGAGCCAAATGCAGCAGCTATATGGCGCCGTTTGGATGAGATACACAGAATGTAAAGCAACGAGGTGAGTTGAGACAAACATTTATTTTTCAACAAGGTCTTTTAATATATGACTTATCCCACCAAGAACGTCATTCATTCTTTTTAATTCGTTGCATATATATATATATCCTTCATTGTATTGACAATCTCTCTCTGTGACTCCAGCACAGCGTATAGTATATATTTAGTGAGGACGCGGCCAGACCGGCGCCCCTCAGCAGCCGAGGCACGGGGCGCAGCTGACCGTGCGCATTCGGAAGCCTTCGGGAGCCTTCGGGAGCCTTCGGGAGCGCACGGTCAGCTGCTGTGGAGACGTTGCGTTTGTTACTGATTCCTGATGAAAGACCATCAAATAAAATATGTTTTCTAGCTTCCACCTCAGTAACAAACACTTCAATTTCACACTCTGTGAAATTCTTCTTTTTTGTTCCTTTTCCAGCGTGATTTGCCGTTGTTATTTGGACAATAAGTGACAGCATGGAGCGTGTTTATAGTCATTTGCATAGTTATTAATGGGAGGAGACAAGGCGGACCAAGTGGCACGTGCAGCTGCGCTCAATTTCACGTCAATTGGGATGTATAAAGGAAAGGTGCGCAGGAACAGGCGTACGCACGGTTTTATACATGTGAACATTTCTGTGCGTACGTACTTTTCCAATTTTGTGAGTACGCCATCTTCCAGTGTGAAAGCTGCGCAGTCTTTTATACATGAGGCCCCAGGTGTCTCATTTATAACCGTTGCGTACGCACAAAACGGGGCCTGAAATGTGCGTATGCCACTTCCCACGCAACAGTTGTGATCTATAAAAACAAACTTGACGGAGAATGTGCGCACCGGTACGGAAACTTTGACCCGTGCGTACGCATATTATGGAGGCACCGAGGCAGGGGAAACTGGAGACGCAGATGAATTGAAGCCAGAATGTAGACATTAAATGTCATTATACGTATGACGGATTTACAGAGTGATATTATTACTACTTATACTTGATATACTACTGAACAGAGAGAAGTAAAACTATATATGAGCCAGTAAGAGCTCCGTCACCTATTGAAGCGACCTGAGAACATCTGAGAGCATCGTTTGATTCTTTTCTTTTCTCGGTGCGTTCCAAACATTAAAGCAGCCGCCGCACATGGCAACACGAGTCAAATGCTCTGTGAGCTGGCATAGCGAAATGTTTTGCCACTGAGCTGTATTCTAAAATGATATTTTGTATTTCTTTGGTGATAGAGGCAGAAAGAAATATGTGTGTGTAATATGTGTGTGTTATTTACATTGTGTGGACAGAGAGGGATTCTTTAGCTGAAGTTCATGGGTTATGAGATTAGCTTGATTCTGTTCATCCCTGTGCTGCTTGTGTGCATCAACGCAAGGTGTCAGTGTTGTGACAGGGAAAGTATTCACATTGCCTTACTCACAATATTCACATATAGTGAGTATTTAATGTTTAAACTGTAGGTTGTTTGCATAATAATCTACAACTCAAATGGGTTCACAATTATGAAATAGTCATTTAATAGTGTTGTTTACACTTTACTATTGAGTGGTTTATAATAATAGTGAGGTTGACATATTTCATATGTTAATATTACGATGCAAGTTAATATTGTGATGCAACAGTTCTCCTACATTCATGGGTTAAGCATTGAAAAGTTGTATTATATGTTGATATTGATCAAATTAAACTGTACAGTTAAGAGCTTGGCTAGATTTGCATATATTGCTATATAAGCCGTGTTATTTTACACAGGCTAGGTTTTCTGGATACCCTTGAACTCCGGATTTGGATTGGAATCTCTCCCTGACGAGGGGGATGGCGAGCTACCCGTGCTGAGCACCTGGATTGAGGAGCGCTTTCAACTTTCATCTGCCTTGCTGTCAGTGTGGTAGGACTGTGGGGAAGGACCTCAAAAGACAATTGGATCTGAACATTTTATTTTGGGGATTACTTTTATTTTTTAGGGTGCACCCAGTTCAATAGACATTTCAAACTGAACAAAACTGAATGTCGGCAGTAATTGTGAATTTATTCTGTGTCAATACAATAATTTTCCTTTAAACTTAATTCTGTGTTCTGCTTACTCATTGTGGTGTCCGATTCCTGTTCATTATTCCTCTCTACGAATCTAGGTTATACTAGTCCAGTGTATACTTATTCATCAGGTGGGTTACAATGACATGACTTATTCATTTATTTATGGTTTATTAGATAGGGACAGATACAGTATACATATAGACAAAATGAAAATGGCTATCCGATGCAACTATCAGACTGTCTCCAGTGCGCCACCGCGCTGCGCCACACACTCTGCCTCCTCCAGTCATCTCCAACCAGCACATCTTCACCAGTATGGATTGTGTAAATTAACAAAGTGTGTAAATGAAGCCAGTGACAGCTCTCACACAATCGTTACTCTCCATATCGGCATTATCATTATCAGTCCTAATCATAATGCAGGACAAGTTCACTATAAAAACTTAAATAATAAATAATAAATAGTGTACACCTGTCAAACTTCCTTTTTTCTAATTATATCCAGGTGGGGGATATTACTGATTGTCTTGATCATTTTAAGTGAATGGATCAGTCTGATTGCTGTAAAGATATAAACACACCGGTGAGACTCGGAACATGCTGCATGGTGCTAGTGGATATACCGGCACTGTGAGGACTACGTGACGTGAATGAGAGAATCAGGAGGGAACGAGTGTTCAGAGATCTCCTCACCTACAAACACCTCCATCTCTGTGTCAGAAAAACTCCTTGAACATTGCGTGCAGGTGTGCGTACGCACAGTTTTATAAGTCCGATTTTTTTTGGCACATTTTTAGTATGGATCCTACACACTGTTTTATAAAAGAGACCCCTGGTAATTTTCTTCCAGGACATTTTCTGTTTTTCTTCAGATGTTTTTTCTTAGAGTGTGGTGGCTGATCAGCACAAGACCTACGAAAAATATGAAAATGTTCTAAAATGTCCCGTGGTACCAGTCCATCTATCCTCTCATTCACAAACATTCAGGGGAACCACCCTATGTTTTCCCTGACAATGCGACATTATTTTTCATACTGCCTGCCTGAATATACCTGTATTCTCCCTCCGTCTGAAACGCTCCGCAAAACCAAGCAAACCAACAACGTGCGCACTTTAATCACGTCCAAAACATTCAAATTTGTGGATCCCAAAGTGTAAACAATGTGCTGGAGTATGGCAATGGAATATTTAATTGGATTTCTTTTGGTCAAACTTTGCCTCCAGCAACCCGCTTCCTCAGTTCTTGTATCATGCCGTAACCCGGCCAGCGTTTGCTGTTATACAATAGTATATACATGTTTTTAAAGTGCTATTGCATATCAAAAAAATAAAACAAAAAAATGAATCCTACTGGAGTTGGCACCTTGCCGTGGTGGATAAGCTTGTGTGTCTCTTTAACCCTGTATTTCAACAGGAGACTGATCTAAGATTCCTTATAAGTTCAACCAAGTCAGCTTGGTCACAGGTTAGAGACCGGACAAATATCAGCTCCTTTGCTCAGATTAGAAGGCCATTGCAAAAATAAAACATTGTCATATGAACCTGAAGTGCTTACTCCAACTAAAAAGCTCTCATGTCATCTCTGTCAGTTTTACTGCTAGCAATACAACCCAAAGTTCTACCAAAGTTCAGCATCACTTTAACTGTGATTAGAGGTTACTGGCGACCAAGAAATGTATCCAGCGTTACCTCCGTCAGTTTTACTGCTTTATTGGTCGTCATTCTACCATGAAGGCATGGGGGTGAAGTTTGACCCTGAAGTGACCATGCTCCTTTTATTTGGTTTTCACGTTTTTCTCAGGTTAAAAGCTTTTAAAAAGTACACTTAAAAAATGAGGAGGTAAAAAAATCATTTCTGTGATCTTCTGACATCTGATCTCATCAGCTTGAACGCACCTTGGAAATCATCAAGAGTCGTAAAATCAGTTTTCTGCAACGTTTTGGAAAACCTATTTTGTGGCCATTTTGGAAAGTAGCTGCCGCGTCCGTCAGGGGCCGAATTGGCAGCGCCCCGATATCTATATATTTTCGTGACATATAACCCTACATCTGTGCCTAATCTGTTGCTTTAATCGCAAAATGCACAATTGTTATGAATATTTCAGCTCAGCTGCCCCGCTGTTACATGAGATTTAGATTTATTTTCATTTCTTTTCTGTAAATCTTTTAATCTGGAAAGAACTTTGTACTTAAGTTTGACAAGTGTTATATAAATTATTATTATTATTATTACTACACTAGTTGCTTAGGTTACTTATCTCTACTTTCTTATGTAAAATGAAAAATGAAGCAGTAAAACAATGGCTTATGAGATTTCTTAAAAACAATCTCTGCAGCCTCAGGAGTGTGTGTAATGTGTCACTAGCCTGTCTGTAAACGGCTGCCCGTACAGCGGTCCGTTGCCCACACCGGGTTCCTGTCCCGGGTGAGGGAGAGTTTATGAGAAATGTGGAGCCATCACCAAAGCCTGAGGAGCCAAGAAATATTTTACAGCTGAAAACTGAAATGTTTTCAAATGTGGAGCAGGTTTGAACCGAGGCTCCGTTTGTAAATGACGAAACATACTGTGCGTTCCAAAACCCATACTACCATACTACTTAGTATCACAGAAAAAAAGATTTCTTATGTCCCAATACATAGTATGTCAAATGCAGTGTGCCAAAAATACCAGGATGTCCTACTACATCTGGTCACATTTTACAGTATGGAAGCCAGCATGCTTTTCTGGCTGTTCTGACCCACAATCCTCTGCACAGCAGATATATTGTATTCATACTGCATGCAACAGTATGTACTTTGTAAGGGCAGCTGCAGTGTACTAGAAGGAAAAAGGAAAAGTATGTGATTTGGGACGTAGTCAGTCGTGCTGCTCCTCGTCCTGGAATGAATCACAGCTTGATAACTCCTCCCTCCTCTTCCTGCTCTCAAACACAGACTGCTACACTCGGTCCTCTTATTTCCTTGTTCCCTCCCCTTCAGATCGACAGTTTGAAGGTGGGTGTAACCAACATAACACATGATGATTACATCAGAGCTCAAACTAGTGTCGGTTCTCAGGAAGTGAAACTCAGACAGTCGTTGCTACTGAGAGGTGAAATGGCGCAGAAAGGAGTTCAGCTGGACCAGGAAGCAATCTCTTGTTCGATCTGTCTGGATCTACTGAAGGATCCGGTGACTACTTCCTGTGGACACAGCTACTGCATGAACTGTATTAAAAGCTTCTGGGATGGAGAGGATGAGAAGAAGATCTACAGCTGCCCTCAGTGTAGGCAGACCTTCACACCGAGGCCTGTCCTGCTGAAGAACACCATGTTAGCAGTTTTAGTGGAGGAACTGAAGAAGACTGGACTCCAAGCTGCTCCTGCTGATCACTGCTATGCTGGACCTGAAGATGTGGCCTGTGATTTCTGCACTGGGAGGAAACTGAAAGCCTTCAAGTCCTGTCTGGCGTGTCTGGCCTCTTACTGTGAGAAACACCTCCAGCCTCATTATGATGTGGCTCCGTTCAAGAAACACAAGCTGGTGGAGCCCTCCAAGAAGCTCCAGGAGAACATCTGCTCTCGTCACGACGAGGTGATGAAGATGTTCTGTCGTACTGATCAGCAGTGTATCTGTTATCTCTGCTCTGTGGATGAACATAAAGGCCACGACATCGTCTCAGCTGCAGCAGAAAGGACCGAGAGGCAGAGAGAGCTGGAGGTGAGTCGACTCAACATCCAACAGAGGATCCAGGACAGAGAGAAAGATGTGAAGCTGCTCCAACAGGAGGTGGAGGCTGTCAATCGCTCTGCTGATAAAGCAGTGGAGGACAGTGAGAAGATCTTCACCGAGCTGATCCGTCTCATGGAGAAAAGAAGCTGTGATGTGAAGCAGCAGGTCAGATCCCAGCAGAAAAGTGAAGTGAGTCGAGTCAAAGAGCTTCAGGAGAAGCTGGAGCAGGAGATCACTGAGCTGAAGAGGAGAGACGCTGAGATGAAGCTGCTGTCACACACAGAGGATCACTACCAGTTTCTTCTTAACTACCCCTCACTGTCACCACTCAGTGAATCTACATCCAGCATCAATATCCGTCCTCTGAGCTACTTTGAGGACGTGACGGCGGCTGTGTCAGAAGTCAGAGATAAACTACAGGACGTTCTGAGAGAGAAATGGACAAACGTCTCACAGACAGTGACTGAAGTGGATGTTTTACTGTCACAACCAGAGCCCAAGACCAGAGCTGGATTCTTACAATATTCACGAGAAATCACACTGGATCCAAACACAGCAGACACACAGCTGTTATTATCTGAGGGGAACAGAAAAGCAACATTAATGAGACAAGAACAGTCTTATTCTAGTCACCCAGACAGATTCACTGGATGTGGTCAGGTCCTGAGTAGAGAGAGTCTGACTGGACGTTGTTACTGGGAGGTGGAGAGGAGAGGGACAGGAGTTTATGTAGCAGTCGCATACAAGAGTATCAGGAGAGCAGGGGGGGGGAGTGAACGTTTGTTTGGACACAATGATAAATCTTGGGCGTTAGATTGTAACCAAAACAGTTATAGCTTTTTGTACAACAGTATCCAAACCCCCGTCTCAGGTCCTCCGTCCTCCAGAGTAGGAGTGTACCTGGATCACAGTGCAGGTATTCTGTCCTTCTACAGCGTCTCTGAAACCATGACTCTCCTCCACAGAGTCCAGACCACATTCACTGAGCCTCTCTATGCTGGACTTTATCTTTATGATTATGATGTCACTGCTGAGTTGTGTAAACTGAAATAGACAGAAGTCATTTAAGGGTTAAATTCAGTGTTTTAACTCTTAAACTTCTCTGGTGTCCATCATTGTTGCTGCAGAGCTGATTTGTGTCTGGACCGCAGAGGACCAGCCCTACAAACACTAAAGTGTGTCACTGACTGACTGACTGAGTGATGAAGTTACAGGATTCATCAGCGACTGTTGCAGGTTCCTCATTGGTTGTTGCTCTTTCTAAATGAAAAGCTGGAGAACAGTTCAGTGTTTATGTTTTCTGGGGATTGTGTCAGCGGTTCATTGAATCATTACATCGTGCTGTTGTTGTGCATGTGCTATTGTTTATAGTAGTTTAAGTTACGTTACGTTGTGCTTCGTATTGTGTTACCACCGTGCATTCACACCAAGCAGGAAGCACATTAGCAAGCCACACGTCGCTACTGCGGTATGAACCCAAAATAAACACACTGTGCTGTGATTTAATATCAATAAACGGATCAAAATGATGCCGAAATAACGATGATATGATGTTGATCTGTAAAAAGAGTGAATTCATGCTTTGTCGGGTCTGTCCGCAACACAGCAAGCAAACAACTTTTAAAATGCTTGTTTTCTGAACGGAGTCCGGATCGATCAGTGCCAGGCTATGCTAACATTGTAGCTGCTCCATCAACACTCCATCTAGGAATAAACACGGCAGCAACAACATCAGTGATGACGTCAACTTTGTAAGTATGTATATATTGTTACACACCACTTATATGATGAATGCTTTTGATACACATGCTTTAATAAAAAGCTGAAATACTTTTAACCTGCAGACTGTATGTCATGATGATACATTTACACCTTGTATAAAATGTATAATATACTGACTAGTAAATGTCACCATTTACTATTACTGAATGCAATTTGATCATTATAAGTTGTCTTTCAATCAAACATTAAGATATAAGTGGAAAAACCTGTTCATAAAACATGATAGACATGACCACTGATTATTTGTGTAACAATTTAGCCACAAATTCACATCCTGACCAGATACGGTCCAGACAGATACTCGCTTTAGACTGAGTCTTGTTCTTTTCATGTCTTCACTGCACAGAGATCAGCTGTCAATCAAACATCATGGGCTCTACTTTGTAAACTTCTCTGTGCTCTAAATGTCTGATGAATATTTGTATATATATATGTATGTGTGTGTGTGTGTGTGTGTGTGTTGTTGTTTCTCTTCCACTGCACGGGTCTTAAAGGAAGGTCTAGTGATTTATTTCTTATCATAGATATTCTGTTCTCACCACTTTTTGTAAAGATATCTAGAATCACATTTATTGGTTGGGCAGACTAAATGTTGTCGTCCAGATCGACGTACAAACGAGATCCTAAGATGTTTAATGAAACTGTAATTATCATGATCATAATCAATAAGGAAATCATTATTCTCTGTTACATCGCTGAGATTCTGCTCAAACAAACTGATTGTGTGGATGAAAATGAATCTGTACGTGAAATCATTGAACAAGAGTCATTTAGCAGACTTTACTGATGGGATGTGTGAACAAACTGAAGGTTTCTATAATCAATAAACAAGAATGAACTAAGTCTTTGCTTGTCTTTTTTCCAGGGTATCATACAAAGCTGATGGAGTAAATGTGACTAGGAGAGAATAACTGAGGCAGTTTTCCTCCTGAAACACCACAAAGTCCAGTGTTCATGTTTAGAGTCAGTCAGTCTCTGTTTAAAAACAATCTAAAGAAAGATTAAAACTAAAAGGTAACATAACTTATTAGTTGTGACATGAGGATTTTGTTATCATAGTTATTGAACACAATCACAAGTTCATATATTGAATACAAATTCCAACTTCTTTCCCCACATACTGATAGAAGAACGCTCTTTTTCTCCACTTCAGCTCGTATTATTCCTCTGACGATACGCTCAACACTTGTTTCTACACCGTGTTCAGAACGTTTTATTTTCACTGGGCTTGTTGTCTCCTCTGTATAACCACAGCTGTGGTGCTTTGGTGATTCTCTGAGCAACCTGGAGAGCACACAAACGGGACTATTGTTTGTTCTTCATTCAAACCGTATCATGCAGCTTTAAACACAACAACTGTTGTGGATTTATGGCTTTTTAAACTGTTTTGGATACATGAACGAAACCGTCTTGCCACATGGACTCTACATCTCTTTCTTTACATATTTACATCTCTTTCTTTATGTGCATTTATTTTGTTTGTTGCAATACATGAGATTGATTTAAAGTGTGTATTGATCAAATCTCTTGGATTTTTGTGTAAGATGCATTACAAGAGCCACAATGAGGTGGATCACTAGACGGCACTGATTACTTCCAGAGTGAAGACAGGTGGAGCTACAGCTGACACAGATGATGGCCTGATTACTGAAGGATGCAATCGTCCAATAGGATGCTTTGTGTGTGTGTGTGTGTGTGTGTGTGTGTGTGTGTGTGTGTGTGTGTGTGTGTGTGTGTGTGTGTGTGTGTGTGTGTGTGTGTGTGTGTGTGTGTGTGTGTGTGTGTGTGTGTGTGTGTGTGTGTGTGTGTGTGTGTGTGTGTCTGGCAAAGCTGTATATAAAGTTGTTTCTGACACTCGCGTCTGTTTGACGTTGGTGTCGGCAGAGATGTTGGTTTTTGATTCAGTTTAACACTCTTTGACTAAAGACAACAATATAGAAAGAGTCAAGTCTATGTAGTGTTCTCCTTTTCCAGTTTGTTCAGAGCTCCAAAGCCTCAAACACATATCTGTTGGGGTGAAAGAGCTTCTTCGTTTCATTATCTGAGCAAAGAAAAAAGCCCATGTTTAAAATGCTGTTAGATAACTGGAAGTTTGGGGAATTTCTTCCTACTACTTTTCCTTTTTAACAAATCTACAATAATAGAGAGAATCCTGTAGTTCAGGCTTTTTTTCTCCATAAAACACCAGACTTTGAGAAAACTTAATAACACTTTTTACCATGATGACTACTGTGGGTTGTCAGCCTGATGACGACTAAAACTGGTGGACACATTTGAGTTTCAGATGTCCTACAGAACCTCTGTCTTTCCTTGAATCTAAACTTGTTAATACAATATATTGTATTACCCCAAGTGATGCTGTACAGGTCTTGACCAGGGAGGTTTTATAGAGGAAACTTCATAACAAAAAAAAGAACTCACATCTGTGTCTTTAATTATTAGGGTGTCTTTAGGGTGTCTTGGTAGTGTGTAGGTCTGGGTAGTGTGTATGTCTGGGTAGTGTGTAGGTCTTGGTAGTGTGTAGGTCTTGGTAGTGTGTAGGTCTGGGTAGTGTGTAGGTCTTGGTAGTGTGTAGGTCTTGGTAGTGTGTAGGTCTGGGTAGTGTGTAGGTCTTGGTAGTGTGTAGGTCTTGGTTGACCCTCACCTTTTACCATCTTAGGTTTATGGTATTTCACATTCTTCCTGTTTTTGATCCTGGAATGAATGAAAGGTCACTATCCATCATTTTTCTCTCTCTCTCTCTCTCTCTCTCTCAATTCAATTCAATTCAAATGGCTTTATTGGCATGACGTAACACTGCACATGTTGCCAAAGCATATTCAAATGATGAATCTTTTTTTTTTACAATAATTACATTCATAAATATCGATTAAATAAAATAAAATACAAAATAATTTCAATCAATTAATTAATTTGAACAATGATATAAACAGGTAATATACAAATTAACAAACAAACAAACAACAACAAGGTGCAGACAGCTGTCCCTGTCCCTCAGTTCATGTCCCTGTCCCTCAGTTGATGGCAGGCAGCAACATAGGCTGCTACCAGCTCACAGGTCCTAGTGTCCTCCCCCAGTAGGACAGATAATTTGTCTTCACCTGAGAGCTGTAGAAAACCTTTAGTTATTAAATTAATTTTATTGAAATATATTTCCCTGTAGTTTTGATATTTCTCACATCTGGTGAGGAAGTGTAGTTCTGTCTCAGGCTCACTCAGGCTGCAGTGAGAACACAGCCATTGCTCTACAGGGAGTCAGGTCTTCCTGTGTCGCCCCTGTTCAATGGCGAGGCTGTGCTCACTCAGTCTGTACTTTGTCAAGGTTTTTCTTAAATGTAGATCAGTAACCATGCTCAGATAGTCTGCTATGGTGTACTGTTGGTTTAGAGCCAGATAGCACTGCATTCTGCTCTGTGCCTTTGTCTGTGTTTGCCAATAGGTGATGTAGTTTTGTTTTAACTGTGTTGTAATTTGGTTGAGTCTAATTGGTGGTCTGTTCTGGTCCTGAGGCCTTGGTGTGTTAGTGGAGAGGGTTGATGAACTCAGCCTCAGGACCAGCTGGGTAAGGGGGTTCCCCTTTCTGCTCATCTCTTGGCACTGCAGGGCTTGGTAATGATATGAGAGGGGGTCACTATGTTTTAGATGTGTCCAAAATTTAATTGCTCTTTTTTGTGGATACTGGCCTAATTCTGCCCTGCATGCATTATTCGTAGTTTTCCTCTGGACATGTAGGAGAATCTTACAGAACTCTGCATGCAGGGTCTCAGTGGGGTGTTTATCCCATTGAGTGAAGTCTTGGTTTGTAAGTGGACCCCACACCTCGCTGCCATAGAGTGCAATTGGTTCAATAACACACTCGATAAGTTTAAGCCAAATTTTAATCGGTATTTCGGTTTGGATATTTTTTTTAATGGCATAGAAAGCCCTGCGTGCTTTCTCTCTCAGCTCATGAACTGCCTCTTTAAAATGTCCAGTTGAACTCATTTTTAAACCGAGGTAATTGTAGTGTGTGCAGTCTCTCTCTCTCTCTCTCTCTCTCTCAGCACGTTTTAAAAACAACCGCAGTGCTGAACATGTACATGATGACAATGAATACAAAGCAAGCAATAATAAGAACAGAGTAAAAACAATGAACACTAGAATGGCACTCGGAGAGCGTAGACCTCCGCCAAGGTGCCTGACTTTAAAAACAGATCACAGCTCACAGCTGGCGGTACCGTGAGGTGGTCGGCTTGTTATTAACACGGTGTGTTTCCGTGTAACGTATCGGCGGATGCCTCTCTCATTCAGCAGCCTTGTTATGTCTGTATAACGTTACACTACGTCGTCTCTCATCCCGTCATCTACCGCTTTTTTTTCTTTCTCACCGCGGACGGACAGCAGCTCCCGTCGCACCTCGATGTCTCGCCACACATCCACACACGTATCTCTCTGCTCTCAGAAGGAAGAAGGCGGGGTCACGCGTCATCAACGTGTCATCAGCTACACTGCGCATGTGTTATACCCTGTGGTCTTAATGCTCAGGCTGATTGGAATTCTTAAAAGAAAATCCTGAATCTGGATCATGATCCGGATCGCCACCAAAATCTAATGGATTGTTCATTGTGCTACACTCCACCCCTCCAAAACAATTCATTCAAATCCATCACGAACTTTTGCAGTAATCCTGCTAACAGACAAACCAACGCTGATGAAAACATAACCTCGGGCCTTGAAGGAGGTAATAATGTGCACATAATAGCGGTAAAGGAGTTGCAGCACAACAGAAAATTAACTTAAAGGTCACATATTATGCTCATTTCCAGGTTCATAGATGTATCTTAATGTTGCACTAGAACATGTTTACATGCTGCAATGTTCAAAAAACCCTTTATTCTTCTCATACTGCAGCCTGAGTCTGCCTGCCTCAGAGCCTAATTCAGCCTCTGTCTGAAAACCACTGATTCACAGCCTGTCTCCTCCCACTCTGCTCTGATTGGTCAGCGTTTTCTGTCAATCAAACGTCCTCAACGTCACCCTCCCCCTCCCTCCCGGAGAAGCTCTCTCTCTCTCTCTCTCTCTCTCTCTAGAGAGAGAGAGAGAGAGAGAGAGAGAGAGACGAGTGGAGAGAGAGGAGCTAGAATAAAGTTTATAAACCACTTTAAAGTTTATAAACCAGAAACTTCACCCAGCGCACGTTACCGGAGGAATCTGATCAGAAATCGGCGACACATGATGAACATCTGCGGTCCAGATTCCAGGTTTTCCTGACGGTTTCTCTCAGGTAAATAATACTATTTATATCTCTGTTAGTTAACTCAGTGTTTACCTCATGCATCAACTCTGTAAACCGTAAACATACACTCTGTTTTACGTCTGTCTTTACAGATCCATCTGTGAGAAATGACCGACAGAATCATCCCAGAGGAGAGCAGATAGCTGAGAGCAGATGGGAGATACAGAGCTAACCCGTTAGCATGTAGCTACATGCTAACGGATTAGCTACATGCTACCGCTATGACACAGTGTGTAAACACAGCGACCATCAGGGTGGAAAATAGAAGATGTGAAACAGTAGTCAGTTCATTATTTCTGCTAAAAGATAAATGTATGGAAGATCAGAGTAATGGTATATTATTTACAGTAGTAGCTGTCTCTGTGTTACCATGACTACAGACCACCGGAGCTTAGCTTACCATAGTTTACCAGAGCTGAAGACTTTCTCCTGTACCATGTTAACATAACTAACTAACAGGTGAGATGATTACAAATGCTGTGAATAATTAATATTGTCATCTGTCAACTCAAATAAAGTTTGACTGTGAAACAGAAATGTGTTGTGTTGCTTACAAGTCACTATTTACTACCTGTAATCTGCTACATGCATGACATCAAATATATATAATATATAAATATCATCTGTTTAAACAGTGTAATTACATAAAGCCTTTGTGAAAGAACATGTTATATTTAGATGATGGGAGTACATGAAGACGGTTCTGCTGGTTCTTGCAGACTTTGCTCAAGTTAGGTTGAGGAGGAGAGACAGTGACGCGCTGTGGGGCGGGGTCAGCTACTGAAGGTTCTCTCTGGTTCGACCAGGAAACCCTTACATGGCTTGCATTTCTCTAATGACGTCAGAAGACTAGGAAAAAAGCGATTTTTTATTTCTGCACCCATTTCCGGACAAACGGAGCAGGAGAAAAAGAGAGAGGATGGTCTTTTATGATACTATGGTGGCCTGTAGACACACTGGGGACAGATATTGATGTTTAAAAGACATGGAAAAGTGCATTTTGCATAATATGTGACCTTTAATGAAACGCCAGCAAAAAGAGGTTCAACAGCGACTTCAACTATTCTGTTTGTCTGAGCTGTTGATATGAAAAGGTAAGCTGTTCCAGAGGTTAGCGGCGGAGGACTAAATTTAGATATGATTTTACTTGCATCTTGCACATCAGAATCTGATTCTAGCTAGCTCTAATGTGCTAAAATGCTGACTCATATCCGGGCTTTAGGACTCATTCCTGTAGCACTCTATAGCTAGTGAGCTAGGTGACATGCATTCCCAAGACCCCCAACAGATCACGTCAAAGTTGCAACTAATTGTAATGGGTGATCTTTCCCCCGTCGCCACACCCCTTAATCACTGAGATTGAGAACGGTTGACACCTTGATTACTCCTCTAGTCTAGCAGCCCCTTAAAGGGAGCAGCTGGTGGCCAAGCGGAGGCTCGGCTCACTCTGTTCTGCTCTGTTACTGCTGTTGAGGGAGATGAACATCAGACTAAGGTGCCGTTTGCAGTCTTATCTCCCCCCCGCGACGCTCGTGCAGCTTTATATGAAGAGCGTAGGATACGGTGTGTGTGCGTTGGCGTGCTGGAGGATCACACGTAGGCCAATTGTTTGGTCACCGTAACTTGCGGCTCGAGGAACGAGGAAACTGGTGCTTCCTGTGTGACGTAGTTGGCTGTACGTGGCGGAGGAGGAGCTCTGTTGCCACTGCTGTTTTTGTCCCTTAGTTAGTTATTTTATTTTTCCTATTTCTGGTTATTAAGTTATTTTTGGTTGTATTGGACTTTTGTATGTTGATTTATTTTTAATAATCTGTTTACCCGTTTACCTCTAACTTCTGCATTTGTGGTTAGTGTGTTTTGCTTTTGTTCATTTGTTTCTTTCTTTTTGTTTAAAGTGGTGGCCCAACACCAACATAGGTTTCTTGCTGTAATAGGGGAGGGGGCATTTATTTAGTTTATCTGTGAACCAGCTGTTGTGGAGGTAATCGGGAAGTGAACATTCCTAGCTCTCTGCCAGTTAACAGGACGGTTGGGTTGCTATATCCTTGCAGGTGGTTGGTCAGTGGGTGGAGGGATTCTTCTTGTGTTGGGGTTCTTATTGCATGAGGCTTGCTGTGTCCTCCTAACCCCTGTGTGCTCTTTACCTTGCAGTGTGAGTGAAAGTAACTGTGTGTTTTTCCAACTACTGGTGGTGGTGAACTGTTCTGCATTTCCTCTCCCCTCACTCCATTCCTCCTGTGGGTTTCCCTGGCACCCTTCCTCCTGTACTGGTAAGGTTAGTGGTGTAGTGACATTTTTAAAAATATTTGAACTCTATTTTTGTAATAAAGGACATTATTTTTCTAGCCTGGCCTCTCTTGCAGCTTTTATCATTGCAGCAACTAATCACCATTTTTTAATTCAAATAAAAGTTATTTGATTTTGAAACTTGAAACTCACGTCTCTGCCCCGTCTCTTTATCAAGGAACTTGTGTAATTTGGTTGGGTTATTCTCTGGGTGAAATTCCCAGAGTGGCGTTGTCGGGTTGTAATAGCCTGGGTTTCTGCTAAGTGCCCGGGTTACATAATAATTATGAATTTTGTAGTGGAGTTATTAAAACAGATTGCTCCGTCCTGGCCGAACAGTCACCGTCGGTGCAGAGAAGGCGTCATGGTCTCAGTGGTCACGCTGTCCTGCAGCTGAGTAGAGCCTCACTTCTGGATATTTTGCGCATGCTTACTTTGAGGAATTGATGTAAGCACAAATTCTCAATTCATATTTGAGTTGTGACATACATCTTTCAAAATGATTTCCTTAAATTTGAATAACATAGTTTAAGATAAAATGTGCATGTTAGAGCCATTTGTTCAGTAGAAATATCTGTGGTTAATTTACATTTTGTTTTATTTGCTTGAGATAAATAACTCTGTAGTTTCACTGCAGTGTGCTCAATAAGGACCAATTGTGACTGCAGCCAGTCCTGTATTCTGATTGGGCGAAAGCTAAATTGTGCTGCATGTGCTCGTTAAACGATTCAGTTGAAGCCATGGAGCCTGGAGAGCACACTAGTCTTTGACCGTGCTTAATATACCGTGCTTAATATTACTGTTCTTGCTTTTTTACTGCTTATGTTTTTGATATTTTGTTACCATTTTTGTATTTGAAGACTAAAGAAAGATTTTCAGTAAACAGTTGAAATGAAGAACATGGACTACGGAGTTTTATTGAAACACGCGTCAACTACATGCTTGGACTCTATAGCTTAAGTGGGCATCTAAAGAAATAGACGGAGCCACACTTACATTAGTCAAAGACTAAGCTCGTTAAGGAAACGAAGCATATGGATGGACCCCTTGTAAAGAGACGTGGATTATGGACATAATTCTTCACGTAACAAGGATATAAGAGCCACGTTGATTTTCATCGCTGTGCACTAAAGGAAAGTGAGTACATGAAGATCTCAGTCTACAATGTCCTTACATTCTGGAGCCATGTTCAATTAAGCCTCAAGCCGTTTTGCAACTAAGCTGCAGTGGTCATTCTTTGAAGTGCACATGTTAAAACTCTTGAAAACGTCTGTGGACATATTGTGGAAGAGTGAGAAGCTGTCGTTTTGAAGAAAACAAGACAGTTTGTGTGCATTAAACCTTGGCAAGAGTGACGCCGTAGATAATGGAAGTTGCAGGAAACGGCCAGAAGAGGGAGCCAAAGCCCACGGCAAAGGCTGTGGAAGAAAAAGTGAACAGGCTTAAGAATGAAAGAAAAGGCAAGCTGGCTCATCTCACTCGTAAAAGAAGGGAGACTGAAAATCTCAAGAAAGATAAAGTTAATAATGAAATAATTAAAGATGAAGCATTATTTATCTTTTGGAAGTTCTTTAGAGAATTTAAAGAGCTTAATGCAGAAATATGAACTCTTCTAGAAGACGAAGATGAAGAAGAGGAGCAGTGTAACTGGTACATGCCCAAATGTGTGGACTTTGAGAACTTTGTTCAGGAAACAGAGGACTGGATTGAAAAGATTAAGAGACATCCTGAAGAAGAGAATGATGATGGCAATAAATATGAGGATGATGATGACATAAAGCCAAGTGATAGCATCTCAGAGGTCATCAGTCGCACATCCAAGAGAAGCTCTGTGCTTAGCCATGCATCACAAGCATCCAGTGCAAGTTCTGCTCGTTTGAAGCTGCTGCAGAGCGGGAAGAGCTGTTAGCACGTGCTGCCTTTCTTAAGAAACATCAAGACATTGAGATGGAAGAAACACACTTAAAGGCGCGCAAAGAGCAAGTGGAGCTAGATGCCAAGATTGCTGCATCAGACGCCAAGATAAAGGTGTATGCAGATTATGAAGATGGTCAAGATGGCATGAATGAATATTACGAGTCAAAAAGCAAGTACAAAGTGGGTTTAAAGGACATGTATGTTAAAGATGAAGATGGTGAGACACAAGTGAGTTTCCCAGCACCTGTAGGCCCAAAGCACCCAGCTCAGACTGCTAATGATCATCACAGAGCTTCGCCTCTTAAAGCAGCCAGGTCAGCAGTACCTCCCCCTCAGAGAGCAGCTAGTTCAACAGTACCTCCAGACCCTTCACAGCAAGCAGGTTCCTCTGATGGCATCTCCAAAATAATGCAGCGCCAGAATGAGATAACAGAAATGCTAGTCAAGCAGCAAAACATGTCACAACTCCCACAGAGAGATGTTCCAACTTTCTCAGGAGATCCACTCAGCTACCGTTCGTTTATAAGGGCATTCGAACAGACTATTGAGAACAAGACTGCTAGTGCACAAGATAGGTTGTTCTACCTGCAGCAGGTCACAAGTGGAGAACCTCTTAACCTTGTTCGTAGTTGTGAACACATGTGGCCAGATGAAGGTTACAGAGAAGCTAGGAGGCTCCTTCAACAACAGTATGGAGATGAACTGCGAATTGCCACAGCCTTTATGAATAAAGCTCTTGAATGGCCTCAGATAAAATCAGAAGACAGGAAAGCATTAAATGCATATGCTTTGTTCCTCATAGGATGTCGAAACACTATGAGTGATGTGGATTACATGGATGAGATGGACAACCCTAGCAATATGAAGACTGTCATCTCAAAACTCCCCTTCAAACTAAAAGAACGGTGGAGAAATCGAGCATATGAAATCCAAACAAAAACAGGAAGAAGAGCCAGGTTTTCCGACCTGGTGGATTTCATCAACTGGCAAGCAAAGGTCAGCAACGACCCACTTTTTGGAGATATTTTGGATGTCAGCGTAGAAGGAAAGGGGAAGCCTAAGATAAACATTAAGACAAGTAACCCCAAGAGCATCAGTTTTGCTACAAGTGTCTCCGGCTGGAAGACACAGTGGTGCTCAACAACCACAAGAGAAGAAGTATGGTTCAGCCAAACTATCTGATGTTTTCCAAAAACCCTGCATGTACTGTCATAAAAGCCACACCTTGGAGTTTTGTGAGAAGATAAAAGAACAGACTCCCAAAGACAGAATCAAATTCTTAACATCACAAGGACTCTGTTTTGGATGCCTCACACCAGGTCACATGAGTAAATATTGTCGTAAGAGAATGCAATGCCAGGAGTGTTCAGGAAAACACCCAAGCATTTTGCATGTTGTGAAGGAATTCCCAGTTCTGTCCGAAAAGGATGAAAATAGGAATACAGAAACTACTAACGCGGTCACAAGCGCCTTCGTAGGAACAGAACATGAAAGCAGCAGAGACACTGGGGCAGGTAATGGAGAAAATATCCTTTCCATAGTACCAGTGAAAATAAAGTCCAAAAGAAGTGACAAGGTGATCCAGGTCTATGCGTTTTTAGATCAAGGCAGCACAGCAACCTTCTGTACCGATGAGGTCAGGCAGCAGCTTAACCTCCGAGGAAGGAAAGCGGAACTCTTACTCACTACTATGGCATCAGAAAAGAAGGTGAGCACTCACGTTCTGTCAGATCTGGAAGTATGTAGCCTGGAAGGGAAGAATTACATAGACCTTCCGCAGGCGTTCACTCAACCAAGTATACCAGTGAAAAAAGACAACGTTCCTCTTCAGAAAGATGTGGATCGATGGCCTTATCTGCATGAAGTTCGCATCTCGCATATCGAAGCAGAAGTCGACTTGCTTATTGGTACTGATGCCTTTAAAGCCATGGAGCCCCAGCAGATAATAAACAGCAGATGTGATGGGCCGTATGCAGTGAAGACTCCTCTTGGATGGGTCATCAACGGTCCACTCAGAGGCACCACTACAGCCAACCTAGAAATGGTGAGTCACTCAGTCAATCGCATTTCAGTATCCAATGTGGAAAACCTGTTGACTCAGCTGTACAATGCAGACTTCCCAGAGAGAGGATACGATTATAAGACTGAGATGTCACAGGAGGACCGTCAGTTCCTTGACTCAGTGAAAGGATCAACACAGCTAGTTGATGGTCACTACTGCATCGGACTACCACTGAAAGACAAAGACTTAAAAATGCCTGATAACAGATCTTTAGCCGAGCAGCGCCTTACAAGCCTCATAATGGGAAAAATCGTCAAGATAATGCCAGACTCGAAAGGAACCGTCCGCAGTGTCTGTGTTCAGACGAAGACAAGCACATTGGAGAGACCCATAACTAAGATATGCCTCTTGGAGGAGGCATTGTGAAGATCAAAAGAGACTGAATAAGTTAAAGACATTTATCTGTTAGGTTAAAGCAAATATGTATCTTTAAAACCTGAAAAAAGGATTTATAGTTTGTTGTATAAGTATTAGTATTAGTATTGTATAAGTGGACAATGTCTCGAAGCATTTATGTTTGATAATTGATATGCTAACAGCCTAGTCAATTAGGGGCAGGTTATGTTAGAGCCATTTGTTCAGTAGAAATATCTGTGGTTAATTTACATTTTGTTTTATTTGCTTGAGATAAATAACTCTGTAGTTTCACTGCAGTGTGCTCAATAAGGACCAATTGTGACTGCAGCCAGTCCTGTATTCTGATTGGGCGAAAGCTAAATTGTGCTGCATGTGCTCTTTAAACGATTCAGTTGAAGCCATGGAGCCTGGAGAGCACACTAGTCTTTGACCGTGCTTAATATACCGTGCTTAATATACCGTGCTTAATATACCGTGCTTAATATTACTGTTCTTGCTTTTTTACTGCTTATGTTTTTGATATTTTGTTACCATTTTTGTATTTGAAGACTAAAGAAAGATTTTCAGTAAACGGTTGAAATGAAGAACATGGACTACGGAGCTTTATTGAAACGCGTCAACTACATGCTTGGACTCTATAGCTTAAGTGGGCATCTTTAAGAAATAGACGGAGCCACACTTACAACGTGGCTGATTTGCAGTCTAATAATACTAACTAGAAAATGCATTTCCTGCTGAAAATGCGTGGGAATGCTGACAGCTGAAAGGACCTGCAGGATCTCTGTTCTAGTCAGCTGCTCGATAGCGGTGTTTTAGTTTTAGTCTTTTCAAGTTATATTGAGTGTAGGGAGCCTTCCTTTAGGCCTGTTTTCATTTGGTGTTCCCCTTCTCCCTTTGAATCGCTTGCGATTTTTGTGGTTATCCTTCAGGAGTAACTTTAAGATTCCCCTGGGGCCTCATGTATAAACGGTGCGCACGTACTAAAATGTTGCGTACGCTGTGTTTCACGCTCACGCCGGGATGTATAAAAGTCAACGTGACGTGAGAATGTGCGGACCGTGCCGTAAATTCTAGACCAGTCGTGAAAATGTGCGGGCCGTCCTCCAAACTCTGTCATCTGGCAGTGTCAAACTACAAAGTACTGAAACTCGCTAAATGCGTAAAAATATTTTTTCCACTCAACTTACTGAGCTTTATTTATGATGTGGGATAAAAAAACAACAACACATATTTCTTTACTAGTTTGCGCATAATGTTTAACATCAGAAGGCACAACAAAAACACATTTAAACCTATTTCCCAGAGATGACATGCCTTAACCACCGTGTCAAAACCAAAATCGCGTGCTGCACAATGTGGCAGACCAACATGCTGTGTCTGTGCTCCAGAGGAGCTACAGATGGATGAACCGGACCCTGGCACACCTAACAATGAGCCAAAAGCAGCAGCTTTACAGCGCCGTTTAGATGCAACACACAGAATGTAAAGCAACGAGGTGAGTTGAGACAAACATTTATTTTTCGACAAGGTCTTTTAATATATAACTTATCCCACCAAGAACCTCATTCATTCTTTTTAATTCGTTGCATATATATTCTTCATTGTATTGACAATCTCTCTCTGTGACTCACAGCACAGCGTTAGTGAGGACACGGCCAGACCGCCGCCCCTCAGCAGTCGAGGCTCGGGCACAGCTGACCGTTCTTCTTTTTGTTCCTTTTCCAGCGCGATTTGCCGTCGTTATTTGGACAATAGGTGACAGCATGGAGCATGTTTATAGTCATTTGCATAGTTATTATATATATGTATATATATATATATGTATATATATATATTTATATATATATATATATATGCATATATATATATATACATATATATATGCAACGAATTAAAAAGAATGAATGACGTTCTTGGTGGGATAAGTTATATATTAAAAGACCTTGTTGAAAAATAAATGTTTGTCTCAACTCACCTCGTTGCTTTACATTCTGTGTGTTGCATCTAAACGGCGCTGTAAAGCTGCTGCTTTTGGCTCATTGTTAGGTGTGCCAGGGTCCGGTTCATCCATCTGTAGCTCCAGGGGACACAGGCTCACCACGGTGGTTTGCCACATTGTGCAGCACGCGATTTTGTTTTTGGCACAGTGGTTAAGGCAAGTCATCTCTGGGAAATTAGTTTAAATGTGTTTTTGTTGTGTCTTTGTGATGTTAAATATTATGCGCAAACTAGTTAAGAAATATGTGTTGTTGTTTTTTTATCCCACATCATAAATAAAGCTCAGTAAGTTGAGTGGAAAAATTATTTTTACACATTTAGCGAGTTTCAGTACTTTGTAGTTTGACACTGCCAGATGACAGAGTTTGGAGGACGGCCCGCACATTCTCACGACTGGTCTAGAATTTGCGGCACGGCCCGCACATTCTCACGTCAAGTTGATTTTTATACATCCCGGCGTGAGCGTGAAACACAGCGTACGCAACATTTTAGTACGTACGCACCGTTTATACATGAGGCCCCTGGTCCGCAATTGCGTCCCTCCCCCTGTCCCCCTGATGGTTAACTTAACGGAAAATGTCCTGGGGTCTCATTGATAACCGTTGCGTACGCACAAAACGGGGCCTGAAATGTGCGTACGCCACTTCCCACGCAACAGTTGTGATCTATAAAAACAAACTTGACGGGAGAATGTGCGCACCGGTACGGAAACTTTGACCCGTGCGTACGCATATTATGGAGGCACTGAGGCAGGGGAAGCTGGAGACGCAGATGAATTGAAGCCAGACTGTAGACATCAAATGTCATTATACTATAATGATGCCTCTCACACATTTAACTTCACTTCATACTTATATCCACTTTATCATAAACATTTAAAACAGCAGTGTTCTTTGTGCTAGTGAGCCATAACTATTACATAAGCACCTTACAAATGTAAAAGATCAACTCAAATCTCAAAGCAAATTCCGCTCAATATCTCATCAGCGCTGTCTCACCATCATGTCCCCCCCTCCACCACCGGAGCTCAGAGGAGATCTCAGAGGAGAGGACCGGACTTCCGACAGTCGCAGTCAGCTGTGGAGCAGCTGATGAAATCATCATCATCGGTTGTAGAAATCCAAGATTATATCAAATAGCATTAAAGAATGGCAGAACAGAGCGCCAATAGTTTTAATAATATCTACTAATAGTGTGCAGATATCACCAAGTACCATATTAGTTTTCATAAAGTTGTGGTGTAAAATCGCTGCAGTGATGACATGACTTATTAATTTATTTATGGTTTATTAGATAGGGACAGATACAGTATACATATAGACAAAATGAAAATGTATATCCGATGCAACTATCAGACTGTCTCCAGTGCGCCACCGCGGTGCTCCACTCTGCCTCTTCCAGTCATCTCCAAACAGCACATCTTCACCAGTATGGAGAGTGTAAATTAACAAAGTGTGTAAATGAAGCCAGTGACAGCTCTCACACAATCGTTACACTCCATATCGGCATTATCATTATCATTATCAGTCCCAATCATAATGCAGGACAAGTTCACTATAAAAACTTAAATAATAAATAATAAATAGTGTACACCTGTCAAACTTCCTTTCTTCTAATGATATCCAGGTGGGGGATATTACTGATTGTCTTGATCATTTTAAGTGAATGGATCAGTCTGATTGCTGTAAAGATATAAACACAGCGGTGAGACTCGGAACATGCTGCATGGTGCTGGTGGATATACCGTCACTGTGAGGACTACGTGACGTGAATGAGAGAATCGGGGGAACGAGTGTTCAGAGACCTCCTCACCTACAAACACCTCCATCCCTGTGTCAGAAAAACTCCTTTTCTTGGTCTTCCTCTCGGGAGTTGCCGTGATTCACCGTAAAGAACCACTGATCAACAACAGGCTCATCCACATGCAGAAACATTCATGAGGTGCTTTGCATCGACCATTTATGGTTGAATGTGGGCGTGTAGTGGGCGGAATATGAGGCGGATCCACGTGCGCACATTTCCAGGTGGACTGTGATTTATAAAGGGAACATTGCGTGCAGGTGTGCGTACGCACAGTTTTATAAGTCCGATTTTTTTTTGCCGCACGCCATTTTTAGGCTTTTGTGCACACGTACATTTTTGGTATGGATCCTACGCACTGTTTTATAAAAGAGACCCCTGGAAATTTTCTGTTTTTCTTCAGATTTCTTTTCTTAGAGTGTGGTGGCTGATCAGCGCAAGACCTATGAAAAATATGAAAATGTTCTAAAATGTCCCGTGGTACCAGTCCATCTATCCCCTCATTCACAAACGTTCAGGGGAACCACCCTATGTTTTCCCTGACAATGCGACATTAGTCCGACGTTTATGTGAATGAACATCTCACAAAGAAAAATGCAGACATTGCCAGAAAGGCACGCTTTCTAAGGAAGCAGAGGAAAATTCAATCAACGTGGACTGCAAACTGTAAAGTGATCATCAAACTGAACGGGTCACCAGAGGAGGCCAGAGTGCTGGTTATCAGAGAAATTGAAGAATTGGACAAATACCAGTGACATCAGAACAACACAACAAGGTAATCATACCTGTCTGTGGAAAATGGGTTCTTGTGGAATCACATAACATTCACTGAACATTATCTGAACACAATATGCATGAACTGGAACTGGAAGATATTGATCCTGACAATAACTTTTTTAACCATCTAAACAACACATGTTGCTACTACACCGATGAACAGTATAACAGCAATGTGAAGTCAGCTCAAGGAATGTCAATTATTCACTTCAACAGTAGAAGCTTATATGCTAATCACCAAAACATCAAAGAATACTTAGGTCAATTCACAAAACCATTCAATGTCATTGCAATATCTGAAACCTGGCTCAATTCTGAGAAAGAAGCAGATTTCGAGTTGAAAGGATATGAATTCAATTACATGAACAGGAAGAGCAAAAAAGGAGGGGGTGTGGCCCTGTACGTGAAAAATAGTCTGAAATATAAGATTTTAGAAAACATGTCAACCACTATTGATGATGTGATGGAATGCATCACTGTAGAGATCTGCATGGAAAACCAAAGAAATGTGATGGTCAGTTGTGTATACAGAGCACCAGGAGCCTGCATTGAAACTTTTAAAGACAGTATGGAGAAAATATTTGCCAAAACTAATCAGAAGGTTACATTCATTTGTGGGGACTTCAATATAGACCTGCTAAATCCTAACAAACACAAAATGACAGATGAATTTATTAACACAATGTATAGTATGAGTTTATATCCACTGATCACCAAACCAAGCAGAATAACAGCGCACTGTGCAACTCTAATCGACAATATATTTACAAATTACATGGAAAGTAGCTTAGTGAGCGGGCTGCTGATGAATGACATCAGTGACCATTTGCCAGTTTTTGTGATCCATGACTGTGATTGTGGAAAAGAGAAGGAGGACCATAAAATCAAATATAGGAGATTGAGAACAGAAGAATCCATAAATGCATTCAGAATCGAATTGCTATCACAAAACTGGAAAACCCTGTATGAAGGAAATGATGTTGATACAGCATATGAAACATTTCTAAATATATTTAAGTCATTATATGACAAAAACTGTCCAATAAAACAAGATAATGCTAGGAATAATAACACAAACAGACCATGGATCACAAAGGGACTGCAAAATGCCTGTAAAAAAAAGAATACTCTATATAGACAATTCATAAAATGTAAAACTAAAGAGGCATAACATAAATATAAGAAATACAAAAATAAATTAACTAATATTATGAGGATATGCAAAAAGGAATATTATACCAAATTACTAGAAAATAACAAAAACAATATAAAAGGCATATGGAATATATTAAACAGTATTATTAGAAACCGTTCGACGAGCTCAAGTTACCCTGAATATTTTATTGATAATGATAGGTCTTTAAATGATATGAATGATGTGGTTAATGGGTTTAAGGATTTTTTTGTAAATGTGGGACCAAAGTTGGCAGGAAAAATCAATGACACGTCTCCAAAGGATGGGGAGGTTGTTGAAAGCCACATTGCAAGAAATTCAAACTCAATTTATATCAAAGCTATAGACAGAAAAGAAATCATAGACATAGTTAACAAGTGCAAGAATAAAACATCTACTGACTGGAATGGAATCGATATGACGATAGTCAAGAAAGTCATTGACAGTATTGCAAACCCCCTAACCTACATTTGTAACTTATCATTCATAACTGGCACATTTCCACATAAAATGAAAACTGCTAAAGTTATTCCACTATATAAAACTGGGGACAAACATAATTTCACTAATTACAGGCCTGTATCTTTACTTTGCCAGTTCTCTAAAATATTGGAGAAACTGTTCATTGGAAGATTAGATAACTTCATTGACAAGCACCATTTACTGACAGACAGTCAATACGGGTTCAGAGCAAACAGATCAACAGCAATGGCATTAATGGAGCTAACAGAAGAAATAACCAGTTGTATTGATAACAAGAAGTATGCGGTAGGAGTATTTATAGATTTAAAAAAAGCATTTGACACCATTGATCATGATATATTATTCAATAAAATGGAAAGGTATGGTATAAGAGGGGTAGTGCTGAACTGGTTGAGAAGTTATATAGGAAACAGGCAGCAGTACGTACAAATAGGGGACTACAAATCAACATGCTCAGGTATTACTTGTGGGGTCCCGCAGGGATCAGTATTGGGTCCAAAATTGTTTATTATGTATATAAATGACATAGGTAGGGTATCAAGGACACTGAATTTAGTTTTATTTGCAGATGACACAAATATTTTTTGTTCTGGGGAAAATCTGCAGCAGCTTTTGGAGGTGGCCACATCAGAAATCAGAAAATTGCAACGGTGGTTTGACAGAAATAAATTGTCATTAAATTTGGACAAAACTAAATTTATGTTATTTGGAAACCAAAAAATAGACATACCAGTACAAATGATAATAGATGATGTGACTATTGAAAGAGTATATGTAAATACATTTCTGGGTGTAATACTGGACCACAAAATCTGCTGGAAACCTCAGATAAGTTATGTAAGAACAAAGCTGGCAAAGAGCATAGCAGTCTTAGGGAAAACAAGACACACACTGGATCATAAATCACTGCACATTCTGTATTCTTCACTTGTATCACCATATCTGAATTACTGTGTAGAAGTTTGGGGTAACACTTATAAAAGCAATTTACAACCATTATGCATACTACAGAAGAGAGCAATCAGGATAGTAAATAATGTGGGATATAGGGAACACACGAACACACTGTTTTTGAAGTCACATGCATTGAAATTTATGGATTTGGTCAAATTTAAAACCGCAATAATTATGTTTAAAGCAAGACATAATTCACTTCCGGGCAATATTCAAAAAATGTTTTGTGACAGGGAGGGGGGTTATAATTTTAGAGGAAAGTTTAATTTTAAAAAGCATTGTGTTCGTACAAAAAAGCAGAGTATGTGTATTTCAGTCTGTGGGGTGGATTTGTGGAATGGGTTAGGTGATGGGTTGAAGGGGAGCACAAATATAAATCAATTTAAAAAGCTATACAAGAAAGATATTTTTGGGAGGTACATGGTTGAAGAAGAGTTGTGTTAAAGGTTGGTTATATACTTTTTAACTCCGGATGTATTTGTGGGTTGTAAATAAACTTGGGATGCTGTTCGTATATTCAACTTGGGATGTAAATAAATCTGAGATAGTTTTTATATTATATTATATTATCATTCTATGATATATGAGTTAATAGAGGAGAAGTGAGAAAGGGGTAGGGTAATATAAGTTTTTCTTCTACCTACTCCTTTTCGGACACCATAACTCTTGTTTTGTTTGTTATTATTTTGTATCTGTTTTTATTTATTATATGTTCGAAATAAAGTCTTTCATTCATTCATTCATTTTTCATACTGCCTGCCTGAATATACCTGTATTCTCCCTCCGTCTGAAACGCTCCACAAAACCAAGCAAACCAACAACGTGCGCACTTTAATCGCGTCCAAATCATTCAAATTTGTGGATCCCAAAGTGTAAACAATGTGCTGGAGTATGGCAATGGAATATTTAATTGGATTTCTTTTGGTCAAACTTTGCCTCCAGCAACCCGCTTCCTCAGTTCTTGTATCATGCCGTAACCCGGCCAGCGTTTGCTGTTATACAATAGTATATACATGTTTTTAAAGTGCTATTGCATATCAACAAAATAAAACAAAAAAATGAATCCTACTGGAGTTGGCACCTTGCCGTGGTGGAGAAGCTTGTGTGTCTCTTTAACCCTGTATTTCAACAGGAGACTGATCTAAGTTTCCTTATAAGTTCAACCAAGTCAGCTTGGTCACAGGTTAGAGACCGGACAAATATCAGCTCCTTTGCTCAGATTTGAAGGCCATTGCAAAAATAAAACATTGTCATATGAACCTGAAGTGCTTACTCCAACTAAAAAGTTCTCATGTCATCTCTGTCAGTTTTACTGCTAGCAATACAACCCAAAGTTCAGCATCACTTTAACTGTGATTAGAGGTTACTGGTAACCAATAAAAGTATCCAGCGTTATCGCTGTCAGTTTTACTGCTTTATTGGTTGTCATTCTACCATGAAGGCATGGGGGTGAAGTTTGACCCTGAAGTGACCATGCTCCTTTTATTTGGTTTTCATGTTTTTCTCAGGTTAAAAGCTTTTAAAAAGTACACTTAAAAAATGAGGAGGTAAAAAAATTATTTCTGCGATCTTCTGACATCTGATCTCATCAGCTTGAACGCACCTTGGAAATCATCAAGAGTCGTAAAATCAGTTTTCTGCAACGTTTTGGAAAACCTATTTTGCGGCCATTTTGGAAAATGGCTGCCGCGTCTGTCAGGGGCCGAATTGGCAGCGCCCCGATATCTATATCTTTTCGTGACATATAACCCTACATCTGTGCCTAATTTGTTGCTTTTATCGCAAAATGCACAATTGTTATGAATATTTCAGCTTAGCTGCCCCGCTGTTACATGAGATTTAGATTTATTTTTTCATTTCTTTTCTGTAAATCTTTTAATCTGGAAAGAACTTTGTACTTAAGTTTGACAAGTGTTGTATAAATTATTATTATTATTACTACACTAGTTGCTTAGGTTACTTATCTCTACTTTCTTATGTAAAACAGAAATTAAGCAGTAAAACAATGGCTTATGAGATTTCTTAAAAACAATCTCTGCAGCCTCAGGAGTGTGTGTAATGTGTCACTAGCCTGTCTGTAAACGGCTGCCCGTACAGCGGTCCGTTGCCCACACCGGGTTCCTGTCCCGGGTGAGGAAGAGTTTATGAGAAATGTGGAGCCATCACCAAAGCCTGAGGAGCCAAGAAATATTTTACAGCTGAAAACTGAAATGTTTTCAAATGTGGAGCAGGTTTGAACCGAGGCTCCGTTTGTAAATGACGAAACATACTGTGCGTTCCAAAACCCATTCTACCATACTACTTAGTATGACAGAAAAAAAGATTTCTTATGTCCCAATACATAGTATGTCAAATGCAGTGTGCCAAAAATACCAGGATGACTTACTACATCTGGTCACATTTTACAGTATGAAAGCCAGCATGCTTTTCTGGCTGTTCTGACCCACAATCCTCTGCACAGCAGATATATTGTATTCATACTGCATGCAACAGTACGTACTTTGTAAGGGCAGCTGCAGTGTGCTAGAAGGAAAAAGGAAAAGTATGTGATTTGGGACGTAGTCAGTCGTGCTGCTCCTCGTCCTGGAATGATTCACAGCTTGATAACTCCTCCCTCCTCTTCCTGCTCTCAAACACAGACTGCTACACTCGGTCCTCTTATTTCCTTGTTCCCTCCCCTTCAGATCGACAGTTTGAAGGTGGGTGTAACCAACATAACACATGATGATTACATCAGAGCTCAAACTAGTGTCGGTTCTCAGGAAGTGAAACTCAGACAGTCGTTGCTACTGAGAGGTGAAATGGCGCAGAAAGGAGTTCAGCTGGAGAGAGAGTCATTCTCTTGTTCGATCTGTCTGGATCTACTGAAGGATCCGGTGGCTACTTCCTGTGGACACAGCTACTGCATGAACTGTATTAAAAGCTTCTGGGATGGAGAGGATGAGAAGAAGATCTACAGCTGCCCTCAGTGTAGGCAGACCTTCACACCGAGGCCTGTCCTGCTGAAAAACACCATGTTAGCAGTTTTAGTGGAGGAACTGAAGAAGACTGGACTCCAAGCTGCTCCTGCTGATCACTGCTATGCTGGACCTGAAGATGTGGCCTGTGATGTCTGCACTGGGAGGAAACTGAAAGCCTTCAAGTCCTGTCTGGCGTGTCTGGCCTCTTACTGTGAGAAACACCTCCAGCGTCATTATGACTCAGCTCCGTTAAAGAAACACAAGCTGGTGGAGCCCTCCAAGAAGCTCCAGGAGAACATCTGCTCTCGTCACGACGAGGTGATGAAGATGTTCTGTCGTACTGATCAGCAGTGTATCTGTTATCTCTGCTCTGTGGATGAACATAAAGGCCACGACACCGTCTCAGCTGCAGCAGAAAGGACCGAGAGGCAGAGAGAGCTGGAGGTGAGTCGACTCAACATCCAGCAGAGGATCCAGGACAGAGAGAAAGATGTGAAGCTGCTCCAACAGGAGGTGGAGGCTGTCAATCGCTCTGCTGATAAAGCAGTGGAGGACAGTGAGAAGATCTTCACCGAGCTGATCCGTCTCATGGAGAAAAGAAGCTGTGATGTGAAGCAGCAGGTCAGATCCCAGCAGAAAAGTGAAGTGAGTCGAGTCAAAGAGCTTCAGGAGAAGCTGGAGCAGGAGATCACTGAGCTGAAGAGGAGAGACGCTGAGATGAAGCTGCTGTCACACACAGAGGATCACTACCAGTTTCTTCTTAACTACCCCTCACTGTCACCACTCAGTGAATCTACATCCAGCATCAATATCCGTCCTCTGAGCTACTTTGAGGACGTGACGGCGGCTGTGTCAGAAGTCAGAGATAAACTACAGGACGTTCTGAGAGAGAAATGGACAAACGTCTCACAGACAGTGACTGAAGTGGATGTTTTACTGTCACAACCAGAGCCCAAGACCAGAGCTGGATTCTTACAATATTCACGAGAAATCACACTGGATCCAAACACAGCATACACACAGCTGTTATTATCTGAGGGGAACAGAAAAGTAACATTTATGATACAACATCAGTCTTATTCTAGTCACCCAGACAGATTCACTGGATGTGGTCATGTCCTGAGTAGAGAGAGTCTGACTGGACGTTGTTACTGGGAGGTGGAGAGGAGAGGGACAGGAGTTCATGTAGCAGTCGCATACAAGAGTATCAGGAGAGCAGGGGGGTGGATTGAATGTGTGTTTGGAAACAATGATAAATCTTGGGCGTTAGATTGTTACCAAAACAGTTATATATTTCGGTACAACAATATCAAAACCCCCGTCTCAGGTCCTCAGTCCTCCAGAGTAGGAGTGTACCTGGATCACAGTGCAGGTATTCTGTCCTTCTACAGCGTCTCTGAAACCATGACTCTCCTCCACAGAGTCCAGACCACATTCACTGAGCCTCTCTATGCTGGACTTAGGCTTTATGATTATGATGTCACTGCTGAGTTGTGTAAACTGAAATAGACAGAAGTCATTTAAGGGTTAAATTCAGTGTTTTAACTCTTAAACTTCTCTGGTGTCCATCATTGTTGCTGCAGAGCTGATTTGTGTCTGGACCGCAGAGGACCAGCCCTACAAACACTAAAGTGTGTCACTGACTGACTGACTGAGTGATGAAGTTACAGGATTCATCAGCGACTGTTGCAGGTTCCTCATTGGTTGTTGCTCTTTCTAAATGAAAAGCTGGAGAACAGTTCAGTGTTTATGTTTTCTGGGGATTGTGTCAGCGGTTCATTGAATCATTACATCGTGCTGTTGTTGTGCATGTGCTATTGTTTATAGTAGTTTAAGTTACGTTACGTTGTGCTTCGTATTGTGTTACCACCGTGCATTCACACCAAGCAGGAAGCACATTAGCAAGCCACACGTCGCTACTGCGGTATGAACCCAAAATAAACACACTGTGCTGTGATTTAATATCAATAAACGGATCAAAATGATGCCGAAATAACGATGATATGATGTTGATCTGTAAAAAGAGTGAATTCATGCTTTGTCGGGTCTGTCCGCAACACAGCAAGCAAACAACTTTTAAAATGCTTGTTTTCTGAACGGAGTCCGGATCGATCAGTGCCAGGCTATGCTAACATTGTAGCTGCTCCATCAACACTCCATCTAGGAATAAACACGGCAGCAACAACATCAGTGATGACGTCAACTTTGTAAGTATGTATATATTGTTACACACCACTTATATGATGAATGCTTTTGATACACATGCTTTAATAACAAGCTGAAATACTTTTAACCTGCAGACTGTATGTCATGATGATACATTTACACCTTGTATAAAATGTATAATATACTGACTAGTAAATGTCACCATTTACTATTACTGAATGCAATTTGATCATTATAAGTTGTCTTTCAATCAAACATTAAGATATAAGTGGAAAAACCTGTTCATAAAACATGATAGACATGACCACTGATTATTTGTGTAACAATTTAGCCACAAATTCACATCCTGACCAGATACGGTCCAGACAGATACTCGGTTTAGACTGAGTCTTGTTCTTTTCATGTCTTCACTGCACAGAGATCAGCTGTCAATCAAACATTATGGGCTCTACTTTGTAAACTTCTCTGTGCTCTAAATGTTTGATGAATATTTGTATATATATATATATATATATATATGTGTGTGTGTTTGTGTGTTTGTGTGTGTGTGTGTGCGTGTGTGCGTGTGTGTGTGCGTGTGTGTGTGTGTGTGTGTGTGTGTTGTTTCTCTTCCACTGCACGGGTCTTAAAGGAAGGTCTAGTGATTTATTTCTTATCATAGATATTCTGTTCTCACCACTTTTTGTAAAGATATCTAGAATCACATTTATTGGTTGGGCAGACTAAATGTTGTCGTCCAGATCGACGTACAAACGAGATCCTAAGATGTTTAATGAAACTGTAATTATCATGATCATAATCAATAAGGAAATCATTATTCTCTGTTACATCGCTGAGATTCTGCTCAAACAAACTGATTGTGTGGATGAAAATGAATCTGTACGTGAAATCACTGAACAAGAGTCATTTAGCAGACTTTACTGATGGGATGTGTGAACAAACTGAAGGTTTCTATAATCAATAAACAAGAATGAACTAAGTCTTTTCTTGTCTTTTTTCCAGGGTATCATACAAAGCTGATGGAGTAAATGTGACTAGGAGAGAATAACTGAGGCAGCTTTCCTCCTGAAACACCACAAAGTCCAGTGTTCATGTTTAGAGTCAGTCAGTCTCTGTTTAAAAACAATCTTAAAAAAGATTAAAACTAAAAGGTAACATAACTTATTAGTTGTGACATGAGGATTTTGTTATCATAGTTATTGAACACAATCACAAGTTCATATATTGAATACAAATTCCAACTTCTTTCCCCACATACTGATAGAAGAACGCTCTTTTTCTCCACTTCAGCTCGTATTATTCCTCTGACGATACGCTCAACACTTGTTTCTACACCGTGTTCAGAACGTTTTATTTCCACTGGGCTTGTTGTCTCCTCTGTATAACCACAGCTGTGGTGCTTTGGTGATTCTCTGAGCAACCTGGAGAGCACACAAACGGGACTATTGTTTGTTCTTCATTCAAACCGTATCATGCAGCTTTAAACACAACAACTGTTGTGGATTTATGGCTTTTTAAACTGTTTTGGATACATGAACGAAACCGTCTTGCCACATGGACTCTACATCTCTTTCTTTACATATTTACATCTCTTTCTTTATGTGCATTTATTTTGTTTGTTGCAATACATGAGATTGATTTAAAGTGTGTATTGATCAAATCTCTTGGATTTTTGTGTAAGATGCATTACAAGAGCCACAATGAGTGCACCTCCAGTCACCAATCTGTCAGGCTCCTTGATGAGGGCCTGATTACTGAAGGATGCAATCGTCCAATAGGATGCTTTGTGTGTGTGTGTGTGTGTGTGTGTGTGTGTGTGTGTGTGTGTGTGTGTGTGTGTGTGTGTGTGTGTGTGTGTGTGTGTGTGTGTGTGTGTGTGTCTGGCAAAGCTGTATATAAAGTTGTTTCTGACACTTGCGTCTGTTTGACGTTGGTGTCGGCAGAGATGTTGGTTTTTGATTCAGTTTAACACTCTTTGACTAAAGACAACAACATAGAAAGAGTCAAGTCTATGTAGTGTTCTCCTTTTCCAGTTTGTTCAGAGCTCCAAAGCCTCAAACACATATCTGTTGGGGTGAAAGAGCTTCTTCGTTTCATTATCTGAGCAAAGAAAAAAGCCCATGTTTAAAATGCTGTTAGATAACTGGAAGTTTGGGGAATTTCTTCCTACTACTTTTTCTTTTTAACAAATCTACAATAATAGAGAGAATCCTGTAGTTCAGGCTTTTTTTCTCCATAAAACACCAGACTTTGAGAAAACTTAATAACACTTTTTACCATGATGACTACTGTGGGTTGTCAGCCTGATGACGACTAAAACTGGTGGACACATTTGAGTTTCAGATGTCCTACAGAACCTCTGTCTTTCCTTGAATCTAAACTTGTTAATACAATATAATGTATTACCCCAAGTGATGCTGTACAGGTCTTGACCAGGGAGGTTTTATAGAGGAAACTTCATAACAAAAAAAAGAACTCACATCTGTGTCTTTAATTATTAGGGTGTCTTTAGGGTGTCTTGGTAGTGTGTAGGTCTGGGTAGTGTGTATGTCTGGGTAGTGTGTAGGTCTTGGTAGTGTGTAGGTCTTGGTTGACCCTCACCTTTTACCATCTTAGGTTTATGGTATTTCACATTCTTCCTGTTTTTGATCCTGGAATGAATGAAAGGTCACTATCCATCATTTTTCTCTCTCTCTCTCTCTCTCTCTCTCTCAATTCAATTCAATTCAAATGGCTTTATTGGCATGACGTAACACTGCACATGTTGCCAAAGCATATTCAAATGATGAATCTTTTTTTTTTACAATAATTACATTCATAAATATCGATTAAATAAAATAAAATACAAAATAATTTCAATCAATTAATTAATTTGAACAATGATATAAACAGGTAATATACAAATTAACAAACAAACAAACAACAACAAGGTGCAGACAGCTGTCCCTGTCCCTCAGTTCATGTCCCTGTCCCTCAGTTGATGGCAGGCAGCAACATAGGCTGCTACCAGCTCACAGGTCCTAGTGTCCTCCCCCAGTAGGACAGATAATTTGTCTTCACCTGAGAGCTGTAGAAAACCTTTAGTTATTAAAATAATTTTATTGAAATATATTTCCCTGATGTTTTGATATTTCTCACATCTGGTGAGGAAGTGTAGTTCTGTCTCAGGCTCACTCAGGCTGCAGTGAGAACACAGCCATTGCTCTACAGGGAGTCAGGTCTTCCTGTGTCGCCCCTGTTCAATGGCGAGGCTGTGCTCACTCAGTCTGTACTTTGTCAAGGTTTTTCTTAAATGTAGATCAGTAACCATGCTCAGATAGTCTGCTATGGTGTACTGTTGGTTTAGAGCCAGATAGCACTGCATTCTGCTCTGTGCCTTTGTCTGTGTTTGCCAATAGGTGATGTAGTTTTGTTTTAACTGTGTTGTAATTTGGTTGAGTCTAATTGGTGGTCTGTTCTGGTCCTGAGGCCTTGGTGTGTTAGTGGAGAGGGTTGATGAACTCAGCCTCAGGACCAGCTGGGTAAGGGGGTTCCCCTTTCTGCTCATCTCTTGGCACTGCAGGGCTTGGTAATGATATGAGAGGGGGTCACTATGTTTTAGATGTGTCCAAAATTTAAAATTGCTCTTTTTTGTGGATACTGGCCTAATTCTGCCCTGCATGCATTATTTTGTAGTTTTCCTCTGGACATGTAGGAGAATCTTACAGAACTCTGCATGCAGGGTCTCAGTGGGGTGTTTATCCCATTGAGTGAAGTCTTGGTTTGTAAGTGGACCCCACACCTCGCTGCCATAGAGTGCAATTGGTTCAATAACACACTCGATAAGTTTAAGCCAAATTTTAATCGGTATTTCGGTTTGGATATTTTTTTTAATGGCATAGAAAGCCCTGCGTGCTTTCTCTCTCAGCTCATGAACTGCCTCTTTAAAATGTCCAGTTGAACTCATTTTTAAACCGAGGTAATTGTAGTGTGTGCAGTCTCTCTCTCTCTCTCTCTCTCTCTCAGCACGTTTTAAAAACAACCGCAGTGCTGAACATGTACATGATGACAATGAATACAAAGCAAGCAATAATAAGAACAGAGTAAAAACAATGAACACTAGAATGGCACTCGGAGAGCGTAGACCTCCGCCAAGGTGCCTGACTTTAAAAACAGATCTCAGCTCACAGCTGGCGGTACCGTGAGGTGGTCGGCTTGTTATTAACACGGTGTGTTTCCGTGTAACGTATCGGCGGATGCCTCTCTCATTCAGCAGCCTTGTTATGTCTGTATAACGTTACACTACGTCGTCTCTCATCCCGTCATCTACCGCTTTTTTTTCTTTCTCACCACGGACGGACAGCAGCTCCCGTCGCACCTCGATGTCTCGCCACACATCCACACACGTATCTCTCTGCTCTCAGGAGGAAGAAGGCGGGGTCACGCGTCATCAACGTGTCATCAGCTACACTGCGCATGTGTTATACCCTGTGGTCTTAATGCTCAGGCTGATTGGAATTCTTAAAAGAAAATCCTGAATCTGGATCATGATCCGGATCGCCACCAAAATCTAATGAATTGTTCATTGTGCTACACTCCACCCCTCCAAAACAATTCATTCAAATCCATCACGAACTTTTGCAGTAATCCTGATAACAGACAAACCAACGCTGATGAAAACATAACCTCGGGCGTTGAAGGAGGTAATAATGTGAATATAATAGCAGTAAAGGAGTTGCAGCTCAACAGAAAATTAACTTAATGAAACGCCAGCAAAAAGAGGTTCAACTATTCTGTTTGTCTGAGCTGTTGATATGAAAAGGTAAGCTGTTCCAGAGGTTAGCGGCGGAGGACTAAATTTAGATATGATTTTACTTGCATCTTGCACATCAGTGTCTGATTCTAGTTAGCTCTAATGTGCTAAAATGCTAACTCATATCCGGGTGTTAGGACTCATTCCTGTAGCACTCTTTAGCTAGTGCGCTAGGCGACATGCATTCCCAAGACCCCCAACAGATCACGTCAAAGTTGCAACTAATTGTCATTGGTGATCTTTCCCCCTTAATCACTGAGATTGAGAACGGTTGACACCTTGATTACTCCTCTAGTCTAGCAGCCCCTTAAAGGGAGCAGCTGGTGGCCAAGCGGAGGCTCGGCTCACTCTGTTCTGTCCTGTTACTGCTGTTGAGGGAGATGAACATCAGACTAAGGTGCCGTTTGCAGTCTTAGCTCCCCCCCGCGACGCTCGTGCAGCTTTATATGAAGAGCGTAGGATACGGTGTGTGTGCGTTGGCGTGCTGGAGGATCACACGTGGGCCAATTGTTTGGTCACCGTAACTTGCGGCTCGAGGAACGAGGAAACTGGTGCTTCCTGTGTGACGTAGTTGGCTGTACGTGGCGGAGGAGGAGCTCTGTTGCCACTGCTGTTTTTGTCCCTTAGTTAGTTATTTCATTTATCCTATTTCTGGTTATTAAGTTATTTTTGGTTGTATTGGACTTTTGTATGTTGATTTATTTTTAATAATCTGTTTACCCGTTTACCTCTAACTTCTGCATTTGTGGTTAGTGTGTTTTGCTTTTGTTCATTTGTTTCTTTCTTTTTGTTTAAAGTGGTGGCCCAACACCAACATAGGTTTCTTGCTGTAATAGGGGAGGGGGCATTTATTTAGTTTATCTGTAAACCAGCTGTTGTGGAGGTAATCGGGAAGTGAACATTCCTAGCTCTCTGCCAGTTAACAGGACGGTTGGGTTGCTATATCCTTGCAGGTGGTTGGTCAGTGGGTGGAGGGATTCTTCTTGTGTTGGGGTTCTTATTGCATGAGGCTTGCTGTGTCCTCCTAACCCCTGTGTGCTCTTTACCTTGCAGTGTGAGTGGAAGTAACTGTGTGTTTTTCCAACTACTGGTGGTGGTGGTGAACTGTTCTGCATTTCCTCTCCCCTCACTCCATTCCTCCTGTGGGTTTCCCTGGCACCCTTCCTCCTGTACTGGTAAGGTTAGTGGTGTAGTGACATTTTTAAAAATATTTGAACTCTATTTTTGTAATAAAGGACATTATTTTTCTAGCCTGGCTTCTCTTGCAGCTTTTATCATTGCAGCAACTAATCACCATTTTTTAATTTAAATAAAAGTTATTTGATTTTGAAACTTGAAACTCACGTCTCTGCCCCGTCTCTTTATCAAGGAACTTGTGTAACTTGGTTGGGTTATGCTCTGGGTGAAATTCCCAGAGTGGCGTTGTCGGGTTGTAATAGCCTGGGTTTCTGCTAAGTGCCCGGGTTACATAATAATTATGAATTTTGTAGTGGAGTTATTAAAACAGATTGCTCCGTCCTGGCCGAACAGTCACCGTCGGTGCAGAGAAGGCGTCATGGTCTCAGTGGTCACGCAGTGCAGCAGCTGAGTAGAGCCTCACTTCTGGATATTTTGCGCATGCTTACTTTGAGGAATTGATGTAAGCACAAATTCTCAATTCATATTTGAGTTGTGACATCTTTCAAAATGATTTCCTTAAATTTGAATAACATAGTTTAAGATAAAATGTGCATGTTAGAGCCATTTGTTCAGTAGAAATATCTGTGGTTAATTTACATTTTGTTTTATTTGCTTGAGATAAATAACTCTGTAGTTTCACTGCAGTGTGCTCAATAAGGACCAATTGTGACTGCAGCCAGTCCTGTATTCTGATTGGGCGAAAGCTAAATTGTCCTTCATGTGCTCGTTAAACGATTCAGTTGAAGCCATGGAGCCTGGAGAGCACACTAGTCTTTGACCGTGCTTAATATACCGTGCTTAATATTACTGTTCTTGGTTTTTTACTGCTTATGTTTTTGATATTTTGTTACCATTTTTGTATTTGAAGACTAAAGAAAGATTTTCAGTAAACAGTTGAAATGAAGAACATGGACTACGGAGTTTTATTGAAACACGCGTCAACTACATGCTTGGACTCTATAGCTTAAGTGGGCATCTAAAGAAATAGACGGAGCCACACTTACATTAGTCAAAGACTAAGCTCGTTAAGGAAACGAAGCATATGGATGGACCCCTTGTAAAGAGACGTGGATTATGGACATAATTCTTCACGTAACAAGGATATAAGAGCCACGTTGATTTTCATCGCTGTGCACTAAAGGAAAGTGAGTACATGAAGATTTCAGTCTACAATGTCCTTACATTCTGGAGCCATGTTCAATTAAGCCTCAAGTCGTTTTGCAACTAAGCTGCAGTGGTCATTCTTTGAAGTGCACATGTTAAAACTCTTGAAAACGTCTGTGGACATATTGTGGAAGAGTGAGAAGCTGTCGTTTTGAAGAAAACAAGACAGTTTGTGTGCATTAAACCTTGGCAAGAGTGACGCCGTAGATAATGGAAGTTGCAGGAAACGGCCAGAAGAGGGAGCCAAAGCCCACGACAAAGGCTGTGGAAGAAAAAGTGAACAGGCTTAAGAATGAAAGAAAAGGCAAGCTGGCTCATCTCACTCGTAAAAGAAGGGAGACTGAAAATCTCAAGAAAGATAAAGTTAATAATGAAATAATTAAAGATGAAGCATTATTTATCTTTTGGAAGTTCTTTAGAGAATTTAAAGAGCTTAATGCAGAAATATTAACTCTTCTAGAAGACGAAGATGAAGAAGAGGAGCAGTGTAACTGGTACATGCCCAAATGTGTGGACTTTGAGAACTTTGTTCAGGAAACAGAGGACTGGATTGAAAAGATTAAGAGACATCCTGAAGAAGAGAATGATGATGGCAATAAATATGAGGATGATGATGACATAAAGCCAAGTGATAGCATCTCAGAGGTCATCAGTCGCACATCCAAGAGAAGCTCTGTGCTTAGCCATGCATCACAAGCATCCAGTGCAAGTTCTGCTCGTTTGAAGCTGCAGGCAAGAGCGGGAAGAGCTGTTAGCACGTGCTGCCTTTCTTAAGAAACGTCAAGACATTGAGATGGAAGAAACACGCTTAAAGGCGCGCAAAGAGCAAGTGGAGCTAGATGCCAAGATTGCTGCATCAGACGCCAAGATAAAGGTGTATGCAGATTATGAAGATGGTCAAGATGGCATGAATGAATATTACGAGTCAAAAAGCAAGTACAAAGTGGGTTTAAAGGACATGTATGTTAAAGATGAAGATGGTGAGACACAAGTGAGTTTCCCAGCACCTGTAGGCCCAAAGCACCCAGCTCAGACTGCTAATGATCATCACAGAGCTTCGCCTCTTAAAGCAGCCAGGTCAGCAGTACCTCCCCCTCAGAGAGCAGCTAGTTCAACAGTACCTCCAGACCCTTCACAGCAAGCAGGTTCCTCTGATGGCATCTCCAAAATAATGCAGCGCCAGAATGAGATAACAGAAATGCTAGTCAAGCAGCAAAACATGTCACAACTCCCACAGAGAGATGTTCCAACTTTCTCAGGAGATCCACTCAGCTACCGTTCGTTTATAAGGGCATTCGAACAGACTATTGAGAACAAGACTGCTAGTGCACAAGATAGGTTGTTCTACCTGCAGCAGTTCACAAGTGGAGAACCTCTTAACCTTGTTCGTAGTTGTGAACACATGTGGCCAGATGAAGGTTACAGAGAAGCTAGGAGGCTCCTTCAACAACAGTATGGAGATGAGCTGCGAATAACCACAGCCTTGATGAATAAAGCTCTTGAATGGCCTCAGATAAAATCAGAAGACAGGAAAGCATTAAATGCATATGCTTTGTTCCTCATAGGATGTCGAAACACTATGAGTGATGTGGATTACATGGATGAGATGGACAACCCTAGCAATATGAAGACTGTCATCTCAAAACTCCCCTTCAAACTAAAAGAACGGTGGAGAAATCGAGCATATGAAATCCAAACAAAAACAGGAAGAAGAGCCAGGTTTTCCGACCTGGTAGATTTCATCAACTGGCAAGCAAAGGTCAGCAACGACCCACTTTTGGGAGATATTTTGGATGTCAGCGTAGAAGGAAAGGGGAAGCCTAAGATAAACATTAAGACAAGTAACCCCAAGAGCATCAGTTTTGCTACAAGTGTCTCTCCGGCTGGAAGACACAGTGGTGCTCAACAACCACAAGAGAAGAAGTATGGTTCAGCCAAACTATCTGATGTTTTCCAAAAATCCTGCATGTACTGTCATAAAAGCCACACCTTGGAGTTTTGTGAGAAGATAAAAGAACAGACTCCCAAAGACAGAATCAAATTCTTAACATCACAAGGACTCTGTTTTGGATGCCTCACACCAGGTCACATGAGTAAATATTGTCGTAAGAGAATGCAATGCCAGGAGTGTTCAGGAAAACACCCAAGCATTTTGCATGTTGTGAAGGAATTCCCAGTTCTGTCCGAAAAGGATGAAAATAGGAATACAGAAACTACTAACGCGGTCACAAGCGCCTTCGTAGGAACAGAACATGAAAGCAGCAGAGACACTGGGGCAGGTAATGGAGAAAATATCCTTTCCATAGTACCAGTGAAAATAAAGTCCAAAAGAAGTGACAAGGTGATCCAGGTCTATGCGTTTTTAGACCAAGAAAGCACAGCAACCTTCTGTACCGATGAGGTCAGGCAGCAGCTTAACCTCCGAGGAAGGAAAGCGGAACTCTTACTCACTACTATGGCATCAGAAAAGAAGGTGAGCACTCACGTTCTGTCAGATCTGGAAGTATGCAGCCTGGAAGGGAAGAATTACATAGACCTTCCGCAGGCGTTCACTCAACCAAGTATACCAGTGAAAAAAGACAACGTTCCTCTTCAGAAAGATGTGGATCGATGGCCTTATCTGCATGAAGTTCGCATCTCGCATATCGAAGCAGAAGTCGGCTTGCTTATTGGTACTGATGCCTTTAAAGCCATGGAGCCCCAGCAGATAATAAACAGCAGATGTGATGGGCCGTATGCAGTGAAGACTCCTCTTGGATGGGTCATCAACGGTCCACTCAGAGGCACCACTACAGCCAACCTAGAAATGGTGAGTCACTCAGTCAATCGCATTTCAGTATCCAATGTGGAAAACCTGTTGACTCAGCTGTACAATGCAGACTTCCCAGAGAGAGGATACGATGATAAGACTGAGATGTCACAGGAGGACCGTCAGTTCCTTGACTCAGTGAAAGGATCAACACAGCTAGTTGATGGTCACTACTGCATCGGACTACCACTGAAAGACAAAGACTTAAAAATGCCTGATAACAGATCTTTAGCCGAGCAGCGCCTTACAAGCCTCATAATGGGAAAAATCGTCAAGATAATGCCAGACTCGAAAGGAACCGTCCGCAGTGTCTGTGTTCAGACGAAGACAAGCACATTGGAGAGACCCATAACTAAGATATGCCTCTTGGAGGAGGCATTGTGAAGATCAAAAGAGACTGAATAAGTTAAAGACATTTATCTGTTTGCGATCTGTTTAAACAAATTTACATTTTGTTTAATTTGCTTGAGATAAATAACTCTGTAGTTTCACTGCAGTGTGCTCAATAAGGACCAAGTGTGACTGCAGCCAGTCCTGTATTCTGATTGGGCGAAAGCTAAATTGTGCTGCATGTGCTCGTTAAACGATTCAGTTGAAGCTATGGAGCCTGGAGAGCACACTAGTCTTTGACCGTGCTTAATATACCGTGCTTAATATTACTGTTCTTACCTTTTTACTGCTTATGTTTTTGATATTTTGTTACCATTTTTGTATTTGTAGACTAAAGAAAGATTTTCAGTAAACGGTTGAAATGAAGAACATGGACTACGGAGTTTTATTGAAACACGCGTCAACTACATGCTTGGACTCTGTAGCTTAAGTGGGCATCTTTAAGAAATAGACGGAGCCACACTTACAACGTGGCTGATTTGCAGTCTAATAATACTAACTAGAAAATGCATTTCCTGCTGAAAATGCGTGGGAATGCTGACAGCTGAAAGGACCTGCAGGATCTCTGTTCTAGTCAGCTGCTCGATAGCGGTGTTTTAGTTTTAGTCTTTTCAAGTTATATTGAGTGTAGGGAGCCTTCCTTTAGGCCTGTTTTCATTTAGTGTTCCCCTTCTCCCTTTGAATCGCTTGCGATTTTTGTGGTTATCCTTCAGGAGTAACTTTAAGATTCCCCTGGGGCCTCATGTATAAACGGTGCGCACGTACTAAAATGTTGCGTACGCTGTGTTTCACGCTCACGCCAGGATGTATAAAAGTGTGCGGGCCGTCCTCCAAACTCTGTCATCTGGCAGTGTCAAACTACAAAGTACTGAAACTCGCTAAATGCGTAAAAATATGTTTTCCACTCAACTTACTGAGCTTTATTTATGATGTGGGATCCAAAAAAACCCACATATTTCTTTACTGGTTTGCGCATAAAGTTTAACATCAGAAGGAACAACAAAAACACATTTAAACTAATGTCCCAGAGATGACATGCCTTAACCACTGTATCAAAACCAAAATCGCGTGCTGCACAATGTGGCAGACCAACATGCTGTGTCTGTGCTCCAGAGGAGCTACAGATGGATGAACCGGACCCTGGCACACCTAACAATGAGCTAAAAGCAGCAGCTTTACAGCGCCGTTTAGATGCAACACACAGAATGTAAAGCAACGAGGTGAGTTGAGACAAACATTTATTTTTCAACAAGGTCTTTTAATATATAACTTATCCCACCAAGAACCTCATTCATTCTTTTTAATTCGTTGCATATATATTCTTCATTGTATTGACAATCTCTCTCTGTGACTCACAGCACAGCGTTAGTGAGGACACGGCCAGACCGCCGCCCCTCAGCAGTCGAGGCTCGGGCGCAGCTGACCGTTCTTCTTTTTGTTCCTTTTCCAGCGTGATTTGCCGTTGTTATTTGGACAATAGGTGACAGCATGGAGCGTGTTTATAGTCATTTGCATAGTTATTAATGGGAGGAGACAAGGCGGACCAAGTGGCACGTGCAGCTGCGCTCAATTTCACGTTCATTGAGATGTATAAAGGAAAGGTACGCAGGAACAGGCGTACGCACAGTTTTATACATGTGGAAATTTCTGTGCTTACGTACTTTTCCAATTTTGTTAGTACGCCATCTTCCAGTGTGAAAGCTGCGCAGTCTTTTATACATGAGGCCCCTGGTCCGCAATTGCGTCCCTCCCCCTGTCCCTCTGATGGTTAACTTAACGGAAAATGTCCTGGGGTCTCATTTATAACCGTTGCGTACGCACAAAACGGGGCCTGAAATGTGCGTACGCCACTTCCCACGCAACAGTTGTGATCTATAAAAACAAACTTGACGGGAGGACGTGCGCACCGGTACGGAAACTTTGACCCGTGCGTACGCATATTATGGAGGTACTGAGGCAGGGGAAACTGGAGACGCAGATGAATTGAAGCCAGACTGTAGACATTAAATGTCATTATACGTATAATGATGCCTCTCACACATTTAACTTCACTTCATACTTATATCCACTTTATCATAAACATTTAAAACAGCAGTGTTCTTTGTGCTAGTGAGCCATAACTATTACATAAGCACCTTACAAATGTAAAAGATCAACTCAAATCTCAAAGCAAATTCCACTCAATATCTCATCAGCGCTGTCTCACCATCATGTCCCCCCCTCCACCACCGGAGCTCAGAGGAGATCTGAGAGGAGAGGACCTGACTTCCGAGAGTCGCAGTCAGCTGTGGAGCAGCTGATGAAATCATCATCATCGGTTGTAGAAATCCAAGATTATATCAAATAGCATTAAAGAATGGCAGAACAGAGCGCCAATAGTTTTAATAATATCTACTAATAGTGTGCAGATATCACCAAGTACCATATTAGTTTTCATAAAGTTGTTGTGTAAAATCGCTGCAGTAAACATGATGTAACCCTCTGGGAAAACCAGTTGTTTCTAAAACATTTAGAGATATTTCCCTCACTGAAAATTACTTTTATTTAATAAATAACCACATTCTATATTTTATTCTGAAATTAATTTATCATTGTTTATTTTATTTCCGTTTTTGCTCAGAGTTTTAACTTTAACAAACTTTAACAAATAAGCTCATTGATTCAAAGTGAAATAACTGTTGCTATTGGTGTCAAACATTCCAAGTGGGAGTGCAATCAGCCCGGTGTTGTTTAACATAATGATAAATGATATATTTGAAAATTTAGATGGATGCATCAAATCAGCGATATATGCAGATGATGGGGCAATATGGATGAGGGGAAGAAATGTGCCATATGTGATGGAAAATATAAGGAAAGCAATAGGGAAAGTAGAGAAATGGTCATATGAGTGGGGATTCAAAATGTCAACAAATAAAACATGTTATATGATATTTACAAAAAAGAGAAACATTAATACTGAGAATTTAACATTATATGGTCAGTTGATGGAGAGGGTGAATGAATACAAATATCTGGGTCTATGGTTAGACAGTAAATATACATGGCATGTTCATATAAAACATCTGGAAACAAAATGCAAAAAAGTAATACATTGACTACGAGCTGTGGCTGGATGTAACTGGGGGGCAGATAAACAGTCATTGATTGACATATATAGGGCGAACATGAGATCAACAATGGATTATGGTTGTATAGTTTATGAAGCAGCAGCAAAGACATCATTACAAAAAGTGGATAGAATACAGTGTAGAGCATTACGGTTATGTATCGGAGCTATCAAATCAACACCCATTAATGCAGTATTAATTGAAGCAGGAGAGACTACACTGGAATTAAGAAGAGAGAAATTAGCTCTAGCATACTGGGTCAGGTTAAAAGGAAGTGGAGAAGAAAATCCTACAAAGGTAACATTACAAAACTGCTGGGAATACTCTAAGGTTCAAGGGTATGGATTTGGATGGACAATGGAAGAAAAAGTGCGGACATATGGATTGGAGGCCTTAGAGTTCACCAGGTCGACACCAGTAAGCAGCGTACCCCCCTGGCTGCTCCCAGAAGTTAAAATAGACATGAGTATCATTGAAAAGAAAAGGGAATGGCAAGTAAATGAAGTGGGAGTTAAAACAAGTGTATACCTAAGGAACAGCTATAATAATTATCTCAAAATATATACAGATGGATCCAAAAATAAACAGGAGTGTGTGGGAGTCGGTATATATATTCCAGAATTTAAAATATCTATTTCCAAAAGACTTTCAGACCAGGTATCAGTGTACACAGCAGAAATAGTGGCAATCATCATTGCAATGCAGTGGGTTGAGGAGGTCAGACCTGACCGAGTGGTGATATGCACAGATTCAAAAGCTGTTTTGGAAAGTATACATTCAACAAAAGCTGTAAGGCAAGATCTAATCATTGAACTGTACTATAGCTTGCTAAGACTACACAGAGGGGGTATAGATGTATTATTCTGTTGGGTTCCAGCACACGAGGGGGTGAAAGGAAATGAGTTTGCAGATAAACTAGCAAAAAGTTCACTGCAAAAAGACATTACAGTAAAAGTTTTACTTGGGAAAGGAGAAGGAAAAGCTGTGATTAAAAGGAAAGGAGTTGAGATATGGCAGAAAAGATGGGAGGAGGACCAGAAAGGAAGGAGATATTTCAAAATACAAAAGTCGGTCATAACAAAGACGTATAAAGAAAGGAACAGAAGGGAAGAAATCATCATAACAAGACTCTTAATGGCACTTTGGCTTTAATGGGGAAAAGGAACAGTGACAAGTGTGGGGATTGTGGTGATAAAGAAAATGTGGAGCATATCCTAATTCAATGTAAAAAGTATGAGGCTGAAAGAAAAAGACTACAGGACCAAGTGAGAGAGGAGGGACGGGACTGGGATCTGATGGGGATACTGGGAACAGAGGGTGAGGGGGCTGAAGGCACCAGGAAGGCATTATTAATGTTCTTAAGAGACACAGGATTGGTGGATAGAATTTAAGAGTAGGAGTAAAGTGCAAATGACATGATGTTACACACTCTTGTACAGTAGGTGGCGGTATGCACCTTAAAGTTGGTTGCGATCCGCCAGAAACCGAGAGAAGAGAAGAAGAAGAAACATCCCAAGTCCCGCCTCCTCACTCAGGTTAGAGACGCAGTGTGGAAAACACGGAGATTGATGAGAGAGCAGCGGAGAAGCTGGATTTACAGAGTGATATTATTACTACTTATACTTGATATACTACTGAACAGAGAGAAGTAAAACTATATATGAGCCAGTAAGAGCTCCGTCACCTATTGAAGCGACCTGAGAACATCTGAGAGCATCGTTTGATTCTTTTCTTTTCTCGGTGCGTTCCAAACATTAAAGCAGCCGCCGCACATGGCAACACGAGTCAAATGCTCTGAGAGCTGGCATAGCGAAATGTTTTGCCACTGAGCTGTATTCTAAAATGATATTTTGTATTTCTTTGGTGATAGAGGCAGAAAGAAATATGTGTGTGTAATATGTGTGTGTTATTTACATTGTGTGGACAGAGAGGGATTCTTTAGCTGAAGTTCATGGGTTATGAGATTAGCTTGATTCTGTTCATCCCTGTGCTGCTTGTGTGCATCAACGCAAGGTGTCAGTGTTGTGACAGGGAAAGTATTCACATTGCCTTACTCACAATATTCACATATAGTGAGTATTTAATGTTTAAACTGTAGGTTGTTTGCATAATAATCTACAACTCAAATGGGTTCACAATTATGAAATAGTCATTTAATAGTGTTGTTTACACTTTACTATTGAGTGGTTTATAATAATAGTGAGGTTGACATATTTCATATGTTAATATTACGATGCAAGTTAATATTGTGATGCAACAGTTATCCTACATTCATGGGTTAAGCATTGAAAAGTTGTATTATATGTTGATATTGATCAAATTAAACTGTACAGTTAAGAGCTTGGCTAGATTTGCATATATTGCTATATAAGCCGTGTTATTTTACACAGGCTAGGTTTTCTGGATACCCTTGAACTCCGGATTTGGATTGGAATCTCTCCCTGACGAGGGGGATGGCGAGCTACCCGTGCTGAGCACCTGGATTGAGGAGCGCTTTCAACTTTCATCTGCCTTGCTGTCAGTGTGGTAGGACTGTGGGGAAGGACCTCAAAAGACAATTGGATCTGAACATTTTATTTTGGGGATTACTTTTATTTTTTAGGGTGCACCCAGTTCAATAGACATTTCAAACTGAACAAAACTGAATGTCGGCAGTAATTGTGAATTTATTCTGTGTCAATACAATAATTTTCCCTTAAACTTAATTCTGTGTTCTGCTTACTCATTGTGGTGTCCGATTCCTGTTCATTATTCCTCTCTACGAATCTAGGTTATACTAGTCAAGTGTATACTTATTCATCAGGTGGGTTACAATGACATGACTTATTAATTTATTTATGGTTTATTAGATAAGGACAGATACAGTATACATACAGACGTAGGCAAAGTTGTTGGTAACGTTACGTTAAAGAAAGAAAAACCCACAATGGTCACTGAAATAACTTGAAACTGACAAAAGTAATAATAAATAAAAATGTACTGAAAATGAACTAATGAAAATCAGATGTTGTTTTTGAATTATGGTTCAACAGAATCATTTTAAAAAACAAACTAATGAAACTGGCCAGGACAAAAATAATGGTACCCCTAGAAAAGATGTAAAATAATGTGACCATAGGGACATATTAAACTAAGGTGTGTCCTGTAAATAGCATCACAGGTATCTTCAAACTTGTAATCAGTCAGTCTGCCTATTTAAAGGGTGAAAAGTAGTCACTGTGCTGTTTGGCATCATGGTGTGTACCACACTGAACATGGACCACAGAAAGCTAAGGAGAGAGTTGTCTCAGGAGATCAGAAAGAACATTATAGACCTTCATGTTAAAGGTAAAGGCTATAAGACCATCTCCAAGCAGCTTGATGTTCCTGTGACTACAGCTGCACATATTATTCAGAAGTTTAAGGTCCACGGGACTGTAGCCAACCTCCCTGGACGTGGCCGCAAGGGGAAAATTGATGACATATTGAAGAGACGGATAATACGAATGGTAAGCAAAGAGCCCAGAACAACTTCCAAAGAGATTAGAGGTGAACTCCAAGGTCAAGGTACATCAGTGTCAGATCGCACCATCCGTCACTGTTTGAGCCAAAGTGGACTTAATGGAAGACAACCCAGGAGGACACCAAATCATAAAAAAGCGAAACTGGAATTTTCCAAAATGCATATTGACAAGCCACAAAGCTTCTGGGAGAATGTCCTTTGGACAGATGAGACAAAACTGGAGCTTTTTGGCAAGTCACATCAGCTCTATGTTCACAGACGAAGAGATGAAGCATCCAAAGAAAAGAACACTGTACCTAATGTGAAACATGGAGGAGGCTCGGTTATGTTATGGGGCTGCTTTGCTGCATCTGGCACAGGGTGTCTTGAATCTGTGCAGGGTGCAATGAAATCTCAAGAATATCAAGGCATTCTGGAGCGAAATGTGCTGCCCAGTGTCAGAAAGCTTGGTCTCAGTTGCAAGTCATGGATCCTCAAACAGGATAATGACCCAAAACACAGCTAAAAACACCCAAGAATGGCTAAGAACTAAACATTGAACTATTCTGAAGTGGCCTTCTATGAGCCCGGATCTAAATCCTATTGAACATCTGTGGAAGGAGCTGAAACATGCTGTCTGGAGAAGGCACCCTTCAAACCTGAGACAGCTGGAGCAGTTTGCTCACGAGGAGTGGGCCAACATACCTGTCGACAGGTGCAGAAGTCTCATTGAGAGTTACAGAAATCACTTGATTGCAGTTATTGCCTCAAAAGGTTGTGCAACAAAATATTAAGTTACGGGTACCATCATTTTTGTCCAGGCCAGTTTCATTAGTTTGTTTTTTTAAATGATTCTGCTGAACCATAATTCAAAAACAATATCTGATTTTCATTAGTTAATTTTCAGTGAATTTTTATTTATTATTACTTTTGTCAGTTTCAAGTTATTTCAGTGACCATTGTGGGGTTTTCTCTCTTTAACGGAAGGGTACCAACAATTTTGCCTACGTCTGTATGGACAAAATGAAAATGGCTATCCGATGCAACTATCAGACTGTCTCCAGTGCGCCACCGCGCTGCGCCACACACTCTGCCTCCTCCAGTCATCTCCAAACAGCACATCTTCATCAGTATGGATTGTGTAAATTAACAAAGTGTAAATGAAGCCAGTGACAGCTCTCACACAATCGTTACACTCCATATCGGCATTATCATTATCAGTCCTAATCATAATGCAGGACAAGTTCACTATAAAACTTAAATAATAAATAAATAAATAATAAATAGTGTACACCTGTCAAACTTCCTTTTTTCTAATGATATCCAGGTGGGGGATATTACTGATTGTCTTGATCATTTTAAGTGAATGGATCAGTGTGATTGCTGTAAAGATATAAACACAGCGGTGAGACTCTGAACATGCTGCATGGTGCTGGTGGATATACCGGCACTGTGAGGACTACGTGACGTGAATGAGAGAATCAGGAGGGAACGAGTGTTCAGAGACCTCCTCACCTACAAACACCTCCATCTCTGTGTCAGAAAAACTCCTTTTCTTGGTCTTCCTCTCGGGAGTCGCCGTGATTCACCGTAAAGAACCACTGATCAACAGGCTCATTCACATGCAGAAACATTCATGAGGTGCTTTGCATCGACCATTTATGGTTGAATGTGGGCATGTAGAGGGCGGAATATGAGGCGGATCCACGTGCGCACATTTCCAGGTGGACTGTGATTTATAAAGGGAACATTGCGTGCAGGTGTGCGTACGCACAGTTTTATAAGTCAGATTTTTTTTTGCCGCACGCCATTTTTAGGCTTTTGTGCACACATACATTTTTAGTATGGATCCTACGCACAGTTTTATAAAAGAGACCCCTGGTAATTTTCTTCCAGGACATTTTCTGTTTTTCTTCAGATGTTTTTTCTTAGAGTGTGGTGGCTGATCAGCACAAGACCTACGAAAAATATGAAAATGTTCTAAAATGTCCCGTGGTACCAGTCCATCTATCCCCTCATTCACAAACATTCAGGGGAACCAACCCTATGTTTTCCCTGACAAGACAACATTATTTTTCATACTGCCTGCCTGAATATACCTGTATTCTCCCTCCGTCTGAAACGCTCCGCAAAACCAAGCAAACCAACAACGTGCGCACTTTAATCACGTCCAAAACATTCAAATTTGTGGATCCCAAAGTGTAAACGATGTGCTGGAGTATGGCAATGGAATATTTAATTGGATTTCTTTTGGTCAAACTTTGCCTCCAGCAACCCGCTTCCTCAGTTCTTGTATCATGCCGTAACCCGGCCAGCGTTTGCTGTTATACAATAGTATATACATGTTTTTAAAGTGCTATTGCATATCAAAAAAATAAAACAAAAAATATGAATCCTACTGGAGTTGGCACCTTGCCGTGGTGGATAAGCTTGTGTGTCTCTTTAACCCTGTATTTCAACAGGAGACTGATCTAAGTTTCCTTATAAGTTCAACCAAGTCAGCTTGGTCACAGGTTAGAGACCGGACAAATATCAGCTCCTTTGCTCAGATTAGAAGGCCATTGCAAAAATAAAACATCGTCATATGAACCTGAAGTGCTTACTCCAACTAAAAAGCTCTCATGTCATCTGTGACTAGAAGATACCGGCAATCTCTGAACTTCACCCAACGTTATCTCTGTCAGTTTTACTGCTAGCAATACAACCCAAAGTTCTACCAAAGTTCAGCATCACTTTAACTGTGATTAGAGGTTACTGGCAACCAATAAATGTATCCAGCGTTATCTCTGTCAGTTTTACTGCTTTATTGGTTGTCATTCTACCATGAAGGCATGGGGGTGAAGTTTGACCCTGAAGTGACCATGCTCCTTTTATTTGGTTTTCATGTTTTTCTCAGGTTAAAAGCTTTTAAAAAGTACCCTTAAAAAATGAGGAGGTAAAAAAATCATTTCTGTGATCTTCTGACATCTGATCTCATCAGCTTGAACGCACCTTGGAAATCATCAAGAGTCGTAAAATCAGTTTTCTGCAACGTTTTGGAAAACCTATTTTGCGGCCATTTCGGAAAATGGCTGCCGCGTCCGTCAGGGGCCGAATTGGCAGCGCCCCGATATCTATATCTTTTCGTGACATGTAACCCTACATCTGTGCGTAACTTGTTGCTTTTATCGCAAAATGCACAATTGTTATGAATATTTCAGCTTAGCTGCCCCGCTGTTACATGAGATTTAGATTTATTTTTTCATTTCTTTTCTGTAAATCTTTTAATCTGGAAAGAACTTTGTACTTAAGTTTGACAAGTGTTATATAAATTATTATTATTATTACTACACTAGTTGCCTAGGAGACTTACAGTATGTACTTTGTAAGGGCAGCTGCAGTGTACTAGAAGTAAAAAGGAAAAGTATGTGATTTGGGACGTAGTCAGTCGTGCTGCTCCTCGTCCTGGAATGATTCACAGCTTGATAACCTGGTCCTCTTGTTTCCTTGTTCCCTCCCCTTCAGATCGACAGTTTGAAGGTGGGTGTAACCAACATAACACATGATGATTACATCAGAGCTCAAACTAGTGTCGGTTCTCAGGAAGTGAAACTCAGACAGTCGTTGCTACTGAGAGGTGAAATGGCGCAGAAAGGAGTTCAGCTGGAAAAAGAGTCATTCTCTTGTTCGATCTGTCTGGATCTACTGAAGGATCCGGTGACTACTTCCTGTGGACACAGCTACTGCATGAACTGTATCAAAAGCTTCTGGGATGGAGAGGATGAGAAGAAGATCTACAGCTGCCCTCAGTGTAGGCAGACCTTCACACCGAGGCCTGTCCTGCTGAAAAACACCATGTTAGCAGTTTTAGTGGAGGAACTGAAGAAGACTGGACTCCAAGCTGCTCCTGCTGATCACTGCTATGCTGGACCTGAAGATGTGGCCTGTGATGTCTGCACTGGGAGGAAACTGAAAGCCTTCAAGTCCTGTCTGGTGTGTCTGGCCTCTTACTGTGAGAAACACCTCCAGCGTCATTATGACTCAGCTCCGTTAAAGAAACACAAGCTGGTGGAGCCCTCCAAGAAGCTCCAGGAGAACATCTGCTCTCGTCACGACGAGGTGATGAAGATGTTCTGTCGTACTGATCAGCAGTGTATCTGTTATCTCTGCTCTGTGGATGAACATAAAGGCCACGACACCGTCTCAGCTGCAGCAGAAAGGACCGAGAGGCAGAGAGAGCTGGAGGTGAGTCGACTCAACATCCAGCAGAGGATCCAGGACAGAGAGAAAGATGTGAAGCTGCTCCAACAGGAGGTGGAGGCTGTCAATCGCTCTGCTGATAAAGCAGTGGAGGACAGTGAGAAGATCTTCACCGAGCTGATCCGTCTCATGGAGAAAAGAAGCTGTGATGTGAAGCAGCAGGTCAGATCCCAGCAGAAAAGTGAAGTGAGTCGAGTCAAAGAGCTTCAGGAGAAGCTGGAGCAGGAGATCACTGAGCTGAAGAGGAGAGACGCTGAGATGAAGCTGCTGTCACACACAGAGGATCACAACCAGTTTCTTCTTAACTACCCCTCACTGTCACCACTCACTGAATCTACATCCAGCATCAATATCCGTCCTCTGAGCTACTTTGAGGACGTGACGGCGGCTGTGTCAGAAGTCAGAGATAAACTACAGGACGTTCTGAGAGAGAAATGGACAAACGTCTCACAGACAGTGACTGAAGTGGATGTTTTACTGTCACAACCAGAGCCCAAGACCAGAGCTGGATTCTTACAATATTCACGAGAAATCACACTGGATCCAAACACAGCATACACACTGCTGTTATTATCTGAGGGGAACAGAAAAGCAACATATATGAGTCAACATCAGTCTTATTCTAGTCACCCAGACAGATTCACTGGATGTCAGCAGGTCCTGAGTAGAGAGAGTCTGACTGGACGTTGTTACTGGGAGGTGGAGAGGAGAGGGAGAGGAGTTTATGTAGCAGTCACATACAAGAGTATCAGGAGAGCAGGGGGGGGGAGTGAATGTGTGTTTGGAAACAATGATAAATCTTGGGCGTTACTTTGTAAACAAAACAGTTATATATTTCGGTACAACAATATCAAAACCCCCGTCTCAGGTCCTCAGTCCTCCAGAGTAGGAGTGTACCTGGATCACAGTGCAGGTATTCTGTCCTTCTACAGCGTCTCTGAAACCATGACTCTCCTCCACAGAGTCCAGACCACATTCACTGAGCCTCTCTATGCTGGACTTTATCTTTATGGTTATGATGGAAACACTGCTGAGTTGTGTAAACTGAAATAGACAGATGTCATTTAAGGGTTAAATTCAGTGTTTTAACTCTTAAACTTCTCTGGTGTCCATCATTGTTGCTGCAGAGCTGATTTGTGTCTGGACCGCAGAGGACCAGCCCTACAAACACTAAAGTGTGTCACTGACTGACTGACTGAGTGATGAAGTTACAGGATTCATCAGCGACTGTTGCAGGTTCCTCATTGGTTGTTGCTCTTTCTAAATGAAAAGCTGGAGAACAGTTCAGTGTTTATGTTTTCTGGGGATTGTGTCAGCGGTTCATTGAATCATTACATCGTGCTGTTGTTGTGCATGTGCTATTGTTTATAGTAGTTTAAGTTACGTTACGTTGTGCTTCGTATTGTGTTACCACCGTGCATTCACACCAAGCAGGAAGCACATTAGCAAGCCACACGTCGCTACTGCGGTATGAACCCAAAATAAACACACTGTGCTGTGATTTAATATCAATAAACGGATCAAAATGATGCCGAAATAACGATAATATGATGTTGATTTGTAAAAAGACTGAATTCATGCTTTGTCAGGTCTGTCCGCAACACAGCAAGCAAACAACTTTTAAAATGCTTGTTTTCTGAACGGAGTCCGGATCGATCAGTGCCAGGCTATGCTAACATTGTAGCTGCTCCATCAACACTCCATCTAGGAATAAACACGGCAGCAACAACATCAGTGATGACGTCAACTTTGTAAGTATGTATATATTGTTACACACCACTTATATGATGAATGCTTTTGATACACATGCTTTAATAACAAGCTGAAATACTTTTAACCTGCAGACTGTATGTCATGATGATACATTTACACCTTGTATAAAATGTATAATATACTGACTAGTAAATGTCACCATTTACTATTACTGAATGCAATTTGATCATTATAAGTTGTCTTTCAATCAAACATTAAGATATAAGTGGAAAAACCTGTTCATAAAACATGATAGACATGACCACTGATTATTTGTGTAACAATTTAGCCACAAATTCACATCCTGACCAGATACGGTCCAGACAGATACTCGCTTTAGACTGAGTCTTGTTCTTTTCATGTCTTCACTGCACAGAGATCAGCTGTCAATCAAACATTATGGGCTCTACTTTGACCAAAGAACTTATATTACCAAGAAGTGAAGGTCAAATGTTTGTTCCATTGCAACGTCAGCGCCCAGCAGCAGAGCTACACTTCCACCATTTTGGACTGAAAGCGACTACTGGACGCCAGAAAAACGTCTTCATACAAAGTGACGTACAAAAGTAAAACTAAATTATTTCTATTCTATTGTCACATTCTACCAAAATGGCCGGTGTTGAACAATAAAATAGGAATATAAGAAGCGTTTTCAGTCCAAAATGGCGGCGGTTGAACTGATATTTCTCTGCATGAAAATGTAAACTTCTCTGTGCTCTAAATGTCTGATGAATATTTGTATATATATATATATCTATGTGTGTGTGTTGTTGTTTCTCTTCCACTGCACGGGTCTTAAAGGAAGGTCTAGTGATTTATTTCTTATCATAGATATTCTGTTCTCACCACTTTTTGTAAAGATATCTAGAATCACATTTATTTGTTGGGCAGACTAAATGTTGTCGTCCAGATCGACGTACAAACGAGATCCTAAGATGTTTAATGAAACTGTAATTATCATGATCATAATCAATAAGGAAATCATTATTCTCTGTTACATCGCTGAGATTCTGCTCAAACAAACTGATTGTGTGGATGAAAATGAATCTGTACGTGAAATCATTGAACAAGAGTCATTTAGCAGACTTTACTGATGGGATGTGTGAACAAACTGAAGGTTTCTATAATCAATAAACAAGAATGAACTAAGTCTTTGCTTGTCTTTTTTCCAGGGTATCATACAAAGCTGATGGAGTAAATGTGACTAGGAGAGAATAACTGAGGCAGCTTTCCTCCTGAAACACCACAAAGTCCAGTGTTCATGTTTAGAGTCAGTCAGTCTCTGTTTAAAAACAATCTAAAAAAAGATTAAAACTAAAAGGTAACATAACTTATTAGTTGTGACATGAGGATTTTGTTATCATAGTTATTGAACACAATCACAAGTTCATATATTGAATACAAATTCCAACTTCTTTCCCCACATACTGATAGAAGAACGCTCTTTTTCTCCACTTCAGCTCGTATTATTCCTCTGACGATACGCTCAACACTTGTTTCTAGACCGTGTTCAGAACGTTTTATTTTCACTGGGCTTGTTGTCTCCTCTGTATAACCACAGCTGTGGTGCTTTGGTGATTCTCTGAGCAACCTGGAGAGCACACAAACGGGACCATTGTTTGTTCTTCATTCAAACCGTATCATGCAGCTTTAAACACAACAACTGTTGTGGATTTATGGCTTTTTAAACTGTTTTGGATACATGAACGAAACCGTCTTGCCACATGGACTCTACATCTCTTTCTTTATGGGCTTTTATTTTGTTCGTTGCAACACATGAGATTGATTTAAAGTGTGTATTGATCAAATCTCTTGGATTTTTGTGTAAGATGCATTACAAGAGCCACAATGAGGTGGATCACCAGACGGCACTGATTACTTCAAGAGTGAAGACAGGTGGAGCTACAGCTGACGGCCTGATTACTGAAGGATGCAATCCTCCAATAGGATGCTTCGTGTGTGTGTGTGTGTGTGTGTGTGTGTAAGCTGTATATAAAGTTGTTTCTGACTCTCGCGTCTGTTTGACGTTGGTGTCGGCAGAGATGTTGGTTTTTGATTCAGTTTAACACTCTTTGACTAAAGACAACAATATAGAAAGAGTCAAGTCTATGTAGTGTTCTCCTTTTCCAGTTTGTTCAGAGCTCCAAAGCCTCAAACACATATCTGTTGGGGTGAAAGAGCTTCTTCGTTTCATTATCTGAGCAAAGAAAAAAGCCCATGTTTAAAATGCTGTTAGATAACTGGAAGTTTGGGGAATTTCTTCCTACTACTTTTCCTTTTTAACAAATCTACAAATAATAGAGAGAATCCTGTAGTTCAGGCTTTTTTTCTCCATAAAACACCAGACTTTGAGAAAACTTAATAACACTTTTTTTACCATGATGACTACTGTGGGTTGTCAGGCTGATATATATATATTATTTTCTCTCTCTCTCTCTCTCTCTCTCTCTCTCTCTCTCTCTCTCTCTCTCTCTCTCTCTCTCTCTCTCTCTCTCTCTCTCTCTCTCTCTCTCTCTCTCTCTCTCTCTCTCTCTCTCTCTCTCTCTCTCTCTCTCTCTCTCTCTCTCTCTCTCTCTCTCTCTCTCTCTCTCTCTCTCTCTCTCTCTCTCTCTCTCTCTCTCTCTCTCTCTCTCTCTCTCTCTCTCTCTCTCCTCTCTCTCTCTCTCTCTCTTTTCAGCAGCGACTTCAACTATTCTGTTTGTCTGAGATTGACAAACAGAAAAAGGACAAACACACAAGCACATTTTTAAATCTGTGAAATGGTAAATAAAACATCAGGTTGCCATGGTAACAGTGGAGCTGGTTGTTGGTGTACAGCATAGACTGTATAGATAGATGGACGACGAGTCTCCACTTCCTTGCATTGTAAAATGAAGCCCAAATATCTCGGATATGGGAGCAGCCATCTCACGCTTTTGACATCATTTGGAGCCAGAGTCTGTGCAGTTGTGATCGGGGCGCTGGAGCCGCGATATCCTGGTCGCGCCCACACACCCGACCGACCCAATCACAAGCCGAGCACGGCCGCAGCTTATGATTGGCAATCAAGATGTTTTGGCTTCAATTTTGGGGAGCTGTCATGTCGTCCATCTTTATATACAGTCTATGGTGTACAGTAGGTAGAGGTTATGGGGGGTTGGTCAGAAAGGTCAAAGGTCGGGGGTCAGTCAGAGAGATTAAAGGTCACGGGGGCCGGTTGGAGAGATAAAAGGTCAGGGGTCGGTCAGAGAGGTTAAAGGTCAGGGGTCAGTCAGAGAGGTTAAAGGTCAGGGGGGCCGGTCGGAGAGATAAAAGGTCAGGGGTCAGTCAGAGAGGTTAAAGGTCAGGGGTCAGTCAGAGAGGTTAAAGGTCAGGGGTTCAGGGGTCCTGGAACAGGGCGGAGTAAAAGGCGGGTTCAGAACGGCGGCTGCGGTAGCGAAGGATGATGTCATTGATCATGTGCTTCCTTCTGACATGGGATGGAAGGGCAGAGTCACTCTCTAACCGTCGCCGATGGCAACAGTTGATCACCGTCTCTCTAACCAGGAAACCTGGAGACAGAGAAAGAAACAAGGTCTGTTTCAATCGTGTTTTATTAATGAAAATACATTCGTTAAAGGTTTTTGTCCCACGATGAAGACGAGACTAAACTGACTACTTTAAACAATAACCAACTAAACCTCCAGACTATCGAGGAGATAAAAGACGGACGGTTATTATTTTCATTTATATGTATCATTTAATAATCCAGATTATCTTCATCTGTAGGAGGATAAATACAGCTGACCTTCACAAGATAGCATTATGGTGCAGTGAACAGCAGGATAGTTGGTGCTATCGTCATCCCTCCGAGCTTTAGCATGTAGATCGACTTCATGTCATCCAAATATTCAATGACTGTAGATGTCGTTCACAGTTAAAGAAATCCTCACCCCCAAAATGGTTATTTGTATATTAATTACACGCATCCCGCGTTACCTTGAATTCATGGAGAAAACGTTGCTGTTCTTGCTTGCCTCCACGGTGAACGAAGAATCAAATAACGGACAAAAGTGTGGGGGCCGCGTTTAACATCAGCAAAACTAAATCAAAACATCCGTTTATAAACTCTCACACAATTCGTGCAGTATAATCCAAGTCTCATTTATCTAGTCGCATGCTCACTACTTCACAAATGCATTTATGCCGAAAACGCACAAACAATCTCACGTTTGCACACGCGTGCTACACGTCCCTACGATTATTATTCATGCAGAAGTGTTTTAAATAGTAAGGTTTTAGCAAAGATGCATGTGCTTGGGAAGTAGTGAGCATAAGACTGGATAAATGAGACCTGGATTATACTGAACAAGTTGTGGTTGTAGTTGTCTTCGTTCGCCGTGGAGGCATGTGAGAAAAACTATGTTTTCTTCATGAATTCAAGGTAACGGGGTAAGTATTTGATATACTAATAATCATTTTGGGGTTGAAGTATTCCTTTAAAGGTCTGGGCCCAAATGAAGCAATGAAGGTTTTACTTCCACTCTGGTCTTCCATACCTCTAGTGACCATACCTTTTTGCTCCCTCCAAATTTGGGGGGTCTATTTGCCACCTCTTACAACTTGTCACAATCCAATATCTATTTAGTTATTTTCAAGTCAGGATTTTGGTTAAAGCACACCACTAATATTCCACCTAGTCTACTTCCCTCTGCTATTGATCTCCTCTATGTGGGGACAGACAGACAGACAGACAGTCAGTCAGACATACCCAAAGACCTCTTGCTGACCACACTCCCGCTGACCAATGGGACAACCAAACTGAACTTGCTGGTGGTGTTTCCATGGAAATGGATCCGGTAGAGTCCAGTTTTCAGAGGATGGACAAAGATCAGCTGGACATTTGACGCACTGACAGACAGAGAGACAGTTTTGTCATTAATGAGACTGAAGCAGTTTGTTACAGTGTATTTGGATGTTTCACCTGGTCGGTGTTTCTGCCTTCATCTCTGACAGCAGGTCGGACAGAGGGAAACTCTCTGAAACACAAAGTCACAAATCTGTTCTCACTTCATCACTCCAGAAAACTACGGCTTATTGTCACTCCCCAATCTATTTTGGACTGGTTTATTCTGACCAAACAACTGATCTCATCTGGCTTGGTGCACTCATTTATACTGGTACTAGTTAGAACAATACTAAATTATTATAATTACTAATATAACTACTTATTATAATGTTGATATAAAGTTAGTTACCGATATCCTCGAAGCGTTCGACCCAGACTATCAGGAGTTTGGATTCAGAGGCGACAGATGACAACACAAAACGAAAAGACTTGATGTCTTCAACTGGAGAACTCTGGACAAACAGAAAGCTCAGAGACTGACAGAAATAAAGATAAGTCATAACGACATGAAAAAGTTTTTATTTTGAAGGTCCATACTGTGGGTTGAGGGGCGGAGTCTTGGCTTGGCTCAGAAAGACTCAAGTTGGATGGCAGCTCAGTCGGAGGCTCCGCCTTGTCTGGACTCTTCGACAAATCAGCCGCTTTAAACAAAACAAAAAGAAGAATTTAATAAAGTAAAAAGTACCACCTTTCCTAAATGGTACCACCTCTCCTTATATGATACCACTTTTCCTTATATGGTCACACCTCTCCTTATATGGTCACATGTTTCCTTATATGGTACCACCTCTCATTCTATGGTACTACGTGTCCTTATATGGCACCAACCATAGAAATAGAATAGGAGTAGAACGGACATTGAACTGTTAGTTGTTAGCTTTTATGGTGACAAAAGAACATGCGTCATTGGGGCCGTAAAGTGTGGTCGCAGCTCGTTGGTAGCTTGTCCTTCTCCGAAGCGGCGGGGAGTGAGGCGGAAGGACCGTTGGACTCAGCGCTGCCGCTGGCCACCAGCCCACTGTTGCCTTTCAGCAACTGCTAGCTATCTAACTGGCGGACAGCTGGCAAGTTAGCTAGCTTGCTAATTCCGCCATACTTTAATGCCATACTGGTAACAGAAAATGAGGCGAACAAAGTTGTCACTCATATGGCGATAGAAATGTGCTTTCCTCCACTGAGACAACAGTGTGTGGCTGAAGCATTAAGTTGTTAAATTGTACTCATTTATTCTGGCTCTCTATGCTTTGTAACATGACTTACTACTCCACTGCTGGTTTGAATCGTTATTGCAAAACCACACCTCAGTGAGTCCGCAACTGGCCATTAGTCAGTTTGGTCTATACGGAAATGAGCCCGCTACAACGTCGCAATGGCGACGGTACACATAAAAATGGCAGCCGTTCCAACCACCCTACTACATTGGGAATGTCCGTCCTACTTCTATTCTATTTCTATGGCACCACCTCTCCTCATATGGTCAATACAGAAGAGTTTAGTGACTATTATTAGATCATCAGACACTCACTGTATGATGATGAGGGGACGATGAAGGTGATCTCTGTCAGAGCATTGGCGTACATCAGGACAAACCTCTCGCCATTAAACACGCCCCCTCCACTGTCACCCAGCACAGCAGGGAATTCTGGGAGACAGAAAACAATCAATCAACGATCAAGACGAACAGAGTGACCCCAGCTAACCTCTGACCTCTGACAGTGTCCTGTTGATGAGAAGTGACCAATCAGAGCACTGACCTGAACTGTTGGTGTTGACCCCGCCCCCCTGTCGTCGCCCCGCCTCCACCGGCTGACCAAGAGACGACAGGAAGTCGAGGAAGTGAGACGGGACGCTGCAGCTGGACTCCACGTTCGTCAGGATCTACAAAGAGACGGACAGGTTAAGCCAAGTTCACACTACACAACTTTTAAAGTGGTGAGATGGCTGTACTGTTCCCACTACACAACTTGCTGTCTTGTAATCGGGAGACTTGAAGTCGTTGTGGTTTTCACACTACATTTTGTCACGAAAAGAACATTCAGGAAGTGATGTTGTCATTGGCACGTGTTCACATAATAGCCTATTTCCACACGTCTTTACTATTTCCCCTATGAAGATCAGTCGCTATGTTTATTCATGCAAACATCCAACATCCTAGGTGCAACAATAACTCTGGTGCGTGTTGCAAATACTACACATAGCACACACAGTTACAGGTGACCCATCCCACAGGTTTCCCCTCAACCTGTGTCTTGCGCTCTCATTGGTTGTAGCTCCCCGACAGACTCCCCAACATGTTCAGATATTTAGCATGCTAGATATCTGGAAAGTGTCCCCGATGCAGCATCAAGCCTGTCAGCTTGCGTCCTTGAACAGTTCTCATACAGTGCTCGAGCACCAAGCCAATTATTTGCCTCCTATCTGGGGCTTTTTGTCGGGGAGCTCCAAAAACTGTTGGCGAGTGGAAAATAAGGGGTAAAGTCCTGTAGTGTGAACCAGGCATGATGGTGTCCACAGGACAGTCATTGTCAATGAAAGCAGCCGTACAATGTATTCTGGTAGTGGGGTGGCTGCTCCTCATTTGCATAAAGTTGAGGTTTAGGCTATTTTATGTAAATCAGGGGCGTCCGTTGAGACTCGCCACTTTTGGAACTCCCGAGAAATGTTTAAACTAACTGTTGTCGATCTAAAATAAAGACAGATTCAGCAATTACAAGGCTTTAATCTTGCATACTGTACGTTTTCAGAAACACATTTCGTTAAACTATTTTCGTAACATAAGAGAAAAAAGTTTCTGAGCCACCATGTTGGTTCCGGTTTGAAAGCTGGGAGCAGCAGCCCACGAGGGAAAGCGTTCGTCCAATCAGGTGCCTAGTGGCAGCCGATCAAGCGTCCGATGCTTGGAAGCGAGGCGGTGCCTCACGTCTGAAAACGTCACTGTGGACATGCACCATAAGACACAGAGACAGGCCAGAAGGACCACAATACCAATTTTCCCAATATAATAAAAATACACCCTGAATTTGAACACCTAACAGACGTAGAGAAACACCCATATTTACTTGGGGAAATACCCAAATGTGAGAGCAACAAAAACAACATCAACACAAACACACTAACAACTTCCCCAGTCTCTCTCAAACAAACAAGGGTTAATTGTTTCCTGCTATTTTCTTGATTTTATTAATTTGCACCTTTTTCTTTATAATCTCATTATTTCTTGACGCTTTGACGATATTGTCATTGTTACACTCAGGCCAATAAAGCATATTGAATGACCTCAGCAGCTAACAGACAGACAGACAGGTGAGACAGACAGGTGTATCTGACCTCAGCAGCTGTCCTCTGTCCTGCTCTCATGTAGAACACGAAAGCAGAGTCAAAGTTTCTTGACGGCAGCTGGTCCAGACGTCTCAGATCCTCAGAGAGACCTGGAAGGGACGAGTCCAGAGACACCAACTGAGCCGGGACACCGCTGGTACCTGGATTCTACAGAGGACAAGTGAGAGGGAGACAGGTGAGACAGACGGGTGAGGCAACAGACAGGTCTAAATGAATCAATGAATCAATCTCTGTCCAGTCCTCAGTACCTTCAGGGTCTCAGGTGTCAGCAGGCCCAGGTGGGACAGGAAGAGTCTCGCCGTCTGGAAGTTGGTAATAGGAGGCGGCGGCCTGCAGGTCTTCATGACGACCGATCGCCCGCTCACCTGCGGCCGAGCCTCGACCCGTCGCTGCCTCTTCAACGCTGCTTGCAGACACTCCAGCTGCTGCTGCACCTGACGGAGGAGGAGGAGTTTGCAGGTGCTAATTCTTTACAGACAGACAGGTAAAGAACACCTGTCTGACTTCAATGTAGCTTCAGAAAGTTCTGTGACATCCAACAGGATCTGGATCTGGGTTGACCCAGGTTCATACCTCCTCAGTAACGGTCTCGTGCAGAGTTGGAATACTCAGATCTGCTTTAACTGAAGCAACTCTGTCCATGTTTTCAGGAAACAGCTGATGTTTGACACCACCTCGTATCCCAGCATCCTCCTGGGCTAAACCGCGCTGTTCTGGGATCAGAGTTTGCTAAAGTAGATCAACAGACAGGAGAGATAAAACACTGATCTCAAGCCTATTATTATGTATTTTATTGTCATTTTTTGTCATTGATGGGAGTGGTCACCTGTGTGTCGGTTCTTCCCTCTCTGGGCTGCAGGTGGAGCTGTAGAGTCCATGTGTGACCTCCTGACGGTCCTCTGATCAGCACTGTGATCGACGGACATGGCGCTGCACACACCATTAGACACATTAGGATTTTTTGAACATTAGGATTAGTTGATTGATTGATTAGTCGATCAACAGAAAGTGAATCAAAAGCAACATCAAGAAACAAAAGAGCAGCAAGAGGAAGTTACATCAGCCTCTCAGTTTGTGTCGTCAAATGCTGTTAAACACTTTTGAGTTCATTTAGAGATTATTTAGATTTTGTCATGTGGAAATGTTGGACTGATGATGACAGGGGAAAGGTCAGGGAGCTTTTTGGTTTCATTGTGTTCCTGCTGTATGAGCATCTGTGTTTCCGTCTATATCTGGTTCAGGATCAGTGAGTCAGGACTGACCCTGTTCAGGTCCCTGTGGTTGTTCCAGCATGGCCAGGATCACTGAGCTGTCCACCACAAAATATCTGAACTTCTTCACACTGCTATCACTCATGGTGGAGCCAATCAGAGCGTCCTCATCCAGCAGGCCTCCAAGGAATGGGAAGGCCCCCGAAACCTGCATAACACTGAGATATGAATAAAGATCAGACTGGTGCAGATACTGTTCGGGGTTGGCCCGACTTTAGCCCTGAATCGGTCCCCCCTGACTAGTTTTAGAGTCAGGCCGTATCTGGTCTGAATCTAATCTGAATTATGTCTGAATCTGATCTGATCTGCGCATGGCAACTACAGGTTAAGACAAGGCAACTCAAACCTGCTTTACGTCAGGGAAAGATCATGGTCTCGGTTCAGAAAGAGCCTGTAGTGGCCTGTTCTTTTCCAATCCATGTCCAAATTGCAACAGTCACAGTCACAGATATCGCTGCCTTCATTTCAGCTCATTTATTTTCACATTTTAACTTACAACAAATATCAATGACGTGAGATCAAAGACTGTACCGATGTCCCACTCTACACAAGTACACTTAGTCTCACCACTTTCTTCTACCACAGCTGATCATCATTATCATATTAACCAGATATATACACAACTAATTGCACAAACATTATTTCAATAATTCAGCAAATTGTGAAAATATCCTTTGTAACTAACACAAAATGGCTCCAACAGGCCAAAGTACCGGATGTGAACTCTGGTCTGATCACTCAAGTGATTAAGGTAGTGGAGATGAAAAACAGCTCTTATTTTAAAACATCTAGTACCTTTACATGGTGTGTTTGTTTTGCTCACCAGCTCAGCGTGGCCTCTGCAGCCTCCTTCACCCTCAGAGAGGCCGGGTTCAGTTCTTTCTCCTCTTTACACCTCACTTCCTGTTCCTGTCTGGACTTACTGCCTGCAATCCCCAATTCTACGATCTCCAGGATCTCCAACAAACACTCCTGAAAACAACATAACTGTATATTTAATACACGCAAACCACAGTCCTGTCCCCATTTCTGTTCACCCTCTACACCTCGGACTTCAGCTACAACTCCAAGTCCTGCCACCTGCAGAAGTTCTCCAACAACTCCGCAATTGTTGGCTGAAGGACGCTGAGAAAAGGAGCGTTGTGGACTCCTTCATTGAGTGGTGTGAGCGGAAGCACCTGCAGCCTAACACTGGTAAGACGAAGGCGTTGGTGGTGGACTTCAGCAGGTGGAAAAGATCGTTGATCGTCTTTGTGGTTGTATCATCAGATCTGCGGCCGCATGTCTTGAACACTCGGGTGAAGAGAGGAGCAGAGCTGTCAACTGATCACCACCTACAGTACTGGTGAGTGGGATCAGATGGCGGGGGAGGCTGCCAGACAGATCTTGTTAGGGTGAACTGGGAACGTCTGGCTGAGGCCCCTGTCTGTGAGGTCTTTAACTCCTACCTCCAGATGAATTCCTTATACCTTTAGTAACTGATTGATGAGTTACCTGGCTGTTTGTTACCTGTTGGTTAGTTAGTTGGCTGTTAGTTGTCTGTTGGTTAGTTAGTTAGTTGTTAGTTGCCTGGCAGTTTGTCACCTGTCGGTTAGTTACCTGGTGGTCGAGCATCGCCGGGTGTTCAGTTAACCAGACGTTCAGACAGTAGAAAGCAGCAACGATGATGGAGTGCAGATCTCTGGAGTGAAGCGGAGGAGGACGACTGCACTGAAACACGATGTAACAACAAACTGAAGTGACCGCTCGCATCCTCTCACTTTCCTCCACACTAACCTTCACCTGCAGGCCAACAGGAGAGAGTAACGTCACAGTAACGTTTGCAGTTAATGGTGTGTGTGTGTGTATGTGTATGTGTATGTGTGTGTGTGCCCACCTTAGCCAATCCTCCCAGTACTTCCAGTGCAGACAGACAAACTGCTGAGTCATTCCTCCACTGAGCCGTCAGACGCTGAGTCAGCATGCGCACAAATTGAACCCACAGGATCGATGCTGCGTCTGACTGAACGGCTGGTTACCATGGAAACGTAAACACAAACACGAACACACAGACAGACACACACACACACACACACACACACGTAGATTTCCATGACAGGACGATCAATGTTATAAAAGTCAGTTAAACTTAACTAAAATCCAATCAGCATAGTTAACTACCGGTTCCTCTGGTCCATCTATTTGCACTGGTTCCCCCGGTCCATCTGGGTCTACTAGCTCCACCTTGCTGAGACTCAGTTTCCTGAAAACAAAAGTAGATGAAGTGTTTCGGTTTTTCCTGATAGTAAAAGACAAGGGTAAAGTGAGCATGGCTCACATACCCCCACTCACTGCTTGATCCCTACTAAAGTAGAGCAAGAGGTTTTGCCCTTTTGGAAATTTTTTACAAATTTTGGGCACCCTGGACTTCTAACCCCCAAAAGGCACAACTAGACCACACTGTCAACCATCATACCAAATTTGAGGTTCCTAAGTGAAATAGTTTCCGAGTTCTGCTCCGGAAACGAAAGTGTGACACACAAATGGACGGAAGGACGGACAGACGGACAGAAGGACAAACACGCTGAGCGGTATATATTAAATTATATTATAATTATATATTATATTATATATATTTTTTCCCCCAACCACATTGTCGTGGGGGTATAAAAACCCAGAGTAACAGTGTAAAGTCCTGTTGGCGCCACCTGCAGGCTGATTGTTGGATTTAAATCAAATTTAGTAGTTTAAAGGTGCTATTGATAACATTCATAACATTCAGCCACTAGATGTCGTATTCTCCCTCTCCCGTTCCATTGCATTCACTTCAAAACAAGTCGTTGTCAGGCACTGACCCTCAATCTCAGTCATTTATCCGTTTTTTCCACACTAACTGATGACCCAGAGGTACCACGTGATACCAACGTTGTTATACTATCGGCTCACAAGCCTTGTTAGAAATGAGAACCGAACGTCAGATATCTTCCACGGAGATAAACAAAACATGAATTTTGGACCAGCCAACATTTTTTAAATGATTCATTCACAATCACAATATTTATTTTTTCATGAAAAGCCATACTTTTCTTCAGCACTTTTCTAAAAGCTCTGTGGATGGTTTTGTTTTTTTTAAATTTTATATTCATCTACATAAATATGTTAATAATAAGACCTCATGAATATTATCTGAAGTCCAGGGATTCCATGAACACCACAAACATTACAAGACTGAGTGAAAGACAACAAGACACTGTGCAGTAAAGATCATTAAGAAAATGTGTAATATTAAAACAACAAATCAGAATTTACAATATGACATATAGACGGTTCTTTTTGTTTATGTTCCCTCAAAAGAGGCTGAATAAAAAGGTTAACTGTCAACCTGAAAAGTGTTTCTATACTCATTAACATTCAAAATCTGATTTCTGTTATGTAATGATGTTCATCTGATCTGACATATTGTGTGTCAGTCGAGTTTCAGTAGATGTCAATAGATGTGAGTGGACTCACCTGCTGAGTTTGTCCTGCAGCCTCTAACAGAGCCGAGTCCTGAACCAGGTTCAACATGGCCGCTACACAAAACAGAATTCATTCAGGCTGTGTGAACGCGGAGAGTGTAACACAGTAGAGTCTGACAGAATGAAAACAGTAGAGTCTGACAGAATAACAAACCCACAATGCACTGCTACATGTTTTACAGATAGACACAGAGCACAATTGCTGAAGCCTAGTGGTGGCTGTAGCACTTGCATCTTTCACTCGCCAATAACCTTAAACTTTAAAAATGAAAAAGAAGAATTAAAAAACATAAGCGGTTTCTGAATTATGGGTAGAATGTGTTAAACAGAGGAATATGGTCGCGCACCAACGACAGTGCCGACTGTATTTTTATTGTTACCGTGGTATGGTTTCAAATGTGCACCATTATCCTGCAATGAGTCTGTGTGTATAAAACAGTTTGCATTCGTTTTAGGGCTATAACAAATGTTTGTAGCTTCATTCATAACGTTGACATTCAAATTCTAAATCAACATTTTAATGTTGCACAGAGCGTTGTAAAGTCAAAAAGTCAAACTTAATTGAAAAAAGATAAATGTAATCATTTCCAAAACTCACAACATGTTTTTATTAAACAAAATATTCTGCTTCAATTCTTATTTGTTGGCGTTTAGCCTTTCAAAAACAACATTTCCACTGCCGTCAAAAAACTGTTCAGCTTGCCGGCGCACACGAAGGGAGGCACCACGGACGGAGGATTATCCTGCAGTGAGTTTGTGTGTATAAAACACGGTAATACAGTTTGCATCTGTTAGTACAGCTTCGAGCTTCCTTTGTGGCTTATAGCGGCCAGTCTAGTCAGTCTAGTGGTCAGTTGATGTGACCGACATTGCTTTCAACTCTAAAGCAAACGCAGGTTTCAGATTTCATTATATAAAATGTACTAGGCTATATAACATCGCTTGTGTTATAGTGGAATTTGGATAAATCAGAAATATTCAGTATATATTATATTTGCAAGGGCCTTAGCTAACTACAGTAGCTTAGCTAACATAGCTAACATTAGCTAACAGCTAACTTCATCATCATCCACCATCATTTTAGTCATCAACTGCACCCCTGCTAGACGTACGGAGCTAAAATAATTCTTTGACATGCTTAAATCTAATGTGTTTAGCTAGCTAAAGGCATTTATTATAGTGTTTCAGCCCTTGGTTGCATATTGTGGCACTGATTGTTTTTCCCCTCCGGTGGGAGTGGTTTTAAACTTTAAGCAGAAATCTATGACTGACCCCGTATTATCTGTGTGTTGGAGATGAATGAGTGACTGAATGAATCAATGAGTGAATGAATGATCAGGATGTGAAACTGACCCCGTATTATCTGTGTGTTGGAGGTGAATGAGTGACTGAATGAATCAATGAGTGAATGAATGATCAGGATGTGAAACTGACCCAGTATTATCTGTGTGTTGGAGGTGAATGAGTGACTGAATGAATCAATGAGTGAATGAATGATCAGGATGTGAAACTGACCGAGTATTAGCTGTGTGTTGGAGATGAGTAAGTGACTGAATGAATCAGTGAGTGAATGAATGATCGGGATGTGAAACTGACCCAGTATTATCTGTGTGTTGGAGATGAATGAGTGACTGAATGAATCAATGAGTGAATGAATGATCAGGATGTGAAACTGACCGAGTATTATCTGTGTGTTGGAGATGAATGAGTGACTGAATGAATCAATGAGTGAATGAATGATCAGGATGTGAAACTGACCCAGTATTAGCTGTGTGTTGGAGATGAATGAGTGACTGAATGAATCAATGAGTGAATGAATGATCAGGATGTGAAACTGACCGAGTGTTAGCTGTGTGTTGGAGATGAGTAAGTGACTGAATGAATCAATGAGTGAATGAATGATCAGGATGTGAAACTGACCCAGTATTATCTGTGTGTTGGAGATGAATGAGTGACTGAATGAATCAATGAGTGAATGAATGATCAGGATGTGAAACTGACCGAGTATTAGCTGTGTGTTGGAGGTGTTGGTCTCCGTCTGCAGAGCTCCAATCAGAACACCGATGAGACGGGGCTTCAGAGACAGGAAGCTACCTGCTGTGACATCATCACCACTGAACCGCCCGTCCAATAACACCTGAACACACACACACACACACACAGCTGACTGTTACTGTATCTGTGGTTATTAATGGGTGTTCTTACTTCACCTGTGAGGTCCAGGTCAGGTCTGCACAGGTGTGTGTAGGTGTTTAACAGGGTGGATAGAAGCTGACCTCTGATTGGACGGATCCAAACTGCAGAGGGAGGGGCAGCAGGGACAGCAGGACCAGGATGGAGGCTCGCCTCAAATCCACCGGACTCACAAAACTCTTGAACCTCAACAGCTCTCTGGGCGAGAGACACACACAGACAGAGAGAGATTTACCTGCAGTCACACTTGTCTGTACCTGTAGGAGTAGAGTCAGTGATTGTATGACTACGTCAGGTGTTGGTTACATCCTTCATGAAGACATTACTGCTGGATGATTCAAAATATCGCCTCCTTTAGGTTTCAGATATGCAGTTTCAGAAGTAACTAAGTACTAAGTACTTTACTTAAGTACAATTTTAAGATACTAATACTTTACTTGACAATTTCCATTTGCTGCTACTTTATACTACTACTCCACTTCATCTCAGAGGGAAATATTGTACTTTTGATGCTAATAATTTTTTATTTTTTGGTCGCTTTCACAAGCCAACATTTAGTCCGTTTAAACTGTAAACTCTGGCGCGGTTCAAACCCTGGTGCGGTTTGTTTGGGCAGTTGTGAACGCAGTAATCATGCTCTGGTGTGGACCAAAACAACCATGTTTCCACGCAGACCCTAGTGCGGTTTGATGGCAGTGAGAACATACTTCGACCCAATTGTACGAATTGAACTAGGCCTGCACGGTTAGTTGTTGAGATGGACACAGGTAAACAACATGTTAGCATGAGTTGGAGAGGACTGACTTGGACTTCTGCAGAAGTCCGATGTTTGCTTATGATCTGGGCCGAAGGGAACATACGCAATATGCTAAATAAAGTCCACAAAAAAAGTGACGCTTATAAAGTCATTCGAGATAAACTGGAGGAGAAGGGATTTGTGCGCTCAATAGATCAGTGCAAAGTAAAAGTGAAAAAACTGGTGAAATGAGCTGGTACCCACAGGGTTCTGGGTCCAGCTCAGCCTAAAGAAATAACATGGGACAACGTGAACCCACCATCCTTAGAGAGAGACATGGGGTCCTGTGTGATGTCAGAGGCGGGAGCCCGCTAACCCCTGACTGTAAAAAACTATAGCCTACTACAGTTTGTTTAAATTATGTTTTAGGAAAAACAAACAGAACAGAATCTGACATTGCTCCTCACAAGAACCTGGTCCAGGTGAGACTCACTGGGCCTCATCAGACCGGATCAGGCTGTGAGGTCAAGAGCAGCAGAACTGTCATTGGTAGTTAAGTATCTGCAGTATAAGTATTGAAAGTAGCAGTGTCTACGGTAGTGATTCTAGTATTCACAGTTATTGTAGTATTTGCAGTACTTGTACCTGTCGAGCAGCACGTTCTCCACAGCTGAGACGAAGGAGGGGAGCAGCAGGTTGACTCCTCTCAGGTCACAGCAGAACAGACATGTGGAGTTCAGCAGGATGGAGGCCAGAACACGGGGACACACCTCCTCCACCTGCAGACCCTGAAGGAGAACCAGGTAGAACCTGAAGGTTGGACAGAGGAGGGGAGAACGCACTTAAGTTTTAAATTAAACTAGACTTGACTAGAACATTTTGCAAGAACTTTTGACCAGTGTGCCTGGTGCTGGGGGGGGGGCAGAAAGCATCTTAAGACAGGTTAGACTGATTTTGTAAAAAACAACATAGTTTCTTGTTAACATACAGTAAGAGTTGGGGGCTTTTATTTTGAAAAACTAAGTGAATCCCTAGTTTCCTGTTGTCATACAATGAGAGTTAAGAGTTTTTATTTTCTAAAGCAAGTGTCATCGTGAGCTTCCTGTTAAGATACAGTTACTCTATGGGGCTTTTATTATGACGGGTTGTGTGTGTGTGTGTGTGTGTGTGTGTGTGTGTGTGTGTGTGTGTGTGTGTGTGTGTGTGTGTGTGTGTGGGGGGGGGGAAGAAATAGTACGGAAGAAATAGTTGAATAAAGATTCAAAGAACAATACTGAGAATGCTGAATCAGCATTCCCACAATAATCAGTTATTAATCAAAGAACACAAATATACACATCAGAAGCATTAAAGTGCTGCACAGACTTCTGTCAGTCACCAGAATTTCATATCTCCATCCATATTTTAGACTTCAGTGGACGTCAGGTAGAGTTAGCCCCAGTTTGAGCCCCAGTTTTAGACTCAGGCGGTCCGCAAAGACCGATAGGTAACGTACAAATGCTCGGTTAGCGTCTGTTTTCCCTCCAGAATGTAGAAGTTGGGCCTGCTATTTGGCTCGGTACGGAGGATATAATGTAAATTTACAGAATTTTCTGTTTTAGGATTAGCCGAAGTCCCCGTGAATGGTACAGAGGACATCCTGTCAATCAACAGAAATTTCCATTTTAGGGGTTGAAGAAACTGTCCGTTAATGTGAGGGTCACTTGCCTCTCAGCCGGCTGGTTGGGTTCATTATCTCTGAGTAGAGGCAGCTGTGGAGCCTAATTGTCCCTGATGAGGATCAAGTGGTTGAAGCCTATATCTACCCCTGGTTTCAGTGCTCAGGTGCTGACTCATTGTCTCTTTGTCAGAGGTAGTGAGAGTGCTGTCCTGTTTTTGCTGTCTGTGTATGGGGATGTGTGAATCTGCAGAAGTACCATGTGAACCTATCTGTGGGATTTAGCTTCTTCTCTTCTCTGGAGTCTCTTAGAGTGGGTTAGGTCTGTGTGGCCTGCCTTCGCTGGTTCTTTTGTTTCATTTATGTTCTAGTCAGCTGCTCGATAGCGGTGTTTTAGTTTTAGTCTTTTCAAGTTATATTGTGTAGGGAAGCTTCCTTTTAGGCCTGTTTTCATTTGGTGTTTCCCCTCTCCCTTTGAAAAAAATAAAACAAAAAAATGGATCCTACTGGAGTTGGCACCTTGCCGTGGTGGATAAGCTTGTGTGTCTCTTTAACCCTGTATTTCAACAGGAGACTGATCTAAGTTTCCTTATAAGTTCAACCAAGTCAGCTTGGTCACAGGTTAGAGACCGGACAAATATCAGCTCCTTTGCTCAGATTTGAAGGCCATTGCAAAAATAAAACATTGTCATATGAACCTGAAGTGCTTACTCCAACTAAAAAGTTCTCATGTCATCTCTGTCAGTTTTACTGCTAGCAATACAACCCAAAGTTCCACCAAAGTTCAGCATCACTTTAACTGTGATTAGAGGTTACTGCCGACCAATAAATGTATCCAGCGTTACCTCTGTCAGTTTTACTGCTTTATTGGTTGTCATTCTACCATGAAGGCATGGGGGTGAAGTTTGACCCTGAAGTGACCATGCTCCTTTTATTTTCACGTTTTTCTCAGGTTAAAAGCTTTTAAAAAGTACCCTTTAAAAATGATGAGGTAAAAAAATAATTTCTGTGATCTTCTGACATCTGATCTCATCAGCTTGAACGCACCTTGGAAATCATCAAGAGTCGTAAAATCAGTTTTCTGCAACGTTTTGGAAAACCTATTTTGCGGCCAATTTGGAAAGTAGCTGCCGCGTCCGTCAGGGGCCGAATTGGCAGCGCCCCGATATCTATATCTTTTCGTGACATGTAACCCTACATCTGTGCCTAATTTGTTGCTTTTATCGCAAAATGCACAATTGTTATGAATATTTCAGCTTAGCTGCCCCGCTGTTACATGAGATTTAGATTTATTTTTTCATTTCTTTTCTGTAAATCTTTTAATCTGGAAAGAACTTTGTACTTAAGTTTGACAAGTGTTGTATAAATTATTATTATTATTACTACACTAGTTGCTTAGGTTACTTATCTCTACTTTCTTATGTAAAATGAAAAATGAATCAGTAAAACAATGGCTTATGAGATTTCTTAAAAACAATCTCTGCAGCCTCAGGAGTGTGTGTAATGTGTCACTAGCCTGTCTGTAAACGGCTGCCTGTACAGCAGTCCGTTGCCCAAACCGGGTTCCTGTCCCGGGTGAGGAAGACTTTATGAGAAATGTGGAGCCATCACCAAAGCCTGAGGAGCCAAGAAATATTTTACAGCTGAAAACTGAAATGTTTTCAAATGTGGAGCAGGTTTGAACCGAGGCTCCGTTTGTAAATGACGAAACATACTGTGCGTTCCAAAACCCATACTACCATACTACTTAGTATGACAGAAAAAAAGATTTCTTATGTCCCAATACATAGTATGTCAAATGCAGTGTGCCAAAAATACCAGGATGTCCCACTACATCTGGTCACATTTTACAGTATGAAAGCCAGCATGCTTTTCTGGCTGTTCTGACCCACAATCCTCTGCACAGCAGATATATTGTATTCATACTGCATGCAACAGTACGTACTTTGTAAGGGCAGCTGCAGTGTACTAAAAGGAAAAAGGAAAAGTATGTGATATGGGACGTAGTCAGTCGTGCTGCTCCTCGTCCTGGAATGATTCATAGTTTGATAACTCCTCCCTCCTCTTCCTGCTCTCAAACACAGACTGCTACACTCGGTCCTCTTATTTCCTTGTTCCCTCCCCTTCAGATCGACAGTTTAAAGGTGGGTGTAACCAACATAACACATGATGATTACATCAGAGCTCAAACTAGTGTCGGTTCTCAGGAAGTGAATCTCAGACAGTCGTTGCTACTGAGAGGTGAAATGGCGCAGAAAGGAGTTCAGCTGGAGAAAGAGTCATTCTCTTGTTCGATCTGTCTGGATCTACTGAAGGATCCGGTGGCTACTTCCTGTGGACACAGCTACTGCATGAACTGTATTAAAAGCTTCTGGGATGGAGAGGATGAGAAGAAGATCTACAGCTGCCCTCAGTGTAGGCAGACCTTCACACTGAGGCCTGTCCTGCTGAAAAACACCATGTTAGCAGTTTTAGTGGAGGAACTGAAGAAGACTGGACTCCAAGCTGCTCCTGCTGATCACTGTTATGCTGGACCTGAAGATGTGGCCTGTGATGTCTGCACTGGGAGGAAACTGAAAGCCTTCAAGTCCTGTCTGGTGTGTCTGGCCTCTTACTGTGAGAGACACCTCCAGCCTCATTATGACTCAGCTCCGTTAAAGAAACACAAGCTGGTGGAGCCCTCCAAGAAGCTCCAGGAGAACATCTGCTCTCGTCACGATGAGGTGATGAAGATGTTCTGTCGTACTGATCAGCAGTGTATCTGTTATCTCTGCTCTGTGGATGAACATAAAGGCCACGACACCGTCTCAGCTGCAGCAGAAAGGACCAAGAGGCAGAGAGACCTGGAGGTGAGTCGACTCAACATCCAGCAGAGGATCCAAGACAGAGAGAAAGATGTGAAGCTGCTCCAACAGGAGGTGGAGGCTTTCAATCGCTCTGCTGATAAAGCAGTGGAGGACAGTGAGAAGATCTTCACCGAGCTGATCCGTCTCATGGAGAAAAGAAGCTGTGATGTGAAGCAGCAGGTCAGATCCCAGCAGAAAAGTGAAGTGAGTCGAGTCAAAGAGCTTCAGGAGAAGCTGGAGCAGGAGATCACTGAGCTGAAGAGGAGAGACGCTGAGATGAAGCTGCTGTCACACACAGAGGATCACAACCAGTTTCTACTCAACTACCACTCACTGTCACCACTCACTGAATCTACATCCAGCATCGATATCCGTCCTCTGAGCTACTTTGAGGACGTGACGGCGGCTGTGTCAGAAGTCAGAGATAAACTACAAGACGTTCTGAGAGAGAAATGGACAAACGTCTCACAGACAGTGACTGAAATGGATGTTTTACTGTCACAACCAGAGCCCAAGACCAGAGCTGGGTTCTTAAAATATTCACGAGAAATCACACTGGATCAAAACACAGCATACACACAGCTGTTATTATCTGAGGGGAACAGAAAAGCAACATTAATGAAACAACATCAGTCTTATTCTAGACACCCAGACAGATTCACTGCATGTCGTCAGGTCCTGAGTAGAGAGAGTCTGACTGGACGTTGTTACTGGGAGGTGGAGAGGAGAGGGAAAGGAGTTTATGTAGCAGTCGCATACAAGAGTATCGGGAGAGCAGAGGGGTCGAATGAACGTTTGTTTGGATACAATGATAAATCTTGGGCGTTAGATTGTAACCAAAACAGTTATAGCTTTTGGTACAACAATATCAAAACCCCCGTCTCAGGTCCTCGGTCCTCCAGAGTAGGAGTGTACCTGGATCACAGTGCAGGTATTCTGTCCTTCTACAGCGTCTCTGAAACCATGACTCTCCTCCACAGAGTCCAGACCACATTCACTGAGCCTCTCTATGCTGGACTTTGGCTTTATGATTATGATGTCACTGCTGAGTTGTGTAAACTGAAATAGACAGAAGTCATTTAAGGGTTAAATTCAGTGTTTTAACTCTTAAACTTCTCTGGTGTCCATCATTGTTGCTGCAGAGCTGATTTGTGTCTGGACCGCAGAGCACCAGCCCTACAAACACTAAAGTCTGTCACTGACTGACTGACTGAGTGATGAAGTTACAGGATTCATCAGCGACTGTTGCAGGTTCCTCATTGGTTGTTGCTCTTTCTAAATGAAAAGCTGGAGAACAGTTCAGTGTTTATGTTTTCTGGGGATTGTGTCAGCGGTTCATTGAATCATTACATCGTGCTGTTGTTGTGCATGTGCTATTGTTTATAGTAGTTTAAGTTACGTTACGTTGTGCTTCGTATTGTGTTACCACCGTGCATTCACACCAAGCAGGAAGCACATTAGCAAGCCACACGTCGCTACTGCGGTATGAACCCAAAATAAACACACTGTGCTGTGATTTAATATCAATAGACGGATCAAAATGATGCCGAAATAACGATAATATGATGTTGATTTGTAAAAAGAGTGAATTAATGCTTTGTCGGGTCTGTCCGCAACACAGCAAGCAAACAACTTTTAAAATGCTTGTTTTCTGAACGGAGTCCGGATCGATCAGTGCCAGGCTATGCTAACATTGTAGCTGCTCCATCAACACTCCATCTAGGAATAAACACGGCAGCAACAACATCAGTGATGACGTCAACTTTGTAAGTATGTATATATTGTTACACACCACTTATATGATGAATGCTTTTGATACACATGCTTTAATAACAAGCTGAAATACTTTTAACCTGCAGACTGTATGTCATGATGATACATTTACACCTTGTATAAAATGTATAATATACTGACTAGTAAATGTTACCATTTACTATTACTGAATGCAATTTGCTTCATTATAAGTTGTCTTTCAATCAAACATTAAGATATAAGTGGAAAAACCTGTTCACAAAACATTATAGACATGACCACTGATTATTTGTGTAACGATTTAGCCACAAATTCACATCCTGACCAGATACGGTCCAGACAGATACTCGGTTTAGACTGAGTCTTGTTCTTTTCATGTCTTCACTGCACAGAGATCAGCTATCAATCAAACATTATGGGCTCTACTTTGACCAAAGAACTTATATTACCAAGAAGTGAAGGTCAAATGTTTGTTCCATTGCAACGTCAGCGCCCAGCAGCAGAGCTACACTTCCACCATTTTGGACTGAAAGCGACTACTGGACGCCAGAAAAACGTCTTCATACAAAGTGACGTACAAAAGTAAAACTAAATTATTTCTATTCTATTGTCACATTCTACCAAAATGGCCGGTGTTGAACAATAAAATAGGAATATAAGAAGCGTTTTCAGTCCAAAATGGCGGCGGTTGAACTGATATTTCTCTGCATGAAAATGTAAACTTCTCTGTGCTCTAAATGTCTGATGAATATTTGTATATATATATATATCTATGTGTGTGTGTTGTTGTTTCTCTTCCACTGCACGGGTCTTAAAGGAAGGTCTAGTGATTTATTTCTGATCATAGATATTCTGTTCTCACCACTTTTTGTAAAGATATCTAGAATCACATTTATTTGTTGGGCAGACTAAATGTTGTCGTCCAGATCGACGTACAAACGAGATCCTAAGATGTTTAATGAAACTGTAATTATCATGATCATAATCAATAAGGAAATCATTATTCTCTGTTACATCGCTGAGATTCTGCTCAAACAAACTGATTGTGTGGATGAAAATTAATCTGTACGTGAAATCATTGAACAAGAGTCATTTAGCAGACTTTACTGATGGGATGTGTGAACAAACTGAAGGTTTCCATAATCAATAAACAAGAATGAACTAAGTCTTTTCTTGTCTTTTTTCCAGGGTATTATTCAAAGCTGATGGAGTAAATGTGACTAGGAGAGAATAACTGAGGCAGTTTTCCTCCTGAAACACCACAAAGTCCAGTGTTCATGTTTAGAGTCAGTCAGTCTCTGTTAAAAACAATCTAAAGAAAGATTAAAACTAAAAGGTAACATAACTTATTAGTTGTGACATGAGGATTTTGTTACCATAGTTATTGAACACAATCACAAGTTCATATATTGAATACAAATTCCAACTTCTTTCCCCACATACTGATAGAAGAACGCTCTTTTTCTCCACTTCAGCTCGTATTATTCCTCTGACGATACGCTCAACACTTGTTTCTAGACCGTGTTCAGAAAGTTTTATTTTCACTGGGCTTGTTGTCTCTGTATAACCACAGCTGTGGTGCTTTGGTGATTCTCTGAGCAACCTAGAGAGCACACAAACGGGACTATTGTTTGTTCTTTATTCAAACCGTATCATGCAGCTTTAAACACAACAACTGTTGTGGATTTATGGCTTTTTAAACTGTTTTGGATACATGAACAAAACCGTCTTGCCACATGGACTCTACATCTCTTTCTTTACATATTTACATCTCTTTCTTTATGTGCATTTATTTTGTTCGTTGCAATACATGAGATTGATTTAAAGTGTGTATTGATCAAATCTCTTGGATTTTTATGTAAGATGCATTACAAGAGCCACAATGAGGTGGATCACCAGACGGCACTGATTACTTCCAGAGTGAAGACAGGTGGAGCTACAGCTGACACAGATGACGGCCTGATTACTGAAGGATGCAATCATCCAATAGGATGCTTCGTGTGTGTGTGTGTTTGTGTGTGTGTGCACGTGCGTGTGTGTGTGTGTGTGTGTGTGTGAGGTACTTTTAAGTCAGAGAGGCAGAGACTGATCAGACAGACAGTACCTGGATAGGCTTAAATCAAAGATAAACTTTTACAGTTAAAATGAGCTTAAGAGCAATGCACCAATCAGAGACAGGCAGATACTGCTGGAGCTCTAATCAGCCAATCAGAGAATGATGGAGCTCTAATCAGCCAATCAGAGACAGGCAGAGACTGATGGAGCTCTAATCAGACAATCAGAAACACCTGTTTGTGTCTGAAAGTGCTGAGTCATGGTTGGGAATGACTGGTGAAAACACAGAGAAGGTACTACCTGAAAAAGACCCCCTCAGTTAAAAACTATACGTTGTATAGCTGAAATCTCTTCAGTTTGAGCACCTCAAGACTTTGATGAAGATATAGCTGTGTCATTTGTGTGGATAAAGTTAAAAATGACTGAGAACTGGCCGTTTAAAAAATCTCCAAAGTTGAGTTTTGTTCCAGACTTTTAGAGGTGAATTAACATTGCAGCGGATGAGAGAGAGGAAGGGATCTCTTGGTGCTTTGAAGCAGATAAATCCAAAACTGTAAGACCTATTGCTTAAATGGGCACATCATCTGAAAGAAGACAAAAATACTTACGTGTTGATGTATTAATTGTGTATGAGGAGTGGAAGTTGTGGGTTAGAGAGCAATTTGTTTGAAACATTTTCAAAAGATTTTAAAGCTTTCCTGCACTCTAGCCGTGATGTCACGCGCTCTGGCTTTTAATGATCCACGCAATACACACCCATTATAAAATCTGAAAAAGTCTGAAAATTTAATAAAACAAAAAACTGATCAATCAAAAACTGTAAAAGTTATGAAAAAGCTGAATCATAGCTTAATAGTTCAAAGACTTGTAACCCGTTTAAAGTTTAAATGAAGTCTGTAGCTGAAAGTATGCGGAAGCAGAAGCATTTCAAAGTGGAGTAGGTTTAAGAGGATTTTAAGATTTTCTCCATTGAGTTACATTGTAAAAAAAAATATGGAAAAAGCTAAATATTTTAAAAAGTATAAATAGTTGAAACAAGAAAAGTCATAGCACTAATGTCCTTAAAGAGCTGAATATTTTTATAGTTGAACAGTTTCTGTAGCTGAAAGTATGCAGGAGTAGGGAAACTGCAAAACACTTACGGAAGAAATAGTTGAAGTTGAATAAACCTTAGAAGAACAATACTGGGAATGCTGAATCATCGCACAATTAAACGCGTTGAATAATAGACCAGTGTGCTTTGCACAAGGCCTTGCCTTGTGCTTCTAGGCACACTGGAATGAAGTTTACAAACCAAACAGACAGAACAACAACTATCACCAGATTCTATAGTAGAACTGACAGGTACCTTTAGAGGTAGACAGACATGTACCTGGCCAGCAGGGTTGGGAGAGTTACTTTAAAAATGTAATCAGTAACCTAATCCAAGTATCATTATATCAAATTAATGTAATCTGATTACTTTCCATTACTTTAGGATTACCTCAATACCAAATATGCAAATAAATACAAGACAAAAGAAACATGTTGAAATTCGCCATTATTTTGTATGTAAAGTAGAGAAGAGAAACAACATCAGAGCACAGTGCAAGTTATTCTTCCAGATGGAAAAATGCTGTCATCATCCAAGGACTTGAATGATTTGGCACATTAGTGTCATAGGATTTTAAATTGAAGCAGCAGTAAATTAAATGAACCTACATGCAAATTTCTAGGGATGTGCCATGTGTTATTGTGGTTATATAAATGTAACTTATGGTGCTGTTAGATTGCTGCCTCCCTTTGTGTTTTCTGACCACAGTGAAAATGTTGTTTTTCAAAAGGCTAAACGGTAACAAATATGGATTGAAGTAGAATGTTTCATTAGATAAAAACATGTTGTGAATTTTGGAAATGATTACATCTATCTTTTTTCTATAAATTTTGACTTTTGTACCGAGGACTGAGCCAATTACAGAGACGACTGAGCACCACGTCTGTCGAGGAGGAGGAGAGAAGGTGGAAGCTGGACTTTGCATGCAATTTTTCTGCAAGTAATTCATAATAATAATTCAAATGTCAATGTTATGAATGATGTTTCAAATTATTTGGGGTCCCTTTGTTCAAAAAAGGGTTCTTCAGAAGCAAATGGTTTTGGGTAGAACCTCAGCCCTTCAGGAAGAACCCTTTAGGAACCCTTACTTCTAAGAGTGTGTACAGGTATTCAGTACCTAGTAGGGTAAAAAGATGTGTACCTGGACAGATAGACGGACAGGATGTCTTCTGCTGTTTTCTTACAGGTGAAGATCCTGCAGAGCGTCCCGCAGGCCTCGGCTCTGCCGGCCGCCCACTTCTCTGACATAACAGTGACATCCCTCTGACCGGCTGGAGAAGACACAAAGAGAGTTTATCATGTGGACGGTGACAGCAGCAGTACACTGTGGATGAAGTAATGAAGTATGAAATATGATGAACTTATACTGTGCAGTATACGTAGTACTGTGTGCAGTATGTGTAATACAGAGTACTGACTGGGCAGACCAGAGTTGATCAGAGCAGCATCAAACAGCCAGCTGCCGAACAGGTGGAGGAGGGAGTCCACGTTACACCTGAGGGGCGACGGGGAGGGTCGGGGGGAGGAGCAGAGAGGGGGGCAGGAGGGGGGAGGATGGGAGGAAGACTTCCAGTGATGGGGGGAGGAAGATGTCTGAGAGGAGGAAGGAAAGAAGCCCATAAGTAATAGTTCAAACATATCAAGTCAAGAAGTGTACCTGGACAGGTAAACAGTCATGTACCCGAACAAGTAAAGAGTCAATCGCCCATACAGGTAAAATGTCTTGTACCCAGACAGGTAAAGCGTCATGTACCGGGACATTGTAAACAGTCATGTACCCAGGCAGGTAAAGAGTCATGCACCCGGACAGGCAACGCGACAGATGTGGAAAAGTGAGGATATTTTGCAGAGAGTTCCCAGGAAATACCAGCATTCCATTTACAAACACTGACATACCGCAGGAGGTTTGCTGGTTGCCTTGGAAACATTGACAGGTTTTAGTCGTCTGTTGTGTGGAGGGGGGGAGGCGGTGGAGGGCGGGGCACTGGGCACGCTCAGTATGTTCACCGGAATGGGTGGGGCACTGCCAGAACGAGGTCGGGAGATACCTGAGGAGACGAGAGAACACATTCTGTTTCTGCAGATCAAAACCACCAATCAAATCCAGGTAGGGAGGCAGGTGGGCGGGGCTTACCATAGGAGGGGAGGCGGTCTTTGAACGGGCTCCTGGTCACAGCAACACCTGGGAGGAGACGAGGTGAAAAACAAACATTATCAAACTGAAAACCAAACGTCAGGTAAGACTGAAGATCAATGTCATCAATAAAATTAACTTTAATCAAGACATTTTTGCCCCCTGGGTCCAACAGAGAGCAGACCAGGTTCTGGTTCTGCTGTCAGAGGACTCTGCTTTGATTATCTTATTGATCGGATCTGACCTATATTGGTCTGATCAGTTTAGGTTAATCTAAATTACCAAGAGAAGGCAACCGGTCTCTGAAATGGATCCTTGTTGTAAGTCCTGGAGAAACACAGCAACAACAAACAGCAATAACAGCAACATGAACAATAACGACAACAAGATATAATAAATACTGTAAATGCAGATAATGTGTGTATACTAGTATATATATATACAGTATATGTGTGTATACCAGTGTATATATATATATATATATATATATATAATGTGTGTATACCAGTGTGTATATATATATAATGTGTGTATACCAGTGTTCGGCAGAAGCTGCTCTGTTGGTTCTTTGTTGACCACAGTCACACCTGCAGAAACACAAGTTACAGTCAAAAGTTACTCCTCACACCAACTACATCCTGGTGAAAACAAAAATAATATTAAATTTCTCAAGTTTCTCTCTTCAGCTGAATGAAAATATCACAACATAAAGGTGATTAAATGTTGACAGTGATGGATGTCCTCTCTGGTTTGAAGTTTTTACAAGTTGACTACCTGAAATGAAGGAAATGTAAAAACTGATGATTTGGAACATAGGTTTGGTTTCAGAAGTGAGGAGGACACAAAGTCAGAAAGTCTGAATAAATAAATAATGTGAGTACTATTTCCCACATTTTACATATTTATGTCAATTTAGAAAATAGCCCATTATTATGAAATTTCATTTTCATATGATGCTTTCCAAATGAATGGTGGTCTAATTAATACAGAAATTAAATGATGTGTAAAATGCTGCATTATTAGAGAGATGAAAAGAGGGGAAATCATACCCCATGGGACCTTATTTCGGAAAAAATAGGAACGGAAGTCAATGGAGAGGGACAAATAATTTTTTACACTGTTTGAATTGTGCCATGAATCACACATATGATGTTTGTCAATTTAAAACATAGTTTTGCAAGTCAATAAAGTCTCAGTTTGTTGTAAAACTGTTGAAGTATCAGACTGTGAAAATACGTATTTAGAAAGACGACGCAGCCAAAAGTATCATAGTGGCGTCTCTCTCTCTGAAGCTACGATGTCTTTGTGTTTCCTACTGGATTGAAACTCACACCAGCAACGGGTCTTGCTCGTTCTTTCTCTCTCTTCCCGGCTGATAAAAAGATCAGGAGTCGCTGGATAAAACACATCAGGTCAGATAACGTTTCATTTGTGCGTGGAACATAGCTACGTTAGCTAGCTAGCTGGTGTTGGTGACGTATATTGTCCAAGACGAGAGATGTAGTCCACTGAGCGGTTTCACACAAAACTAAATAATACGAGAAACCTACAACCAACTGAGACTTTCTGGACTTGAAAAATTACGTTTTAAATTGACAAACATCATATGTGTGATTCATGGCGCAATTCAAATGGGATAAAAAAAAATATCTGTCTCTCGCCGTTGACTACTGTTCATATTTTTTTTCGAAATAAGGTCCCATGGGGTCCACCGGAAGGAGCGTGACTTCAGATCTCTATGGGCCCAATGGATGCAGAAGATCGCTGGATGATCCGGGTACTTTATCACTCGGCAGTCGAGCCATTTTAGCTTCATACGCCACTGAGCAACTCTCATAGGAATGAACGGGAGCCCGCCGCCAACGCTGTATCCAGTTCTCTTTATACATCCATGTATCACAGGATCAGGTAGCAGCCCATATGTAGCCTGACAAGCAAAACCCGGGGCAAAGACAGTCCAAGAGTCACTCACTGCTGCTAGTTAAGCTCACTGCTCTGAGCGTAATAACTGAAGACGACGCAACATGAGACAGTAAGATGATGTTTACGGAGATCTTAGTGAGTAACTAACTGGGACATCAACTACTACCTGACCCAGGCCCATGGGCCATGGCCAGGGGCCTGGGTCAGGTAGGGGTCAGAGGTTAGGTGGAGGTCAGAGGTCAGCGTACCCAGGAAGGCGTCAACCAGCGTGCTGACTCCTCTCATGGCTCTGAAGAAGATGCTTGGAAGCTGACTGTCTCCTCTTAACGCCTCCTCGTGGGAGGAAAGAGTCGAACCAACAACCACCGGGCGACTGAGGTCCACCGGGTTACTGAAAGAAGAAGATATATTGAAGTTAGAAGATTTAAGACTATTTATTGATGTGGTTGGTCGTTCTGAATGTCAATCAAAAAGCCTTTTGAGAGGCAAAATGGCTCTTGGACACATTGAAGGACGTATTTACAATTAAAAAAGAGGTGATGACTAACCCAACAAAGATATCTTCAAGGTTCAAGGTTCTTTTAATGTTATTGTACAACACAGGGTTGCACAACAAATTAAAATGTAGTGCTTTTATGCTACACAAGAAAAACAAATAAAGCAGTGCATTCCTGTAGTGTATGTTTTTAATTCGCATCAGGAGGAATGTAAACAGCACCACCAAAAACACTGGTGAATTCTCTTGGCAGATAATATGTCCGTTATCTTAACATTACAAATTTGACATTAGGTACACATTGTTCATCAACTTTGACTACGTTTGAGCACCAAGCATCATTGATGTCAAGACATAGTCCGCCTCCCCTCGTCCTTCGCTATGTTCGCACAGAACATGGTCGGCCCGTCAAAGTGCAACAGCCCGATCCGGGATGCCGCGATGGAGCCAGGTCTCTACAAGATGTTGGCACAACGGTCTCTATGTCCTGTTACTGGGCCAGCCACAGTCCTATTTCATCCATTCCACTTTCCTGCTACTGGACGTCAGCTAGGAGCAGGCTGGGCAGTGGAATAGCCCTTTGATCCAAGCTGGGCCAGACTTGGCTAAAGGTCCGGCTGGTCTGGCTGGGTGGTCGGAAGATGCCGTGGGCAGTTAATTGTCAGTGATTGACTGCACTTCAATCCAATCCCCACGCTTCCTTGTCAGAATTTAATGAGTGTACCTCTGTCCTAGGCCATATGTGCTGCAGTAACAAAGGCCAAAAGACAACTAATTGAAACAAAAATGTAGAGAAGTTCATTGAAGCCACTGGATGCAGCATCTGCATGCACCGTCATCCCCTTGGTATGATTTAAATTATTGTGCATGGACATGAATAATGAGGGCAGACCAGGGTCGCCCGTGGTCTGGATAAATATATTATTCAGTGATCTTTTATTGGGCATAAACCTCACGTTTACGTACGTATTGTTGTAAAAATAGACTTGCAGTGTAAAGAAATGTTTCAGTTCGCGTTGCGGTTAGTGAGATTCAGCTGAGACGGAGCCGTGCAGACAGCTGCTGACCACATTATAATGAGAGCAAATCTTTCGGGTAAAAACACATCGGACACCCTCCAGTCTGGAAATGCACGGGGTGGACGGGAATGATTGAAACGTGTTTTTTACCATATTGCAATAAAGGGGCATTTGCGGGGATACAGTGTTTCACAACTTAAAAAGAAAGTGGGACAGGGCCGTAAAGTGGGGTAAAGCGGTTACCTGAGCAGGTGCAGGAACCTGAACCAGGTCTGAGGCACTCGGTGGTCGTCCATGTCTGCAGGGATCAGAGCAGCGTCTTCATCTGGGACTTTAAAGTGAGGGAAGGACGGACCGAAGGTCAACAGCAACAACCTGAACAACAACAACAACAACACAAATATAAACAACGTGATGAGATGATGGACTGAACTACAGGAAGAAGAGTTCTCCTTTCATCACAGAGTTTATTTATTTGTTGGTTTGTAAACCTGGAGGTCAGGGCGGCTATTACTCGGCTCCACTGCTCCACCACTGCAGGCTGATGTCTCCAGCTGCTCAACATCCGTCTGCCCGTCTGCCACAGAGAGCGAGATGGAAAACACCGAGAGCAAGACAGCAACCACACCTCAAACAGCACCGCCATCGACAGGTGAGACAGCTGCTCCGACACACCGCCTGCAGAGACAGACAGATAGACAGGTGATATATATATATATATATATATATATATAAAGAGAGAAAGAGAGAGATGGAGGTGAGGAGAGAAAGGGGGTGAGGACACGGCTCACCTGTAGTGGTGGGCGGAGACAGCACGGTGTGGTTGATGCGGAGCAGAAAGTTCAGCAGAGTCTCCCAGGTGTCTCTGCTCATCCCAGCACTGTCTCTGGCCAACGACTGAACTGCACACAACACCTGCTGACAGAGAGACAGGTAGACCGGATTCACCTGGTCTGACCTGGCAGGGGGACGAGGAAGATATGAGTTTATTATTTCACCCATAGAACCCCCTTGAACCCCCTAATGAACCACTGGAACCTCACAATGCACCACTGGAACCCCCTAATGAACCACTGGAACCTCACAATGCACCACTGGAACCCCCTAATGAACCACTGGAACCCCCTAATGAACCACTGGAACCTCACAATGCACCACTGAAACCTCCTAATGCACCACTGGAACCCCCTAATGCACCACTTGTTCCACCTCGGGCCTTCAGATCAGCTTCAGTGGACCTTGTCATAGATTCTCTTGTCATTAAATGTCATTGGTTCATCAAAGGTCATGAGTTCTGGTCTAGGATCAGTGTTAAGATGTCTGTCAGAGGTTCAGTCGAGGTATGACAGTGTACCTGGATAGGAACAGGTTGTCGAGGTGTCGGAGGATCTTCTGGGTGTACAGGTTGGGCTCTCTGCTGATTGGTGGAGGGATGGAGTCTCTCGGGGAAACCAGGGCCTTCAGCCAATCAGTGTAGACGTCGACACAGAGTTTGACGGTGTCTCCGTCCAATGGGAGAGTCAAACCGTAACACAACACCTCCATCGTCCACTTCACCTGAAAACACAAATTTAACCAATCACATCTGTTTGCCTGGGGATTACACCATCACACTTAGCTGACGCCCTGAAACATCCTGAACACAGCAAAATAAGAAAAGAGAAAATCCAGGCAGAGGGCTGCAGGGTCTCTGAAGATACAGACACGACCACACACTTCTAGTGGGACATCAGTGATGAGTGACAGGGATTATTTTTGTATCAGTCTATTCATTGTTTTTTAGGAAATTCTTGAATATTACATCTTTAAACTGTGGTGCATTCAGGCTAGTATAGTTATTTTGGTAAACATATGCGTTTCAGAACCTATTAATATAGTATGATTGGTCTTGGATGGGCTAAGTCCACCTGATTTTCTCTGTGCCCACCCTCATTGGGATTTCTGCCTACATCACTGGATGACTCACACACAGACTCACATGGTGACAACAATACCCAGCGTCGCTGTCGTGGCTGCTAACAAGTACTAACAAAAAAGTAAACAAGTAAAACCTTTTTATTTGGAACCTTTTCAGCACATGCACAGAGGTGTGCAGCCTGCAGCAGGTAGTAGTGACCAAGTGAATGATTTCTAAACTCAACTTCAATTGTTGATCCAACACTGAACACGATTACATATCAACACCTGAGTGTGTGTTTAAGTTTCCATAGAGGTCACACACACACACACACACACCTGTCTGTCTGTGTGCAGCGGGCTGCGGGTGTCAGGGTTTCCCAGGCCAGCTCCCAGGGGCTTCACCACGGCGACAGCAACATCTCTGCCCACAGAGGGCGGGAAACAACTGAGCACACTCACATGACCCCGCCCACTGGACACTGATTGGTCCATGGCCTGCCAATTACTGCTCACCTGAGAGACAGACAGACAGACAGACAGACAGTCAGACAGACAGTTCTAAGTTAATAAGTAAACAAGTGTTTTTTTTTCTGATGTTTAAAAGGTGTCAGTTGTTTTCTTTAGTAAAGTTAAAGGGTCACTCCGGTGCTTCACTGTGTCTTTTCCATACAGTAGTTGTTGTTGTGTGAAACAGACTTAGAACACGTCTAGCGTCTAAAAACACGTGGAAAACACCAGCCGTGCCGCTTTCATCCTTTTATCCAAGGTGCTTTGGAAGTTGCGCTCCTGTCGCTGCTGTTACTAAGCAACCAAAACCTGCGTGCTGTGATGACGATGATGGTGAAGTTGTGGTAATTTAGCAGGAAGCCTCACGACTAAACTAAACACAGTCAAAACAAAAAAAATAATTTCCAGCTCCGTAAATCCCTCAAAGTAACATTACTGCTCGATTTCTGTGTCAGTCTGGCTGACCTCTAAACAGACTACTGTGATGTTCTCGGACAGAAAGGGTGAAGCCAGTGAAATAGTCCGTGGGACGGATGTAAAGCTCTGGGTAGCCCAGCACGAAAACGATTAACGTCTCCTCCATATATTTATCGAAGGATGATAATTACGGAAGAAAGAAAAGATATCTGCCGGCTGTGATTGGTTGTTCCTCATCACATGACCTGAGGTGTGCTGCACCGTTCCAAAAGTTGAACTATTTTTTATCTCGGAGCGCAGCCATCGCGCCCTGAAGAATAGGCACATGGGAACGTTTGCACATCGCGACGGCGCCGCCATTGTATTTTAGCCCTCTAGAGTTGCCTAGACAGATCAAACACGCTTGCGCACTGTGACGCTCAGAAAAACAACACAGAACCATGGCCGTTAGTGGACGAGGAGCAGTTTGGACCGAAAAGAAAACTACTGAGGTCTTCAGGAATTTGTTTCAGTTGTACAAGTTTTTATTGTTCTTTCATGTCAGCTAGTATTATCCATGTTTCATGTTGTCCGGAGATGAAGACAAGCATTCGCACGTTATGGGAATATCTGAGAAGACGGCAACAGCGGAAACAGCTGATCAGTCATGTTGGTTAAATGTTCGCTACGTCAGAATTTATTCTGCAAAAGACATTTCAATAATCCATTTAGAATATCAACACTTTTTCGATAAAGGGAAAAACCACCTCAAGCGAGCGTAAAAACGTTTTCCATAATTAGGGACGTTTTATCAAATTTTGCCGTTTCCATACAGCTTTTCCAATGTAATACCTGAAAATGCGCATAAAAATATGTGAATGGAAACACGGCTACTGTCTGCATATCACTGACACACAATATCTCAATAACTTCAGACACAAACTGACTTCAGGGATCCTCTCACTTTTCCTGTAGCGCCACCAGTAGGTTCACATTTCACATCACTTTTGGATGGATAACTTTATCTATAGCACCATCAACTGGTCAAAATTACAACTTTGTTTAAACTCAGTCCAGCTGAGGCACCATTAAACCAGAGACTGTATATAACAAGTGGACAGTCACCGTGACGTTTTGAAGCCTTGAATTCGGCATTTTGTCCGGCGCCATCTTGGTTATTTGCAACCAGAAGTAACACGAAAGGATGAAGATAAGTACAATCGGACACTGAATAAGGCATTTTTAGGAGACCAAAAAGGTTATATTAAACTTTCATTAACTGAAAACACACTGTGAAAGGGTTACAGTGGTAAGACGAAAACACGGACAACTCCCAGACCGTACTTGTCAATCACAAGGTAGCCCCGCCCTAAAGCATCCCCTGCTTTATGGCCTATTTGACTGTAAATGGGACCATAATTTATTAAATGAAAATTATTCTGTATTGAACTCATGTTTACAATGTTTACTGAGGTAATACATCAAGTGAGAAGTAGGATCCCCCCTGCTGGGGAAAGAATGCAAGTTTAAGGCACTTCAACATTGGCTTCACTTCTCAGACCCAGAGTAGCCCACTGCATTAAACCCAGTCCAGCTGAGACTCCATTAAACCCAGTCCAGCTGAGACTCCATGAAACCCAGTCCAGCTGAGACTCCATTAAACCCAGTCCAGCCGAGACTCCATGAAACCCAGTCCAGCTGAGGCACCATTAAACCCAGTCCAGCTGAGACTCCATGAAACCCAGTCCAGCTGAGACTCCATTAAACCCAGTCCAGCTGAGGCACCATGAAACCCAGTCCAGCTGAGGCACCATTAAACTCAGTCCAGCTGAGACTCCATTAAACCCAGTCCAGCTGAGGCACCATTAAACCTAGTCCAGCTGAGACTCCCAGAACCAGTGAAGTTAATGTTTTAAATGTTCAAAATGAAATGTCTTACCTGCACAGGTGAGCCAGCTGCCGGTGAGCCGTCTGTTCACTCACAAACACAAACACAGGTGAGCCAGCTCATGCCAACAGTCAGGTCACTCTGAAAGTCAAAACTCTCAACTTGAACTCACCTGCTGCTGCTGCCTTCAGGGTCAGCTGGGAAACTTTAGTTCCAGTTTAACAGGAGGGGCTGTGCCCAGTGTTCCAGTTTACAATAAACAGACTGAACCACTTTAACTGACAGTGTGAACATGTACCAACATGTACAACGGTTGTACAGACAGACAAGACAGACGAACAGACAGACAGAGGGACAGACAGAGGGACAGACGGACAGACAGACAGACGACCTATCCAAGCTCTCAGGAAGAGCGCCGGGATTTGAAACAAATTTTACATAGTGTAACTACAACTTCTACGTCTGTCAAACAAAACTTTTTCCCCATAGACTTACATTGGGAAAGTAAGGAGCCCCCCTAGACACCTAAAATTTGTATTAACTCGTTCCCTTGAGTTAGGTAACTCGAACGAGACATATCAGGATATAGAAATGGAATCATTTTTAAAAGTCAATGACTGCACGTTGAGACGACGTCTACGTTGTGACCTAATGTTGTGGAGACATTGAAGATTGCACGTTGAAGACTGCACGTTTAGAGGACGTCTACATTGTGACCTGATGTTGTGGAGACGTTGAAGACTGCACGTTGAAGACTGCACGTTGAGAGGACGTTGCGACCGGACGTCGGTTCAACTTGCATTTTGGCTATATGTTTCAACCCCTGACGACTTCTAGGTTTAAACGTTGATTCAACATCGAATTTTTTGCTGAGAAACAGTCCGACTTGACGGCAGCTTTTTGTCAGCCTAACATCTCTTGTATCTTTGAAACACTAATGTTAGTGTTTCATCTTTCAGTTAAAGCAGTGGTCAACAGCGATTGGCTGAGCCCACAAAAGGTCAGCGGGTCAAAGGTCAACTAATTTGAACTTTCATCATCATTCCTGTCTTCTCAAACAGAAATGATTGAACACCTTAACCTTTTCTCAGGTGTGCAATTATTTTCTCTTTCTTGATTAACTGAAATCAATTTGCAACTACTTTAATAATCGATAATCGTTTCAGATATTTTTTCAACGCGTATCATTTTCTATAATGTTATTTAACGATTACTGATAAAACAATGGTTACAGTTTCCATTTGAAATGAAAACAGAGTCGAGTTAGAGATCAATCTTTATTTTCTGGTTTTCCCTTTAAAATCAACAAAAACACCAAAAAAGGTTTTCACATTCAAAACATTAGAGACAGGCGCCTGGGTTAGCTCAGTTGGTAGAGCGGGCGTCCATGTATTAAGGCTTGGTCCGGCCCGGGTTCGAATCCGGCCGGAGGCCCTTTCCGCATCCACTCTCTCTCTCCCCCCTTTCAAGACTCTATCCACTGTCCTGTCATAAAAAAAATGGAAAATGCCCCCAAAAAAATAACTTTAAAAAAAACCAAAAAAACATTAGAGACAGACGGCAGTGCTCGTTTCCACGGCAACGTGTCACCAGTACAGTGGACCGAGAGAAGCGATGTGATTGGTTGAGGTTGAGACGTTTTATTTCCTGCAACAATGATCTGGTTGCCAGGCAACACAGATCGGCTGGCAGTGAGAAAAAAAAAAAAAAAAAAAAAAGAATCAAATCAAAGTGCGGCAGCCTGAAGAGTCCAAACAGAGCGGAGGTCAGTAGGGTTGTTTCTTAATGAATCTGGAGAACATGGCGAAGGCAGCAATTGGTTTATCCGATGGAACCATGTGACCAGAACCCTGCAGGAAGAATGAGGTCAAAGGTCAGCAGCAGAGTTTAAATAACAAACTTTTTAAATCAACCTTTATTTACAGAGAGGTCTCTAATAGCAGGGCTATCACTTCAGTTGTTCCACATAATGAACAACTACTTCTTTCAGATAAGTTCTGCAGTGATACCACTGTGGAAGCTACAGGGCAAGTAATAATAATAATAATAATAATAATAATAATAATAAATTCACAAGTCAACAGTGGAGGAAAATATCAGCACAGAACAGACCACAAAAACAAACTGTAGCTGGGCTGAGTTCACATCTGTATACCCATACTAACATACTATCTAGTATACTGGAAAAACATTTAGTATGTCCCAACACATAGTATGTCAAATGCATTAAGCCAGAAATACCAGGATGTCCTACTACATCTGGTTGCATTTCATAGGGCTGTCAAAGTTAAAGCTTCAGTAAGCAACAAGTTTTTTGCATCATTTGGCAACACTTCCATAATAACCTTTCAGCATATTTTAATTCAAGTGTTCTGAGAGAAAACTAGACTTCTGCACCTCCTCATGGCTCTGTTATCAGGCTTTTAAAAAATCTAGCGCAAGACGGGAGACTTTGACCAATCACAGGTCATTTCAGAGAGACAGCGTTCCTATTGGCTGTGCTCCAGCTGGTGGACGGTGCTTGGTATTTCTTCAACAGATCTCAACATGGCTGCCGGATCACAAACTTTCTAATTTTACAGCTAAACAGTACACTACAAGATGATTCTGAGAACATTTGAGGAGAGAAATCGGCATTGACGTAACAGAATATTGATTCATGTTTGATCAGCGCTGCCTAGTTTGACCGATTGATCGGAGTTTGTGAGTGATTGACTCGTAGCTCTCGTGGACAGAAGCTGGACGGCAGACTCCGAGGGTTTTTATGTGCGATTAATTTACGACTAAATATGGACTAATTTAAAATCGATTGACAGCCTCAATTTTTCAGTATGCAAACCAGCATGCTTTTCTGACCCCATACCCCAGATCCATGTCCGCGTGTGACCCAGCCTCCTTTCCATAGGCCTTGATCATATTCAGACAGATGGCAGCAGCACAAAGATGACATCACAGGGTCACCGAGGGTCAGCTGATGAAGATGAAAAGTGTTTACCTTGACAGTGAGGAAGGCGATGTTGTCAAACTCTTTGACGAAGCCTCCGACCTGCCGACCGTCCTGATCATCGTAGAGCCACGGACGTCTCTGGACCTCCACCTGAGAGACACGCTGAGATTAACACACCTGGAGAATACCTGATGTCACCGACTACTGCCTGATGTCACTGATATAAACGACTCATTCTAAGGTAACGAAAACACAACGATTCTTATCAGGTGATTTATTCACTAAAGAAAACATACTTGTTAATGTTATATTCCATTTCTACCAATAGATCCCCCTAATTGTTACACACTGGTCCTTTAATAACAAACCGTTTTAAAAGTTTTTACACAACTCTAATTATTGATTAATAAGTTCGATATGACGTTACCTGCTGGTGCAGAGACTCGACGAACCACTCGTCCCCCATGAAGTTACAGGCCATGTCCACGTCCCCGTTGTACACCAGGACCCGGTACTTCTGCACAGAGCACAACAACTCAACAAGGACACACACCTGGATAAACAAGCCACGCCCACCTGGACACATCAGCCAATCACCAAAGGAGCTCCCATTCAGTCAGGACTCATTTCTGGTTTTGTACAAGATGATATAATATTAATATAATTTTATTGGATTATTTTTAATATTCATTTGATCTCAACTGGTTAAAATCATTACTGGCACCATTTAACACTTCCTGTAGATGTTTCACATTAAAAGCCTTCCAGTGGTACAAAGGCCATAATCCCTCCTGTTCCTGCTTTTAGATCTTCATTTTGTAGGCTTGTAACGTTTTGTATTTATAGTCTTTTATATTTGTCTTGTACAATTCTGTATCCACGAGGAGTGAGTACTTTATTCTGTAAAAAGATGACAAATTCTACTTCAGGTCAGTCACCAACTGGTAATAAACGCATCGGAACAATGGGTATTTTTCCTGTTCGTCCCATTCTGAATGCAGCATCATGCAGTCATGTTGAACACATGTAGCCTGTATGGTTTTCAGACATACAGAAGAACATGGTTAAACAACAATTATTGGAGTACAAAACAAATTAATTAGCCCGATAACATTTTATTAAATCAGGATGTGATCGAACAGGATTGTAAATATTTATAAAACTTGTCACTTCCTGTCGCTTGACACTTTCCAGGTGAGAAGCCGTTCGTCTCCAAGAGGATTCACCTGTACTGTTGGAGTCAGTGCTGTGGAAATGTACTAAATCTAACATGCCAGGCTTGAGGTTATTTAATGAGGAAGTTAAAGTCTGGGTAAAGAAAAATCCGACGCTTTGTCCACACAGGGAACGCCAGCAGCGCGTGGCGGCTGCCTCGCTGAACGGCTGCCTCGCTGAACGGCTGCGTTTCTGCTGCCAGCCCTTTCTTTCTACACAGAGTTTGCCTTCATAATGGCCATTTCATTTCATTAGTAATGTCATTTATATTTAATATATTATGGATATTATAATATATTTTAGACAGAAAAAGGTGAAGAAACGTGTGGTAATTTGTAAATAATAGTAATAATCCACAATTAAAACCCCGTACTTTATTCATTCATGGAGCTCTGCAAGTCACTGCATGTTCTACAACACTATCCAGCACATATTTCAGAATAAAAGCCTTGTGTTAACAAATGAAGGATTCTGTCCACAGAAAAAAATGCTTGAGGGCTTTTATTTTTAAATGAAAGCAGGAAGTGTTGATTTAAAAATAAATCTTTACTTTTTTTCATGTCTGTGACATATTCTACAGATATAGACATATAGACAAAGTGTAGTAATATTGCTGATATGACGTCAATATACTGTCAAACGATTACTTTCACTGTCTGTTGTTGCTGTGAACCGCTCACGGCTTGCGGTAAAAATAGGCGAGACCTCAAATCTCTAGAAGACACGCAGCAGAGACGCGCGTCTCACACGTGCAGTGTAGCAGCTCTAACCAGTTAACACGGACGCCGAAATAAAAAACACCAGGTTTCGCAGCCGCCACGCGCTGCTGACGTTCCCAGTGTGGACACGCCATGACGCTAGTTAATGATGTGCTAACGTACTCTGCTAATGTTAGCTCCACAGGTTTTTGCGTAGAAACGTAACATTTTAGAAACGTTTATCTCCTTCCAACCTCTCCAAGTATCACTATTACACAACGTTTAACCATGACTAGCTCGAAATAGACTAAACCAGCCTGAAAATGAAGAAAATCTGAAACATTGCTTGAGAGTCTCATGGGCACAGACGTATAGTCGTCGGACCCTGGTCAGAGCTGGCCGATGCTACACTATGATTGGCCAGTCTATGTTTGAGGGGCGGGACTTATCGAAGGATCAATTGGGCGTGGTTACAGCGTGTTTCACTTGCTCTGAAGTGTTTCAGAGCAAGACAATACGGTTTATTTTTCCACGATTTTGAAACCTAATTTTATATAATTGCCGATTTTTTTTAATCATTCAAATTTGGCTGGGTGGTTAATAGCACATTACTGTGGTGTGACAAACTCAGAACACAAATATTTTTGTTTTACCCAGACTTTAAAAACACTAAAACTGTGAATGAAGTCTGTTGTACTGGAGAACAGCTGTGCTCTTTGGTATTTTAAGATGAAGGAGAACAGGTGTGTTGTGTTCACTGACCAGACCAGTGAGCAGCTTCAGGTACTGTTTCCTGACGTCCTGGTAGACACGACCGTAATTCAGATTCACCTCCGAGCTGCAACACAAGGCAGAAATCAGAGGTCTGTTTACAACTTTATTGAAACGTCTGAATGACATAACAATATATTAAAAAACAGATCACAAAACATCACAATGTCTTCAAAGGTCATGGAGATCCAAGTTGTCGGAGTGATTAAAAAGGTGTGTAGTGTTCAGGTGTGTTACCTGCAGATGACCCAGTCCAGGGCCTTGGGGCTGATGTGCACAGCAGCTTTGACGTACGCGTTGTTCAGGTAGAGGGAAGAGGGGGTGGAGTTAGTGCAGGGGGGGTCCAGACGGACGTTCAGGTTTAGAGACGCCAGACCTCGTAACTTCTACTCAAACAGAGTCAGAGGAGAACCTGGTTTCTATCTATCCGTCAGGTGCGGGAACTTTAATGTAAAGACATCAGCTGACTTTATACACACCTGGTTCCACAGCTGAGTCCACTGATGGTTGATGAACGAGTTCCCAAGATCTCTCATCACCAGCTCACCTCGCTCAATACTGACAATCAATAACAGGAAGTCAACCTCTCTGTGGTCGCACTACACCTGCTGCAGGTGATCTAGCAGCGGCTACGGACTCCATGTTTAAGATGGTGTCATTTTAAACATTTACATGCATTCCCTATGATGAGTCACAGCTTACCTGACTCTCTCACGGACTCCACCTGGACAGGGAGCGTACAGGTTGTACATGTTCAGTCCCGAACTGTAGACGATGACCTGAACCTCACCCAGCTGCAGAAGAAACCCAACACATGAGACAAACTGGTTTCACCTGATAAACCAGATTCAATCCTCATAAACCAGGTTCAGACTGGCTGAAGAAATAAACCAGGTATCATAAACCACTTGTTGGGACTCACGCTCTCGGAGCAGTTCTGGTCCTGGTTGTTGTAGAAGTTACACTTCCCGGCGCTGCAGCAGAACTTCTGCAGGTCGGTCCACAGCCGACTTCCCAGCAGGCCGTGGTAGTAGGCGAAGTACACCAGAGAGTTATCGTTCATCTCGTAACTCGACATCCCGTTTCCCACGGCGATGCCCTGCAGGACAGGTGAGACACAGCTAATGTTAGCATCCTACAAGACAGTGATTGGACACTTATTCTGACTTTACCCTGTGGGATTACCTTATCATGCCAGGTCCAACAATAACGGGATATTATCAATATTATCATGTCACTGCAGTAGTACAATGTCTCCAGGTTGAGGCTGGTGTCCGGTCGGGTCTAGAAGGTAACCCACAATTTGGGAAACCCTCGCGAGATAGTTAAGGTTAGGCATTGACCTGAAATGGTTAATGTTTGGTCATCAGGCAGCGAGTCTCAAGAGTTTTTGCACGTTTTTTTCAATTTGTGGGTTACCTTCTAGACACGACCCTGGAGTCCTCCATCACTCTGTACTATAGTATTAGTGTACTGCAGTATTTGTGTGTACCTGCAGGTTGAGGCTGGCGTCCTCCATCACTCTCTCGGCAAGCGTCGGGATGTAGATTCCTCCGTAACTCTCTCCAGTCAGGAAGAGTTCGTTCTTGCTGAACTCTGGAAACAGACGGAAGAACTCCTTCAGAGCCAGGTAGTTGTTCATCGACACCTGAGGAGAAGAAAAAACACCTTGAACACACCTGACAGTGAACACTTGTGAGCCAATCGTGAGCCGAGTTTCAGGAGCGTCACTGACCTCGGTGTCGTTGGTGACGTAATTCTTGTCGTCAGAGTACGAGAAGCCGACCCCTGCTGGAGACTCCAGGTACAACACGTTGGCAATCTGCTCAGAAACAGTGAACCAATCAGCTTCTATGAATCACAACTACAGCAACCAATGAGCCGTCTGGTGGTTTGGTCACGCGGTTAGTCTGGATGCAATTCCTGGCCGCGTGACAGCGTGCAGATTGGCAACTGGTTAACTGACCTTGTTCCAGGAGTACGGGTTGTACAGCAGCGTCACGCCGTCGTCCTGGATCTGAAACAGAGGTCAGAGGTCAGCAGGTGTCGCTGTGACATCCCAGGTGGGCAAAGTCTTAGGTTACCTACCAGGTAGGGTCCATGTTCTGTCAGCAGTCCGTCCAGAGAGCTGCAGCCGGGGCCGCCATTCAACCACAACACCATCGGGTCAGACGACGGGTTATTCTGGGACTCCACGAACCTGAAAACAACAATGCACTCAGGTGATGTCGACAATCAAGTGAGGGTGTACTCCGGTGTAGGCAGGCGATGAGTGATGCTCAGGTAGAAAAATCAGGCGACTACGACAACGAGTGTCTTCAGGTTAACTTTTTTGTGTTCACAGATAACACACCTGAGTTTGTTACAGCGCTGGTATGTTTGGATTCAGGTGAACGGACAAAAGCAACAAGTATCTGAGATTATTAAGTGTAATGATGCAGGTGTCTTACAGGTGTACGTATCTCAGGTACTGACCAGTAGTGTAGGTGTTTTCCATCGGCCACGCTCAGGTATCCAGAGTAATGCCTGAAGCTCGGCTGTTTCTGCAGACCGGGCAGGTAAGTCACCTCGTCTGCAGCTGGAGCCGCATCACCGCCGAGCAGCGAGAACAGGAAGTAACACAACACCGCCACCTGCATCTGAAATGCAACAGGAAGTGACATCATCAACACCACTGACATTGTTACTTGCACAGAATGGCTATTATCAGCTGTTGAACCAGCTGTTATCTGTTGCATCTAACTGGCTTCTAATGAAGAGTTCCGTCTCCTCCATGTGAATAGATCACTTTAAACACTTTATTCAAACTTTATTAACACATCAATCAGTGCAGGAAAAAACATCCAAAGCAGGCAGCGAGAGGAACCAACAGGAGGCATTCAATGACAAATCTATACACTTTAATAGGGAGTAAACCTTTATAAATGCACTGTTAAAACAGCAGGCAGCTGGTTATAGTCACATTCAATTATCTTCAAGTTCTAAAAACACACAGCAGAGGGCGCCACAGGATTATGGGAACCAGGTCAACATGTACTACTTTGAGGCTGTGCTTGGCTGGTTTTCTATGAGCTGTCAATTAAAGCTGCAGTAGTCAGAATATTTTTGGCACCATTGGGCAAAAATTCCATATTAACCTTTCAGCATATTGTAATTTAAGTGTTCTGAGAGAAAACTAGATTTCTGAACCTCCTCATGGCTCTGTTTTCAGGCTTTAAAAACTCTGGGAGACTTTAGCCAATCACAGGTCATTTCAGAGAGAGAGAGCGTTCCTATTGGCTGTTCATTCAACAGAGGCAGCTGTCAATCAATTGCAAACTGTAATGCCTATTTCTCCCCTCGAATGTTTTCAGAAACATCATGTAGTGTACTGTTTAGCTGTAAAATGAGAAAGTTTGCTCCGGCTGGTGGGTGGTGCTTGGTATTTCCTCAACTGATCTCAACATGACTGCCGGGTCACAAACGTTCTCATTTTACAGCTAAACAGTACACTACAAGATGATTCTGAGAACATTTGAGGAGAGAAATAGTCATTACAGTAACAGAATATTGATTAATATTTGATCAGCGCTGCCTAGTTTAATCGTCTGATCAGAGTTTGCGAGTGATTGACAGCTGCTCAGAGACGGCAAGGCTCGAGCTCGGCTCTGACTGGTTGTTTTCCTCCAGTCTGTGAAATCTTGCAGATGCCGTTAGGATCACCGGAGGACACCGAGGCACATGATTGTTTTCAGATTACCCATCTTGTGCACTACTGTCAGGATATAGTGACCGTTTTATAAAAAATTACTTTTCTAAAAATCATACTTGCTCCAATTGTACCCACTGCTGCTTTAAATGACTGTTTTCTCCTACCGAGAAATAAATGTTAAAAATTATGGTATTTGTGATGAAGTTTGGTAGATAACATGACATGTGTGTAGAAGAGGAGCCGAGAGTTTAACCTAAATCTATCAGTTTGACTCCTGCCAACTGTTCACTTCTCAACAACCACAGAGACCAGATGACAGACAAACACTGAGGTTACTTTCTGTTCACTGGTTCAAACCCAGAAGTGGTTATCTCAGGCTAACTGCACTGCTCACACAGGGAATCAGGTTTAATGATGTGTGGTGACAGGTGACAGGTGACAGGTGACAGGTGACAGGTGACAGGAGGCGGAACAGGAGCATGAGCGTTTATTTGTTACGACATAACGAGCAGCTACCAGCAGAACTTGAAAATGTTTGGAAACCTTTGTTGGAGTTTCTTGGACGTCAAGGGGCACAGTCACATTTAATCTGTTGTGTGTTGCTGAAATTTTTTTTTTTTGAGGCATTATTTATTTTGTCTTATATTTTATTTCATTTGTTTTCTTTGTTAGATATGTGAAATACATGAAATGTCATGTCCCTTTCTTTGAAATTCTGACTAAACATTTCATTGTATAATTTAATTATTAATATTGTAAGTCTGTCTGTATATGTATATATGTTAAATTCAATAAAAAATAATAACTACAAACACAGCAGAGGACACCACACAGGACAGGCTGATGGAAACAGCTCTAAAACATGAGGCTAATATCTTAAGGAAGTAACACTTGTGGTTGAGTTTCTATGAGCCGAATTTATCTAAAGAAGATACCGATCCATAATATGTCTCAGTCTGGATTTATAAAGTGATACTTTTCACCCAGGGAGGAAATACATATTTAATTTGGGTATTTTTGAATGAAGTCTGGTATGCCGAGGATAAGCATGCAGAACAGGAGCAGTTAATGTAACCGGTTGTTCCTGTCAGTAATCAGGTCTACTGCCTAATTATAAAAGGCAGAAGTGAGTAAACATGTTGACTATAAAACCGCAGTCATGCGGACAGAGCAGGAGGCAACACATCCAGCAGAGGAGAAGAACACATGATGTTGGGAGGAAGTCACGTTTGTGATTGAATCTATAAATGCTGCCGAATTTATCACAAAATGTTTCAGATTCAGAATCTTTTTTAACAATTGTTTAATTAAATAATTGCTTCCACCCAGTGGGGAAATGAATATTATTTCAGTTCTTCCTGAATGAAGTTGGACACATGAGGACAGGAGCAGAGTTTCTCTGTCAGACTGACTGTTCACAGTGTTAGTTTACTCTAGTTTCAGACTGTTTACACTGTTTCTGTTCACATGTTGACCCGGAAGCAGGTTAGCTCAGGCTAACTGCTAACACACAGACAACAACACAGTGTGACTGAGAGAACTGAGTAGAAGCCAGACTGAGATCTGAACGGAGACTGTTTCAGTCAGAGACACACTCACCTCTGCTGTCTCTCGTCTCCTGGTTTCAGTAGCAACTAGTCTCTCGGTCAGCAGGTGAAGTTGATGGAGTTGATCACTGACTGACTGCAGCTGAAGACTACGAAGAAGCTCAACAAGTCACATGACAGCAGCCGGTCACATGACACCCCACCCATCAGACTGATCACGTGATCATGATGCTATAACCAAGGCTTATTGAGCCGAGTATAGAAGCAAAGTGACGAAACTCTGGTGCTTTTTTGACAACAGTCGCTAGATGGCGCTGCCGCCATTTTGGACTGAAAACACCAATGAGTCTGTGTCCATGGATGAATAAAGAGACGTCTGTAAATCAGAGGATATAAATCAACTTCCCAGTAGGAACACTTAAATATCCCTCATTTAAAACATGATGTCCTAAAAGTAGTAAAATGAACTAACAGCTGAATCCAGAGTTATTTTCCTCGCCATAATGAACGGTCATCAGACCCACGGGACTGCACCGCCCTGCACGCTCATATGACAGCTTCCTGCTAGCTGTATGTGGCTGTAATAATGGATCTATTGGCTGTAATTCATCACTTTTATTATCTTCTACTACACCCATGGGCTGTATGCTGTCAGCCTGTACCGTGGTGGATGTGTTAACGTCTCTGTTCCCAAACAACCGGCTATCGGCCAGTAGCTAGTAGCATGACATCAGCAGAATTTAATGGGGTTGTAGGTTATTTACTAACACGCAGGGCAAAAGCACAGGACACAACCTCTTCTACATCCATGGTCTGTGATCTATTGGACCCTCTTCTACATCCATGGTCTGTGGTCTATTGGACCCTCCTCTACATCCATGGTCTGTGATCTATTGGACCCTCTTCTACATCTATGGCCTGTGGTCTGTTGGACCCTCTTCTACATCCATGGTCTGTGGTCTACTGGACCCTCTTCTACATCCATGGTCTGTGGTCTATTGGACCCTCTTCTACATCCATGGTCTGTGGTCTATTGGACCCTCTTCTACATCCATGGCCTGTGGTCTATTGGACCCTCTTCTACATCCGTGGTCTATTGGACCCTCTTCTACATCCATGGTCTGTGGTCTATTGGACCCTCTTCTACATCCATGGTCTGTGGTCTACTGGACTCCATTTTGGATCCTTGACATGAAAAAGTTTGAGATTTCTCTCAAAATCAGTTTGCTGGATTTTTATAACTTCAATTTATGTACATCACTCACTTTATGCTCTTCTAGGAAGCGGCCAGGTTGTTTAATAAGTAATAGTATGCATATTTGTAATATTTTTATTGTTCAACACAGGTGATTTTGGTAGAGGCAATAGACAATAGAATAGAAATAATTTTTACTTTGGTACTGCACTTTGTAGGCGGACGTTTTACTGGCGTCTGGTAGTCGCCTTCAGTCCAAAATGGAAGAAGCGTAGCTCAGCCTCTAGGCAGTGATGTTGCAATGGAACGAGCAATTGACTTTCACTTCTTAGCAAGAACGTCTTGTTTTGCCTGTGACTCAAACCTACACCGTATGTGCGCTGAGGGTGTAGCCAGTAAAAAGTTAAATTCTGCAGCACAACCAAAAGGTTATAAAAAGTAGCCGATAGTCAACTGCATTTCCGTTGTGAAGATGTGCATGCATCATCTTTTTCCTAGTCTGAGGATTTTACCAATTATCTGTTTGCAACATTATTTTGGATGAATCAATGGACAAGTGTGTATTTGACAGTGTCACTAACTTGTGAGGTAGGGCGGCGCACTTTGCCTGGAGCAGATGACCATGTAAAGCAATCCGGTATGAACTGAAACCTTGTAGCCAAAGTAGAAAAAGACGTTGGAAACAACGGTCAGAAGCCTGATGGTTCTGCTCACAGTAAATACTTTTACATACGTTGGTACCTCATTATTTGACACTTTGGCCACGTTTAATATGAACGTCTGATATTGTAACGTTAAAATGACAAAAAATAAGGTAAAGCATAATAGGTCCCCTCTAAAGTGGTAATCCTAAAGATTTCAGTCCTGGTTGATTGAGAATTTCTATTTGAATGAACTTAATTAAATTGTGCTCAGAGTTTAGCAGTCTGGAGTTTTTTTTTTTTTATACATGAGCATAGAAATAGAATAAAATATATTTCTATGTACATGAGCTTCAAGTTGCAGTATTGTGTGCATTGTTCCATTTTTTATGTGTATGCAATGGAGAAAAAATGTAATACAACATTTTTTTTCCGGGAATGTCCCCACAGACGCCCAGTTCGTAATACTCAAATACTGCAAATATATAAATATTGCAATACTTTCAAATTAGTGGTCCATAGGCTCAGTCACCTTTGTGTTATCTCCTTCAGCAATAGCAACTTAACAGACATTTATTAAAATGAAAATCTTTGACATTACTTTTAAGTCCCTAATATTAATGAGTTAATCTGAGCTGTGATTGGCCGTTACTCCAGACTTGTATTGAACTGGTTACCATAGAAACTGAAAAGACAGCCAAGCTGAAATCAAACCATCCTGAAACTTTATTAAAAAACAGAAGATAAAAAAAAAAAAAATTCTATACAACAGTTGAGTCTGAGAGGGGCGGTGCTTCCTCAGGGCCGAGGGGGCGGTCTCATCCCAGAAGGAGGAGGTCCTAAAACAGCAGAGCAGAGAGGTCACATGGTCTGTTTACAGTGAATGACGTGATTAATGATGCGGCAATCTCATTGGCTCCTCAGACTGCCTACAAAAGCCGTCTCAGTGGACACAACTTACCTCTCATGCCGGGGGGCGGCGGCCTCATGCCTGGTGGGAGCATCCCCATTGGAGCTCCTCGACCCGGCGGCATCCCCATCGGAGGACCCATCGGGGGCCGCATGCCAGGGGGTGGACCCATCATACCTGCATGGGGAGAACACAGGAGGAGTCAGGTCATGGTTCAACGTAATTTTTTTTTACCAATTCATTAGTTAATGGTCAACCAAGTTAATAGTCATGTTTAATCAAATTAAGTTGCTTTTTATTTTGCCAATCTAATGGTCTGCCTGTGAAGAACGAGAGCCGTTCAGCAGATGCTCAGCAGGCAGAGAGAGAGAGAGACAGCGAGGGAAAAACAAAGTGTAGAGCCGGCTTATTTCACATCGAACTCTGAATGAAGGGTTTATTTTGACCAAACCAAAGTTTCTGATTGTTGGAACAGTGGAATAGCTAATCAAGATGGTTTTATTTTGTTTGTGTCGAGTTTGAATGAAGTGCATTATACGATGAGTTAACAAGGCAATTAAGGTAGTGTAATTTCTTTGGTGAAGGAGAGAAACTTCAATTGAGAAGGGAATGGGTGTAAAGCCTCGGCCACACAGGGAACGCCAGGAGCGTGTGGCTGCTGCGTTACCTGTTGTTTTTTATTTCGTTGTCCGTGTTAATCGGGTTAGAGCAGCCACACCGCCCGCGTGAGACACGTGGTTTGGCTGCGTGTCAGCTGCGTCTCTTCTAGAGATTCGAGGTCTCGCCTATTTTTAACTCGAGCCGTGCACGGTTCACAGCAACAACAGACAGCAACATTACTACAGTTTCAATGTCTGTATATGTAGAAAATGTTATGGAGATGGAAAAAAGTAAAGACTTATTTTTAAATCAACACTTCCTGCTTTCATTTCAAAATAAAAGCCCTCAAGCGTTTTTTCTTTGGACAGAATTCCTTCATTTGTTAAAACAAGGCTTTTATTCTGAAATATGTGCAGGACAGTGTTGTAGAACATGCAGTGATTTGCAGAGCTCCATGAATGAATAAAGTACAGGGTTTTAATTGTGGATTATTACTATTATTTACAAATTACCACACATTTAACCTTTTACTGTCTAAAATAAATATAAATGACATTTAGAATGAAATGAAAGGGCCATTATGAAAGGCAAACTATGTAGAAAGAAAGGGCTGGCAGCAGCAGCTGCAGCAGCAGAAACGCAGCTGGTGTGAACATCCGACATGCCAATCACGCAGCCGCCCCCTAATGCTTCATCCACAGTCTTGTCACAGCAGTTGAAAGCACAGTGCTATCACCAAAACATGACATCACATGTCCACTCACCAGGAGGGGGGGCTCCTCTGCCCATCGGGGGTGGGGCTCCTCGTCCAGGTGGGTACTGTGTGGGAGCGCCGGCAATACTTGCTCCTGCTGCTGCCGCGGCAACCGTCCCTCGGCCCTGCGGAGTCATCACCTGGAAAAACACAGGAAGCAGTCATCACCTGAGCACGCGCACACACACCTGAGCACAGAGCTGTTGTTGCCATAGTTACCTGCTGCGAAGGTCCACCCACGCCTCTTACAGGCCCGGCAAGCCCGGCCGGAGCCTGAGGCATCGGAGCTCCTGCAGGGACGCCACGGCCCGCTGCCCGACCAACACCTGGACCACCAGCCACGCCCGCCAACGGGACACGAGCTATACCCGTCTGTAGGGTAACGAACAGAACACAGCAGTTTAGCAAATATGAAATAAAGTTTATTTGAACAAATTTATCTACGTTGAGAAACTTATAATTAAAGACCCAAATTATCAGTTTTTACCATAGACTACGTGTGTGTGTGTGTGTGTGTGTGTGTACACACACACACACACACACACGCCTGAGACAATCACAAGTCGAGCATGGCCGCAGCTTGCTAGCGTGAGGCACCTAGCTGCTATGTTAGCACCGTGGTAAAGGCGACCATGGTCCTAACGTAGCAGTTAGGTGGTTAGAAAGACAACATCTAACCATAGTATCTATCTATCTTATGATCAAATTGACACATGTTCTATTACACAGACTGGTGACATTATGGAAATTTAAAGGTTATATCTCCTCTTTTGTACAATTCACGAGCCTCCGGCTAAGACTACTTCACTCAGAGCAGCTGTCAATCACAGCTGCCCATCAGGACGTCACACCACCTTTTTATGGCATCGAATAACTAATTAAAACCAAACTTAAATTTTTTTGTGAAAATGTATTTGACGTGTACTTTGACTTTTTAGTGTGGTCCATGTCTCATCCACTAACATGGAGATGGGATGTATCACCTATACTGCAGCCAGCCACGAGGGGGCGATCCAGAGGTTTTGGCTTCACTTTTGGGGAGCTGACATGTCGTCCATCTTTATATACTACAGTCTGTTTTTTACATAACAGTTCTGATGACATCACCACAGGTCTGTCTCCTATTGGCTGCAGGGTTCCACTTACATCTTTAGGGGGCGGGCCCTCAACGGTCATAGAGACCAGGTTCTCCCCCCTCAGCAGGACCAGACCCAGAACCCTCTTCTCCTCTCGCTCCGGCTGCTTTGAGTTCTTCGGCCTGAAGGACGACAAAAACGCATTCATTATCCAGCATGCCTCAGTGCTGCCCAGAGGTCACATTAACCTAATATTTTCAGGTCATTGTCATTGAATTTCTTTTAACAATGACTATGAATAACGGTTTTGCCGGTCCAGTCTACAAGGTTTGCTTTTCTGGACACCAGCTGAACAGACATTGATCACTATGACACATTCTGGCATATTATTGTGTATATATTTATATCGGACGCTATGGACCGTGCGCAATTTACTGCCAAGCCGGGGGGCTGCAACAAGAAGTAGATCCAATTTCATTTTCTTGCTTGCCACCTGTTAATTTAAGTGAAGGGAGTTAGCTCAGAAGTTAGCGACAACTTCTGCCCTGGCTCACTTAAGGTGGGCTGACCTTTAATGTGGACCAGCTATTCTAATTTTAGTTTTGTCGGAGTGGCTGCTGAGCCAAGTATGACACCTAGTGGTTACAGTTGGTATACCTGTCCAGTGTAGTGGCTTAATATCAAACTAAACTCTTAATGACCGTACAGTTGTCCCCCCCATTCTTTATAACAAACACTGAGCTCTCAGCTCATGACGTGTTTTGAAGACGCAACCGTGTTTCCCTGATATTCATTCTGCTGCGCCTGGGCTGTATATTGGTAGGAAAAACCCTGGAAGGTGCTGATCAGCTGGAGGTCCCAGAATTCTGTTGACCTTTGACCTGAAGTGTTGGACTTACTTGATCTTCCTGAACTCGTCACAGTCACACAGGATCAGGTTCATGTGTTTGTCGAAGGCCTTGAAGGTGCCGATGAAGATTCGCCCGTCCTGCAGGATGCACCTCATCCTGAAGTCAATGTGCTGCAGCATCTTGCTGCTCTTACCCACCGTCTGAGAAACAATCAGAGACAGACATTACTAGGACATCAACACCACCACACACTGTTCCAGGGGCACATTCAATCTGAAAACGGTGTGCACTGTTTCGCTACGGTTTCCGGGTTAAACGAAATGTTTCCTAGAAGCGGTGTGAAGCGGGCTTTGAGGTTTGGATGTATTTTTTAGCACTTTTATTAGTAAAGAAATGTTAAACGTTACTCCAGTTCACTCTCCCTGTGTATAACATTAACACCATCGACATGCGCCAGCTTGGCTGGCTCTGCAACGCGAGAGTGCTTGCAGACGAACGGCGCCCCTTTGCCGGGACTCCTCGTTCTCTCACTCCGTAGCGGCGTGGAATGAGACTGGCACTGGACTGCATGAGCTGCCGGCGCTGCAGTGCAGAGGAGCCGATCGGCAGGGTTTCATTTTGGGAGCCTTACGTGATGATGTGTAATCAATCCACTTGACGTGGGCGGCCTCACCCACAGGCACTTTCCCCCGTGCACTTTTGTTTCTCATTCAGAGAAAATTACTTCTTTTCCCGTCATGATATCAATGTACACGCAGGATCAGCCTTACGTCTCCAGCTGGAGAGCAGACATTTGGCGAGGCAAATTAACACGGGAGTAAAGTAAAAAACTAAACAGAAATTCAACTAACGTTAGTCCATCAGTTTTAAAATGTTTTCCTGTATGTTTTAATGTATGAAAAGACCCCAAATGAACGCTGTAGGTGGACTACTTGATTACTTTAAGCTAATTATTTAAACAGCGTTTATAGAGGAACGATTCTGTCCCAAGCTGTTGATCACTATCAGCGGTTGATCACTGTAGCATGGCTCTCGCATTTATATTGAAACTGAAAAAAGGTAGCAGCAGGTTAAACTACTGTTAATTTAACTTGAATAAAAGTTGGTTTATTATATTTTTTGTTAATTATTGCACTGCCTTGTATCTTGAGAACTGAATCAGCAGGTCCTGAAGTTACACTTTTTATAAATTCAAATAAAAGCGGTATGTATTTGCCATAAATGGTTGTTTACATCCATAATTCCCTTACAAGAAAACTTTGCGGAATCCTGACCTGCACCGTCCAGTATCAGATATTTATTTCAGTCACACTGACTGAATTTTTGGCAAAAAAAAGTTACAGTATTGATTTCAAGGCATTGAATCGTATTGTATTGTATCGTTCTAGATGAGCCAAATATCGTCCTTGAATCGTATCGGAACCATGGAAATTGATACGTATCGTATCATTATAAGAACGTTATTAAAAATCGTTACACCCCAAGTGTTCAATGTACCATTGTTTCCATTTAAATAAACATTTTGCTACATTTTGTCGAGGCTGAACGCGTCTTAGATGCTACTGCTGGTTTGTGTATCTGAACAGGAAGTGATCATTACTGTGCTTGTTAGCGTGACTGTTAACCCCCTGCACACTGAAACAGCAGCTCACATTCAAAGAGTCTCTAGAAGAAGAGTTCCATCTTCTCCAGGACATTTTCAGCGATGATCTAGCTGGTATGGCAGAGAAGGATCATGCCATACACTAATGACTCAAATGTTTTACTTTCTTTGTCCATATATTTTATTCCAACTGAATCTAAAGCTATTTGTCTGTAATGTTACGTCTGTAAAGTATTATTTAATATAATAACTGAACTTTGAGACTGAATGTGATGAAAGCTGAGAAATCATTTGGAGTTCAGATATTAAAGATGGCTGACCTGTTGCTTCTTTTTTAGGATGCACCAATTTATTGGCCGAACATCGGCTGATATTTGCCTCGTTGACTATCGTTTTTTATCTATATATCTATATCTATATATAGCTCTTTAAGGTGCAGTGTGCAGGATTTGGCGACATCTAGAGGTGTAATTGCTGATTGCAACCAACCCCCCCCCCCCCCCCCCAGCTCACACCTCTCTTTCCAAGACTGCTGTAACGTGAGATGCTGAGTGCAAAACCGTCGTTCACCTCACTCAGTGGCCATCCTTACCATAATAACACTACTTTAGGAGCAACGGATACCAGGCGGTGGCTGGTGGTACCACGGTTTAACATTGCGGATTTCACAAGCGTGTGAGAGAACTAGGGTGGCCTTCAGGTAACGTAAAAACTAGGGATGCTCATTTTGAAAATTTCTTAACCGATAACCAACCCTCGTTAACAGATTATTAACCGTTGACCAACAAGATTTGTGCCTCGCGTCCGCTGTATGTCTACCCGGCGTAACAACACTCTGTCTGTCCGGATTAACAATAGCGATTGCCTGATAAACAGTGTGTATTTGTGCTACGTTAGCAGCTCTAGCATTGCCGGAGGCTTCTTGCTCGCCACCGCCACACACATACAGTCTGTCAACGCTACGTAACTTTAACGACTGTCCGTGTGTGTGTGTTGGCGGTGAGTGTGAGGTTGTTGGTGGCGTTATAGCTGTGAACATAGGTGTAGCAGTGTGTGTACACTTTATCTGTTGCTGAATAAATGAAACGAAACTACTGCTCCTCAGCTCAAGCAAGCCCCAAGCGAGCCATAGGCCGTAGCCAACTTCCTGTATCCTGCAACCCCGGCGTCGCCTCTTAAGGTTGACCAACTTTTCTCCTTAAAGTGACGAGCCGCTCAGCTTTTCAATTAATTATAAATATTTATTTTAACTGTTTTAACCGATAGCGTTAATCGGTTAAAATGCTTAATGTCGGTTAAACGGTTAATTATGAACATCCCTAGTAAAAACACAGATAGCTCTATCTAGAGCCGGTGTTTGGTTTGTCCGCTCTGGGCTGCTGTAGAAACATGAAGGAGCAACATGGCGAACTCCGTGAAGAGGACCCGCTCCCTATGGAGATATGAAGGGATCCATCCAAGATTACAGAAACACAACAATCAATAGTATCCGCTGATTAAACACTAATGAAAATATAGTCATGAATATTATATTAAATTCTGCAAATAGATCCTCTGATAGTTATACATTGCTCCTTTAAAGTGTGACTCTGGGGGACAGAGTTTAACTACAAAAGGACCCAGCGGATCAATACTTATTGATTATCGGTTACATTAGTGTCGACACGTGCAGACAGAGTATCATTAAACTAACGTTAAACAACTTCATGGTTTGCTCGTAGCTTCATTCGCTCAGTGTACCGTCGGTGACCCGGTAACGTTAGTCTCTCCGGTGTGAACAAAGGTTACCCGGTGTATATGTAACGTTAGTTAAACTGAAGCTCTAGAACGAGCATGGACTCGTTTCATTCTTCATGATACCATGGTGATCACAACACCGGGGAGCTACCGTTAGCAGCTAACAGCTAACAAACACCGCGACCTGTCCCGGTAAATCACCGGCTGGTCGTTACACAGAAGCTCGTTAACGGACCAAACCGGTTAACACTGAAGATTAACTGATTACTGATGGTATTCCTGATGATTTTAACAGCTCTTGACTCGGCGCGGTGCTGCACTAACGTTCAGCCGACGTTCATTCAAACTCCCGCCATTCTTGTGATAAAACCGGTAAATTCTGTATAAATTCGGTGACCTACGGGACCGGCAGCCAGTGGACAGCCTGCCCGGTACACACTCACCATGTCTGCGGTTCTGATGGCTCCGATTCCCGACGGATTCACCGAACAAACCCAAAAAATTAACCCGCGGAGATTCCGCCAGGCCCGTCTTTATCAAAGATTCACAGGAAGTGACGTACCGCAGCGGAAGTGTTCCTACCGATGGTTCCTACCCGGACAAAGGAAACACAACCCGGCCTGCAGCCGAAACTACAGTTCCGCTGAGTTTGATCAATATTGATATATGCAGCAATGTATACTTTACTCTTATAGTTAATCAAATGAGAAACAGTTTTTAATAAGACTATCTTTAAATTGTCCACAAACAGTTATGGCCCATGTCAGAAAAGGAGAACAACATTAACAGCAATAGAAACAGTGTAAGTACAAATAACTTAAATGCACAACATACAGGGAAATAAAATAAACACAAGATAAACAATTGGGTTTTATTACAGTAATAAAGTGCACAGAACACCGTTTTCTTTGTTTTCATTATTTCATAACTTAAACTCATATAACTCATAAATCTTCTCAGTCTAAAATATAAACTGAGCTAAACATAAAGCTCAACTGAAGCAAAGTTCTTCCTTTTTATTTTGGAAGAATGAAACCAAATGTGATATAATTCCTTGAAATATGAAACTACAGCTAATAAGATACAACAATTACAACAGTAATAAGATATAAGGAGCACGGCTCTTCAAAAAAATATACATTATTAATTATAAAATTATATATAAAATAATAAGCATAATATAAAATCATTTTACTAATTTAATAGTCGCTTTACAAACTAAAGAAATAGAAACATATCATATCCAGTTGAAATATTTATTTATTTATTTATTTATACAACTTCAGATAAACTTTAGAATATGTTTTCACACTTTCTGATCATTTATTTGTATTCTACCTGTTTCTCTTTGATGATGTCACACTCTGGTGTCTTTTATCATATTAATTATAACATGATATATAAAACAATAAACATAATATAAAATAATTTCACAAATGTAATAGTCGTTTAACAAACTAAAAAAAATAGAAGCAGATCATATCCAGTTATTTATTTATTTATATAAACTTTAGAATATGTTTTCACACTTTCTGATCATTTATTTGTATTATACCTGTTTCTCTTTGATGATGTCACACTCTGGTGTCTTTGAGGAGAATAGCCTACTTACTGTAAATAAACATTAAATATATGTTTTATTTCCTATGAATAATTGTTCTTCTCAGGTGAGCAGGTATGTGTTTTTTTATTTACTATAGATATAAAATAAAACAAAACCGATTTATTGTCAGTGTGATAAACAGATCAGTGTGTTTACATGTCAACTGATCAGGTTATTGATCAGGTTATTGATCCTCTGCTCTTCATCATCAGTCTGAAATTTCCCATCATCCCGCTGCGGGCCGGTTGCCATGGTAACCCGGGCTCCCGCCGCCGGCCGCGCGCCGCAGTGAGCAGCAGAGAGACGGAGGAGAGAGACGGTGAGTCACCGAGACACCGAGACCAGCCCCGGTCAGCGACCGACCACCGGCTACCGGCAGCCAGCGACCGACCGAGCAGAGCAGAGACACCGACAGACCTCCGGTTAGCCCGGTAGCCTCCCCGCTGCTGCTTCTGCTGCGGAGGAGCGCGACGACCGCGGACTGTTAATGAGACTGATGACGGGCAACTACCGCAGTGTTGCTTCAACCGGAGACACCACGGCAACCACAGCAACTACAGCAACTACAGCCACAGCAACCAGACTGTTGCTGCAGCGCTGCTTCAGTCGGACGGAGACTACAGACCTCCAGCAACCAGACCGACCAGACCCACGAGCAGCACCTGCACCTGCACCTGCAGCAACCAACAACCACACTGTTGATGTTTGATGACGACCATGTTGCTTCAACCTGACAGAGACTACAGCAACTACAGCAACCAGAGCGATAGCAACACGACCTGCAGCAACTATCTATAAAGCAACCAGGCCACTGGTGGTCCACAGCTGCAGTGTTGCTGCAACTTAAAGGGAGAATACAACAACAACTACAGCCGGCTGATGTTTAATAACCACATATTGTTTCCACCTTCAAGGACTACAGCAACTACAAATACAGCAACGTGCAGCAACTTGTAAATAAATAAACTGTTGTTGTTGTCTAACAACCACCATGTTGCTTCAGCCTGAGGGAAACTACAGCAACTAGCAACCAGAGTGTGGATGTTTCTTCATCACTGTGTTGCCTCAGTGGGACACGACAGCAACTCAACCTGCTACTACATCTACAGCAACCGTCAACTCAGCCTCCATCGTCCAGCAGGTGAGCAGCAACACGTCACTGTCAACATTTACAGCTCTCCACCAATAAGGTCACAGCCGTAGTAGTGATGTCACAGCCTCAGGAGTGATGTCACAGCCTTAGTAGTGATGTCACAGGCTTAGGAATGATGTCACAGCCTTAGTAGTGATGTCACAGGCTTAGGAGTGATGTCACAGCCGCAGTAATTATGTCACAGCCGTAGTAGTGATATCACAGCCTCAGGAGTGATGTGACAGCCTTAGTAGTGATGTCACAGGCTTAGGAGTGATGTGACAGCCTTAGTAGTGATGTCACAGGCTTAAAAGTGATGTCACAGCCGCAGTAATGATGTCACAGGCTTAGGAGTGATGTGACAGCCTTAGTAGTGATGTCACAGGCTTAAAAGTGATGTCACAGCCGCAGTAATGATGTCACAGCCGTAGTAGTGATGTCACAGCCTCAGGAGTGATGTCACAGCCTTAGTAGGGATGTCACAGCCTTAGTAGTGATGTCACAGCCGTAGTAATGATGTCACAGCCTTAGGAGTGATGTCACTGCCTTAGTAGTGATGTCACATTCTTAGTAGTGATGTCACAGCTTTAGTAGTGATGTCACAAGCTTAGGAGTGATGTCACAGCCTTAGTAATGAGGTCACAGCCTTAATTTTTTCTTTTACACAAAACTTTATTTAGCAACAAAGAAAATGTAGTGTCTTGCCCAAGGACACTTTGACATTTTTTTTTTTTTTTTTTATTGAGAAATTTACATTACAATACAACTACAAGGGAACAGACAAGCCTGGGAATTGGCAAACAGTGCATAAGAGTGTGGATGAAGAGAGAAGAAAAACAAAACAAACAAAATAAATAAATGAGGGAATGTGGGAACGGTGCTAACAGTGCTAGGGGTTCTCTGTAAGGTTAAGTTCCTCAACTAACATTGAAAGCTTCATAAGGACACTGACATGTGGACTGGAGGAGCCGGGGATCAAACCACAGACCTTCTTATTAGTGGATGACCAGCTCTATCTCCTGATCCACAGCCGCTCATTTTTATGTTGAAAATTAAATAATGATAATACAAAAAAACAAAGAAAATCTTCAAATAAATAAGGACATAAATTAGAAAAGAGCAATTAATTTGAGTTCAGGGTGTCACAGCCTTAGTAATGATGTCACAGCCTTAGTAATGATGTCACAGCCTTGGTAATGATGTCACAGCCTTAGTAATGATGTCACAGCCTTAGGAATGATGTCACAGCCTTAGGAATGATGTCACAGCCTTAGTAATGATGTCACAGCCTTAGGAATGATGTCACAGCCTTGGTAATGATGTCACAGCCTTAGGAATGATGTCACAGCCTTGGTAATGATGTCACAGCCTTAGGAATGATGTCACAGCCCTAGTAATGATGTCACAGCCTAGGGGTCCGAAAATGAAGGTAAGCTCAGGAATATTGGAATTTTCCACAATTTTAATATAAAAAACACAACTTTTAATTGTGAACTTATTTTGGGGGAAATAAATACTAAAAAACAATACTAACATACCGATAAGATAACTGATAATCTCCCATTTTTGTATTTTAAAAATAAGTTTATAACCTGCAGTTTATGGCATGCACACCTGCGGAAGAAGAACGGCTTAGATGTAGTGAGCAAAGATGGAGGATTTAATATTCCATAACTGACATCTCTAATGTTAACACAACAAAAACAAAGAATAGTTCTGACTCTTCAAATGTAAATTTTATTTTTTTTTCTGGTAAAGTACTCCTGTGGGCGTTGATGTTGCAATGGAACGAACAATTGACTTTCACTTCTTATCAATATATGTTCCTCGTCAGCGTGCTGTTCTTCTTCTTTTGTGTTTATTGGTGGAATCGCAAACCAAGTTTAAAAGTGCATACTGCCACGTACTGTATCAAAGTCTGTAGATGCTGTGCTTGTTAAGTCAATGAAAGCAATTTGGCTTCTTATAATCAGCTCAATTTATCGGCTGTAATTTCATTATCGTAATATTACATAATATATATATATATCATGCATCCCTAATACTAGGTCTTATGGCATGTTTTGGTTAAAAGTGTGCCCATATAATTGAATTGTAACCTGCATGGCATTCAGCACCACTCTTCCAGCACATATACTGATTATTCTCAAAGAGTCAAAGAGTTTTAATCAATTATTAAAGTATTACTTTTAATAAAAATCTATTTCCATTCATCCCTTATTGTAAAACATTTACAGTAATTTATAAATTACCTTTTCACTTTAAACCCTAAGTTTGCACACAGCCCACATTGTCAGAGTGCCTTTCCCCCATTAGTTAACTGGCTAGCTAGCTCACTCACATTTAACATTGTATGTTTTTGACAAATTAATGGATTTATTTGTTAAATTACTGGATTATGTCTGTTTATGATATGGTAAATACAGCCTGAGCTGTCCCATGGCAAGTTTCCACCTTGGATATTCCCAGAATTTTGCAGCTCTACTTGAGTAATGTCACAGCCTTCAGCTGAAGGTTCTGTTAGAACCCGTCTGGTTCCCTGCTCCCTCTACAGCAGGCCCTCTGTAGTAGACAGTACACAGTAGTACACCGTTTACTACACGGTACAGTGACATCAATGACAGCTGAGTCACATGACTGTCATTTACACATCGAACATGTGAAGCAGTGCATTGTGGGATTGTTACAAGACAGCGTACATGTTGATAGACACTCGTACAAAATGGAGGACAATTAATAAAGTGACACATGCAAGAAATATGAGCAGGTCTCAGACCTACTGGAGACAGACAGACCTGAGGTCTGTTTGTCTCTGAGCATCATTACAGAGCAGAGGACTCCTGCAGGAGACAGACTGACCTGAGGTCTGTTTGTCTCTGAGCATCATTACAGAGCAGAGGACTCCTGCAGGAGACAGACTGACCTGAGGTCTGTTTGTCTCTTAGCATCATTACACAGCAGAGGAGTCCTGCAGGAGACAGACTGACCTGATATCAGTTTGTCTCTGAGCATCATTACACAGCAGAGGAGTCCTGCTGGAGACAGACTGACCTGAGGTCTGTTTGTCTCTGAGCATCATTACAGAGCAGATCTTTCCGCTGTTGGAAACATTCTCAACCAATCAGAGCTTATAAGGTGGGATGAAGAATAGTGACATCATGTTCCTGTGACTGAGGCCTAAAAATAGCCTCCAGGTGTTGGCACCTGTTTGAAATGTTTATGCCTCTAACGACCTCTACAGCTAAGATTCAAAAGAAATACATTTAACACCTGAAGACTTCAGAGTAATAAAGATACAATGAAGCATAAATAAAAATAAAAAGCTTCAGATACTTTCTGTTTGTTTTACTGCTGCCAGTAAATCTTCATATATTTGAGTGGAGTCTGGTCTGCAGTCAATCCACACTGAGGGACTGATATCATCCTCTCTGCTCTGATCAGTCAGTGAATCAGCTGATCACACTGTTTCTGTTCACCAACATGTGATCACATCTGACTCATCTGATTGGCTCATCTGAGGTTCAGGCACAGGTAAAGCTGTTGCCATAGTAACTTCAGCATCCCCAGTGTCCCCTCCCCCAGTTACATAACAGCTGCAGTCTATAAATACACCAGCGTGTGTTTGTGTGTGTGTGTGTGTGTGTGTGTGTGTGTGTGTGTGTGTGTGTGTGTGTGAGAGGCTGCTCCATAAATTAACATCAACAATAAACCAGACAAGATAAATAGTAAATATATAAAGTGTCGGTATATTCGTCCCGAACCGTTCGGTTTCTAGGTTTGGCAGGTATTACGGTATACAAGGGTAATTAGAAATCCTGACAGCATGAATGTCAGTACCGTCATTAATACAGACGCTGTGCTTTCTATGATGCCTTATTGATGTGATGTATTGTAGAGCACAGCACGCGCCACCAGAGGTCGCTCTCTATGGTGTAACAGGCTGCTGAGCTCAGAAAGATGGCGACTGAGTGTTTTGGGTTTAGTCTTCTTCAATTTACAAAAGCAGTTTACCGCATGATTGTATTCAACAGCCAGTCTGCTACCACCACCCAAACACCATCTCCGTTCAGCCCACTGATGTGTCGGTACTAGTGTTGTACAGTATACCGATACTAGAAAGGTATCGCGATACCCTGCCGTTAAAAACGGTACGATACCCTGTATATTAGTACCGATACTTTAGGAATGACAGTGTTTTAATACAAGCCGTGAGTTGCGTCGATATGCGACAGCGGGGCAGTGTGTGTGTGCAGCGCTCTGCTTTAGAGGACACCATTAGGATTGGGATCCCGTGGGAGCAGGCGGTCAAAAAAATAACCTGTAGTGATAACCAGAAGGATGGAGTCAACAAGTGAAGTTGAAAAGAAGATTAAAGCAGGTCATGACCTGCTCACCGGCTGCACAGTGGTGTGAAGAGAGAGAAGAGTCACTCTCACCGGACTGCTTTTCTTCTCCGTCCATTTCACGTTACAGAGACACACGGTAAAATAATACTTTAACACGTGCTCTTTGGTGGATTATTTGTTTGCCGAATTACAGGAGACGCTTGGACAGATTCAGAAAAGATGGTGAATCTAATGTTGTCAGTACATTTGATTGGTAATTAGAGCCGCACTGTTATTTTCCTTGTTTTTTTAAGGGAGATCTGCTGATAGAGACACCAGCTCAGAGCAAGACTGTGCAGCTGGCGAGCGGTTCATGACCTGCTTTAATCTTCTTTTCCACTTCACTTGTTGACTCCGTCTTTCTGGTTATCACTACAGTTTATTTTTTGACCGCCTGCTCCCGCGGTATCCCAATCCTAATGGCGTCCTCTAAAGCAGTGCGCTTCACACCCACACTAACCCGCGGTCGCACATCGACTCAACTCACGGCTCGTATTAAAACACTGGCATTCTTAAAGTATCGGTACTAATAAAACAGGGTATCGTACCGTTTTTAACGGCAGGGTATCGCGATACCCTTCTAGTATCGGTATACCGTAAAACACTAGTCCCTTGACCTCTGACCTCAATATATGTGAATGACAATGGGTTCTATGGGTACCCATAGTCAAGTCAGCACACTGACACACTGACAGCTGTTGCTGCCTGTTGGGCTGCAGTTTGACATGTTATGATTTGAGCATATTTTTTATGCTAAATGCAGTACCTGTGAGGGTTTCTGGACAATATTTGCCATTGCTTTGTGTTGTTAATTGATTTCCAATAACATATATATACATACATTTGCATAAAGCAAGTATATTTGTCCACTCCCATATTGATAAGAGTATTAAATACTTGACAAACCTCCCTTTAAGGTACATTTCGAACAGATAAAAAAATGTGAGATTAATTGCGATTAAATATTTTAATCGATTGACAGCCGTAATTTAATTTTAAAGCTTACAACATCTGTTTCTTAAAGCAAAACTATAAGATTACATTTCATTCAGATTACATGCATGTGAACCTTTAATACCACAATTTCCATCACACCTGTTGTGTGCAGCGTAACATTAGCGAGTGTGCGGTCGAGAGACAAAGAGAGAGGGAGTGAGGGAGTATGAAGTTAGCGGTAACGCTACAGCTATGAATGTATTAGTGCAGTGTGTGTACAGTTCAGGCTATTTGTAGGTGAATAAATGCTACCGTGTCTTGCTTGCCACCTGCTGCTGATTAAAGTGAAGGGTTTTAGCCCTGAAGTCAGCCCCAATTTCGGCTCGGGCTCTTAAGATGGACTGGCTTTTAAGGTGGACTAGCTATTCTCATTTTAGTGACAAGACCTGTCTGTCTCTGTCTCTCTAGATGGGTGTCCTCTCAGACTGTCAGACTGATCGGCTGATCTGGAGTCAGGTAGGTACCTGCTGCTGTTGCTGTGTAGAGAAAGGCCGACCAATCAGACAACACTTCAGTAAGAATGAGATCTGGGGCTCATACGATACGTGAATATTCACTGTCAGTGTAACCTAAATGGTTAATTGATGCGGCTGACAGTGACTAGCATGGCTAGTTAACGTTAGCTTGAGCGGGAGGCTGCTGCAGTAATACAGTCATACATTAACGTTATAGCAGCATCAGACTGTCGTCTCCAGCTAAATCTCAGTTTATAGATCAAACAGTTGGTTATTAACAGACAACACTTAGCCTAACGGGATTTAATTAGTTATGTAGAGAAGTCTGGATAAGCAATATCCGGCCACTGTGTTGGACGGGGGAAGACTGAAGGGACATGGCGGCCATCAACCTTCATTTATTAAGGCAAGATCGCAAAATAATTATTAGACGTGTATAAAACAAACGTTTGTATAACAAGAGATGAATGCATACGAATTTGTCAAAATTATAATCCAAACATATGTAGATTGCATTGAGGTCTATGAGATCTTTGGTTTTCTTTCCCCCAAAAGGGGGCGCGGCCTAGACTTTTTGCGAAGTACCCGTAGGTGCCGGTCTGATGTGTGGCGAGCGCAAATAAAACAGCAGAGCTGGAAGACCGGCTTGCGGGTTCCCAGTCAGCTACAACAGCAACGGAGAGAGAGTTGTGTATAAAATGAGGACGTGTGTCGGCGTTGCTCCACCGTTGTAGCATCTTTGAATAAATGGAAACACATCCAACATGCTAACACGCATTCAACAGCATCACCGAGCTGTGCCGATCACTGGGACGAGGTAAATGCAACCCAAATTTAGTATTTTCAGTTTCATAGCATAAGAGATGCTTTTCACTTTAATAGTCTATTGTGACCTGTTGCCTTTTGGGAAAGTGTTCATACAGAAATGTTTGAAGTGTTCCTTATTTTTATAATGATATAAATAAATAGTTTACCAAAGTTGCCAGTGGGCAAAATGTAACCTCAGTGCCCAGCAGGATCGTGTCTGTCTTTGACACCAGCACTACTGTCTGTTCAAAAGAAATGAAAACAAACAGATCCTGATGCATTTGGTATTTTTACACTGTACCGAACCTACACGAATAGTTAAGAGTAGTTTTACTTAAGTGTTTTTTAACTTTTGTTTTTCTTCCAGTCGGCTGACAGCCTCAGGTTGAGTTAAGTTCCATCCACCGCTGGCCCTGTTTCCTGGTTCAGGTGAAGACGACAGCCAATAGAATGAGCCTGCTGAAGGAGGCGGAGCCTGGCCGGGAGATGGAAGCCAAGGTGAGATTTCTCATCAGCCCTAACTGCAGTGTCACCTGACATCATCACATCAGAACAGGTCCATCAGGGAAATCTAAACTCTAAACTTTATTAGATCTTCAACCAGAATTTAAATAAAGTTCTGAGAATTTGAATAAAGTTTTATTCAGTTCTTGGAGATGGAGACGCTGATCATTCAGCTGTTATTAACCCTTTGCTGTCATGTGTTCAGGTGCAGACCTGGGCTCAGTCTCTGGTTTACACTCTGGAGGAACTCGAGTGTAAAATCTGCTACAACCGTTACGACACTCGCAGCCGCAAACCCAAACTGCTGGGCTGTCTGCACCGAGTCTGTGCCAAGTGTCTGAAGAAGATGGTCGACATGGGTGAGTTCACCTGTCAGGTAAAGATTACTGACACATGGGGGGCTCATCAACTTGCCTACCGTGAATCAACAAGGCCGGTCGATGGTCTCCCTTGACACCAACCACAGCTGTAGACCTGAGACTTGTACTCTAGTCTCTAAGACTTAACTTGATTTGAGATTTGAAAGCAAAAGCTCTCCTCATCTTATTTCCCATGAATCAACTGTGAAGAAATGATTCACTAGTCGATGGCTTCCCCTGTCATCGACTGAAGCTATAGACTTCAACTCGAGTCAGACTGAGGTCACAAAAAGGATGTCTCACGTCTCTGAAAGACTTGGAATGACTTAATATTTTCTAATGACGACTTGTTAATTGACTTAGACTTGTCCTTAATGACTTAAGACCTGACTTGGACTTTAGATGTGAACTTGGGTCAGGTATTACGAAAAAGAGGACTTGACATCTAAAGTGTCAAGTCTCGAGTCCACCGTCATGCCAGAGTTCTGTCCAGCCAGTGGCTTCTTCTCCGAATCAGCAGCTGGTTACTGTTTCTGAGACCGACCGCAAAAATAACAACACAACAGTAAGCCGGCACAAAGTCGATGCAACACAACAGATAAACATCGGCCACTGCCATCAGCGAATGGCATCTTATTTGCTGATAGGCCGATGGCAGTCAACAAGGCAAATATAAATCGGTGCATCCCTAGCTCATTCTAAGCTAATGAAAACACAACGACTCTTAGTTTCAGGTGATTATACACTAATGAAAATGTAGTTATGAATATTAGATTCCATTTCTGCTAATAGAGCCTCTGAATTGTTACACACTGTTCGTGAAGTGAGTGAAGTTTTTTCAGGACTGAGTTCTGTCTCGAACCAATCAGCAGATACTATCCAGGCAATCAGATCCACAGCTAACCAGTACGACCAGTGTGACGCTTATTACATCTTTCTGACATCCTCCAGTGTGTCATGTGTCTCTCATTGGTTTTCAGGAGAGTCCTCACCGTCCGTCATCAGCTGTCCATTCTGTCGTCACGAGACCCACGTCCCCGAAGAGGAGGTGAGACTTTATTCTATTAACGAGGAGGTGAGACTTTATTTTGTTAACGAGGAGGTGAGACTTTATTCTATTAATGAGGAGGTGAGACTTTATTCTATTAACGAGGAGGTGAGACTTTATTCTATTAACGAGGAGGTGAGACTTTATTCTATTAACGAGGAGGTGAGACTTTATTCTATTAACGAGGAGGTGAGACTTTATTCTATTAATGAGGAGGTGAGACTTTATTTTGTTAACGAGGAGGTGAGACTTTATTCTATTAATGAGGAGGTGAGACTTTATTCTATTAATGAGGAGGTGAGACTTTATTCTATTAATGAGGAGGTGAGACTTTATACTATTAACAAGGAGGTCAAAGAAAGAGTTCTCTTTCTTCTTCTTCAGGTTTGGTTAATGGAGGACGACCGACACATCCTGGCTGTTCTATCTTGTCAGGACCGAGCCCGCCGAGGAGGAGGAGGAGGAGGAGGAGGAGGAGGAGGTGGAGGGGGAGGAGGTGGAGGAGGAGGAGGAGCAGGAGCAGGAGGGGGGGAGGTGGTGCTGAGTCCAAACAGTCTGACCGGTAAAATAACACGACGAGTCTCTTTTTTTTATGTTCATGTTTTGATTATAAAACTCCTCTCTGTCTGCCTGACTCACCTTCATATATGTTGCTTTAAAAATGTATAATGTTCTATTGTGGAGAATGACCTGGTTTTTGTTGTAATTTCTGTTTTTAGCAAATTTTCTTTTTGAAAATTCAAAACTTCTCTCTCTGTCTTTTTCTCCCTCTCTCCCTCTGCCTGACTCCCTCTCTGTCAGGAGGGGGAGGAGTTGTGGAGTCATCCCACCGCTCCTCAGACTGTCTGGTCATCACCATCATGGAGCTTCCTGAGGAGTCTCCATCCTCTGACTCACTGAGCATGCTCAATGTGGTGGGTCTGTACCGCCCGCCTAGCCTGGACTCGCTGCCCTGCAACCTGCCGGCTCAGAAGTGTCGCGCCTGGACCTCCCGCAGCTTCCCCCGCTGCCTGCTGGGGGCGCTCTGCCTGGTCAGTACATTCAGAACCAGTCCAACCAGTACCAGGAGGAAGGACAGACAGGCTGGCAGGTGTGTGTCTGATGTGGTGTCGTTGTGTGTTTGGACAGGTGTACTTCAGCTCTCTGCCTCTGGGGATTTACCTGCTGATGATTGGTCAGCTGTGGCTCGGCGTGGTCCTGGTGAGTCTGGTTCCCTCCACGCTGCTGCTGCTCGTCCTCTACGGCTTCTGTCAGTGTCTGTGTCACGAGCTGATGGAGGCGCTCGCCGCACGCACGCACACGCTGCCATGAAAACAACACACCGCTGCCATGACGACGGCAGCGCTCTGCCGTGACAACGACAGCGCGCTGCCATGACAATACACCGAACCATGACGACGACAACACGCGCTGCTATGACGACGACGCGCTGCCCTGACAACGACGACAACAACGTCGCTGCCATGGCAACGACAAGAATAAGACATCACTGCTGCCATAACCACGATAAAAAAAACACCTCACCGCTGCCATGACGACAAGAACACGCTGCCATGACGACGACGACAACACATCACTGCTCCTCTAACAAACACCATGAGAACTAACAAGACAGCTGCCATGACAACACAACAGTGAGAACCACCAGAACAAAGATTCAACAACAACCAAAACAACAGTCAGAACAACAACACTACGACCAGAACCAGCAACAAAACAAGTCACAACAACATTCACAGCATGAGCCATCACACACTTCAATCACACCAGAACCTGAGGCCTGTACTACGAAGCCAGTTCAACATACCCAGGGTACCTTTTCGCTATCTAACAACCGCGATCTTGCTAAGCGGTCCCATGATGGTGGTTATCAACTCAGTAAGTCCGAGGGGCTAATCGCGAACATGGACAAGTCTACTGATAGCAGAGAGGCATATTTTACAAACGAAGAGCAAACTATAATATTAGACAAATATGAAGAAGTTAAACACATAATCCAGACTAAGAGTAACCCAGTTGAAGCTGCCAAACGCAGGAAGAAGCTGGCAAAAAATCACAGACTGTGTAAATGCATAAATTATCAGGCTTATAATGTCACTGTCCCATCTACGGCACGAGTAGATCTGACTATAATTACATTTGTGTATTCCATTAAATGAATGTGTTGCTTGGATGTATTCTTAGGGAATAGAATAGAAGATATAGTTAATTCACTCCATTGGGGAAATTATGGTCTTATACTTTAAGCTGCAACCCCGGAGGTGTGAAACGGACTTGGGAGCAAATAAAAAATAAATATAAAAACATAATGCAAAGCGGTCAGCAGTGGTGGAAAGTAACTAAATACATTTACTCAATTACTGTACTTGATTAGGCCTACAGTTTTGAAGTACTTGTACTTTACTTGAGTATTTCCAGTTTCTGCGTCTTGACACTTGTAGACCTAATTCACTACAATTCAGAGAGAAATATTGTACTTTTCACTCCACTACACTTATTGGACAGCGTTGCTTACTTCACAGATCCAGATTAATGAGCCGAAATATAATCAACAAATAAATTATGTTGTATTATTATGGATAAAGTCTTGACTGCTACCCGGCGGTGTATATAAAAGAAAAAGTAGCCCGAAATTTACCAGCTTCAACATTAAAGGTGCTGAATATGGGATTGGGAGCATTTCTATTGCCTCCAACGACTCTCAACATGGCGAACGCGAGACACCAGTTCACAGCTAACAGCAAACAACGACGAAAGTGCTGACGCAGACAACAGTGTTTATCTGGGGGGTAACCAGAGGGTGTCTGCTATGGTTCAGCTGTAACCGCCGTATGAGAGCAGCGCAGAGCGGCACTTAAAGCATGCACGGCCGGGCCAGCGATGTAAACAAAGCATGGAGAAGCACTGATTACAACACACACAGAGGGAGAGCGACTTCATTCTCTGCTCAGGTAGACATTACTCCTCTATATCTTAACATAGCAGATAGTTGTTTGCTGCTATATTAAAGCTCCAAATATCTAATTTAGCACCTTTAAAGGACCAGTGTGTAACAATTAGGGGGATCTATTGGCAGAAATGGAATATAATATTAATAAGTATATTTTTTTCGTTTATAATCACCTGAAAATAAGAATCATTGTGTTTTCGTTACCTTAGAATGAGCCGTTTATATCTACATAGGGAGCGTTCCTCTCCACAGAGTCCACCATGTTGCACCGCCATGGTTCAACAGTAGCTCAGAATGGACAAACCAAACATTGTTAACTTTTCCTGCTTGGGCAGGAGTCGATAACATTACTCGGTCCCGCCGCCGCCGCTCTCTCTCTCTTGCTTCACCACTCACTTCCCACGCACATTCCCACACACTCTACGCACTGGCTCTGCTGCAACTGGCACTACAGAGGGACATTTGCATTTTCGTGTCGGCCACCGTAGCTCTCCAACACGCTTGGCACACGGGAGAGGCTTCAGTTGGTTGCAATCTCTTCACCTCACTGCTAGATACCGCCAGATCCTTACACTGCTCCTTTAAAGTAATGAACACATTAATGCATCAATAATTATAATCCAATAATATAATATATATTATTCTGAAATGGACCGTTCTGCATAATGAGTACTTTGTACTTTAAGGATATTTTGATGATAATACTTTTGTACTTCGGTAAGATTTTGAATGCAAACCTTTTACTTCGGGATTCACCGATCCGACTTTTTTTGTCCCGATACCGATAGCGATACCTGGGCTTTGAATATCAGCCGATACACAGTACCGATCCGATACCAGTGTTTAATTAATAAGCTGTATACCTCTCTGTGTGGAAGTGACTGTTCTTTTATGTGCAAGGCAACATCAGACTTAAACATTGCTTTCCTAACTTTGTAAAACAAAATGTGACAAATAAATGCATAGATATACATTTAATGAATTATTGATTATTAAAATAATAAATCGTACACCAGCAACTTGGTAAAAAAATCTTAAAAATTAACCAGAATTACAATTCAAGTGTAAACCTTTTTAATGCAGCAACAAATTGGTCAAAACTTAAACAGGAATTAAAATTCCAGTATACAATGTATGAAGTATATAAACAGAACTTCATTTAATAGATCGGCCTCGTTGTCAGCGATACCCGATCCAGCTATTTGAGTCAGTATCCCCGATATCTGATCTGTTCTCGGTGCATCCCTACTTCTACTCATGTAGAATATGTCCACAGCATACATAAAAGTACTCGTAGTAAAGTAAGGCAAGGCAATGCATAAAGTCTGCAGAACTGTAAGCACACAACTCTGACGTGTCGCGCAGCAACATACGGCTCAAGAAGCTGATTCAGATTCAGAAGTCAGTCCCTCCAACGACAATCTATATCTCATTAAAATTCATCAGAGAAAGCCAAAGGGCTTTGCCGGCTCTGAACACTCTTGTCCTCCAAGACACGCTCACGATCCGCAAACTGAACTTTGATTGGTCAGTAGACGGGGCTTTTATACATGTTGATCTGTTATCTGAAACATAACCTGCTCCAGAGCAGGTTAGGTGTTCAGACTAAGTAATCATGGCGATCTACCCCCGTAAGAAGTGAACCACAGTCGTAGGACTGAAAACCCTGAAGGGTTAACCGTGAAGTTACCTCGCTAACCACAAATCCTGCTTCGTAGTACAGGGCTCAGGACAACAACGGAACAACTCCAGAACCAGAACAACTGAATGACTCACCTATAGATGGACCCATCAGACGCTGAAACACCTGTCCACTCTGACCCCCGCCCCCCTCTGAATACCAGCATTACCCCCACCCCCTCGACCAGGACCAGGTGATGATATCATCACAGAGAAGAGGCGGAGTCTATCTCACTCATGTTTTACTGTGAAGGTTTTTTCTCTTTGTTGCCTCCTGCTGGACAAACCGAGAACAAACTTTTATTTTATATTCAGAAACAACAGACGGATCCAGACTGTCAGCTGATGTCACTGGACACCTGTCAGCCAATCAGCGGAGACGTCTGTCCTCTGGACATTAAAGCTGTTGTAGACTGAACACTGTACTGTGCAGGATGACAGAGACTTTAAATATCACAAATTAACCATGTTGGAAAACAAAACATGTAACTATTAATATGTGTGAGTCTGTAACTGACATTCATTGAAGCCTCTTGTTCTCTACTTTCTCCAGAGTCCAATACAGAGAGAGGTCCAGGACTGTTAGCCTAGCTTAGCACAAAGACTGGAAGTAGGGGGAAACTGTTAGCTAGCTCCATCAAAGCTGGCTTCCTGTCAAACTGACCTATATTCCATATTCCCACAATGTCGGCAGAGTGTGAAGAAAAGGAAAATCTCCCGTTATTCCGACTCCAAGTGTTCACACATTATTCTGAGATACCTTAATAAATACACATAATAATAATAATAAAGCCTAAATTAGCTTCTTTTTGTTGTGTATTTGTAGCAGTTTGTTAAAATACAAACCGTGTATAAATCCCTTTTTAATGATCTGAGTTGATTCATTCAATTTGAATGTTGTATTTTATTCAGATGTAACTGTTGTAACTGTAACTCTTCTGTGTGTCTTTTCAGCAGCTGAGAGAGATCACACCTGTCACAGATTTATGATACCCGTGTGTGTGTGTGTGTGTGTGTCTGCATTCACACGAGATCAGGCGGTGCAGCGAAAACGCAAGTCCTCCCATTCATTTTGAATAGGGGTAGTGCGTTTGGGCTGCGGCAGCTGCAGGGGGTGCCAAAAAAAGAACACACAGCGGCCTGCGGCGGAGAAGTAGGATCAGAATAAAATGTTTGGGGAAACGCGACCCGACATCATCGATCCAGAGCTGTACAGCGCAGCCATGAGGGAACAAAAGCCGTTAATCGTGGCAGTTAATGGGCCGTTAAAGTGACTCTCCCAGACCTCCGAACAACCCTGCGGCAAATCACCTGATGTCCTGTGAATCTCTCCTACGTGACCTTAACACATTAATCTGTGATATTGTCTGCAGAGAACAACACCGTTGGTGCAGAAATCATGATTGTGGATGTATTTCACAACATGTTTTCCACTGCTAATGTTAAATAATAAAATAACAACCACCGCATGTTAACAAGATATGATGTCATATCACGACCCGATGGGTCGCAGTTCTACACAAACATAGAGCCTCAAAGCTGTCTTTGTTTTTTGAGGTCAGCTCTGATCCACAGTGGTTTTTACGACTTAAATGTGTCGTGCTAGGTTTCTGCTGTTCTTCACCTGTGTCCTCTGAAAACACCAGAACGCACTGAGATCTGTAGAGAGGTGCTGCACCAACACACAGTCCTCAGATAAGAAGTCACTTCAGCGTTAAACTACCGCATATCTTTAAATTTACATTTCTGCTCCTACAGCTGTTCAATAATCAACATACAGTATATAAATAATTTCTCTTTTGATTAAACTAACAGTTTCCCCCTGCTTGCAACCTTTGTGCTAAGCTAACAGTTTCCCTCTGAGAAAACAGAACAAGATGATTAAATGAGCTGTTGTACTGTTCCTTTAAGTTTTCTGTCTTTTTAAAGTGCTATTGTTTGATTTGATGTTGATGATCAGGCGACACTATAGGGCTGCAGTCGAAAAGTCTTTTTTGCTTAGCAAGGTTCCTAACTGAGTGAAATGACCCAGACGTATCTCAGTAGCAGCCATGACAAGAGCTGCTCAAATAAAAAAAACAAGAATAATAAATAAAACTAGAGACTTTAATTTCTGAAGAAATCCCGGTGGTGAAAGCTGACGCTACATTGGATTGCCGGCTTTAATCTGTAAGAAGAAGGTGAAGTAGTAGGAATAGTTGGACAAGTGGGAATGGGTTTAATTTGTATGAAAGTCACAGAACAGTTGAATAATACCAATAATGTATCAAAGTTGTGGAATACTTTATTTATTTATTTTCTTTTTGAAAAGCTGACGCTATACTGCATTGCTGGCTTTAAAAGCTGAATAGTACCAATAATGTATTAAAGATGTGGATTATTTCAAGGTTTTTTGAAAAGCTAACGATACGCTGTTTTGCTGGGTTTTATCTGTAAGAAGAAGGTGAAGCAGTCGGGATACTTGGAAAAGTGGGAATGGGTTTAATTCATATTAATTAATGTCATTGAAAAGTTGAAATATACCAATTACGTATAAAAGATTTGGAATATTTAAAAAATTTTCCAAAAGCTGACACTACACTTTATTGCTGGATTTAAAACTTGAATAGTACCAATGACGTATGAACGGTGTGGAATATTTTAAAGTTTAAGTGGAGTATGAATCAGTAGATAGGAGTTGTAAATGCATGAAAAAGCATCTGAAGCATTATGAATAGTGTTAAGATAGTTACCCTCTGGGGCTTTTATTTTGAAAAACTAGGTCCATCCCTAGTTTCTTGTTAACATACAATGAGTCTGGGGCTTTTTGTTTTGAAAAATAAGTCTCATCCTGAGCTTCCTGTTAAGATACAGTTACTCTATGGGGCTTTTATTTTGAAGGTGTTGGGTGGGGGGATTGGGCATAATTAGACTGTCGGATGTCCATGGGAACAATATTCCATAGGAAAGAGATATGATAGGAAGGATGGGGTGCGTGGGGAGAGGGGGGGAGTCAGACGGAAACAGACTATGTGATGTAAAGGGAGGTCATTCCATAAGAAGGTGGTATGACAGGAAAACTTGCAGCAGTGTGTGATGAAACCACTCTAAACACGCTCAGTGTGTCTGCTCCGTAGAAAATCAACATCAGTTCGTTCAAGTTCAGTCTTAAAGTACAGTACTGACATCTCTGTGGTTGGTCTGCTGCTAGATTACATATACCATTCAGTATATGTAATGCTAAAACAGGCGTGTGTTATTACATGTAATAATCCAAATCTTTATTTACAGATTTAAGCAAGTAAGTCACATCTACCTGAGCTGATGCTCGATTCTTCATTTGTGGTTTCTCCAGGTTGAGGTTGAAGAGACTGGACACCTGAGAGAGGAGAGTTAAGCAAAACTTCACTGTAGTGCCAAAACTGTCCTTAGAAAGTTCCTCACCCTGTTAAACTTGCTACAGATTCTTTCTACTTTTAATGTATTTTTCAGGCAGTAAAGTTGTTCTGTTTAATAACCTCTATTGTTTCTATTCTTCAACTAGGCTATTCTGTGTTTTTTTGCTGTGTACTGTGAGATAGTCGAATGTGTTCACCCTCCATACCGGCAGAGTCCGTACCCTTTCTGTCCAGCCCATCTGTTCCAGTTGGATCGACTGGTTTGGCTGGTGAAGCTGTAGGCTGGATCTGAAGGAGGTAGCAGTCTGCTGCCGCCAGGGGGGGGCGTCTCGCCACGAAGTAAGCTGAATGTGGATTTGATGAGTAACACTGCCTCATGAACACGTCATCAGTTACACTGCGCATGTCTTAAAGCCTGTGGTGTTAATGCGCAGGCTGAGCGGAGTTATTAAAAAACATTCCCGAAGCTGGATCATGATCCGGATCGCCACCAAAATCTAATAGATTGCTCATTGTGCCACACCCCACCCCTCCAAAAAAATTCATTCAAATCCATCGCAGACTTTTGGAGTTGTCCTCCAAACGGACAAACCAACCAACCAACAAACCAACGCCGGTGATAACATAGCCTCCATCCTAGGCCTTTGGCCTTGTCGGAGGTAAAAATATATATTTTCCTTGTATTAACCGTTGCAGGCACTGCCTGGTAGTAACGTTACTACGGGTAAAATATGTGTGGCACGTTCAGTTTGCCTCTTTAATGTCAGCGCAGGTATGTATGTGTGTGTGTGCCACTTGGTACTTGGTTTAAGGTTCCGAATGGCGGGCCAGGCCCGTTGGCACCGCAAGCGCACACCGACGTCATGTCCATGTGCAAGCGCCGCGCCCCTAGTAGTTTCAGCAGGTCTGTTCCAGCAGCACCTGTGAAACTGAGTCTGAAACTAAAGAATAAATTATTTTCAGTCCAACAACGATCGAGAACAAACCTCTTCATTGTGATGACGGTAACGGGATAGAAAAGACTGGCACAACATCGCCTGACTACCTGGCCAGGTCCTTCTGTCTATAAATAACCCCGTCATGACGCAGTCTACCTGGACAGGTAAAATAAAAGAGTCTCTTGGGAGGACCTCAGCTGGCTGCAATTAAAAACACTGAGGATCCCCTGAGAGGAGAAGAAGAGTGTTTATAGAAACCTGACACACACGCACTCCTCCACTACAGGAGAAGAAGGTTGATGGAGTCGTGATCAGCAGCAGGTAGGACAACACACGATCTAAAGCTTTAAACTTCTACAAACCTGAACTCTCGGATGTCTCGATTACGACCTTGTCTCTGATTTTCATTATTATAACTATATAAATTCTATAATTTATTAATATTTATATCACAGATCAAATTCATTGCTGTCAGCTTCCTTTAAAATGTAATATTAAACCTACCACGTTTTAATAAGTCACTGATTATAAAGAGTTATGACACGGCTGTGTTGAATACTCAATTCTCATTGGTCAATCATGTGAATCTGCGGTCTGTAATTTCTGTATAACATACCGTTGCTATGGGCACAGTTCAGATGTCGGACTCTGGCAGACCGTTTTTGTGTCAATTGTGTTAATTGTGATTTCTTCAGTAAGTAGCCGTGTAATAAGCGGGATAATGTACAGCTAGCGGGTCATTGTTGTGAAAGAAACCCTTTCACTGTCGGGGATTCTTTCACAACAATGGCCGACTCACTGTACATTATCCCTCACTTAATACGTTGTTACTAATGTTTTATTAATGGATAATAAATTAGTAATGAGCCTTTTAATTAGAGCAATTTTTGGGTTGCCAGATTGTAGAAATCGTCCTCCAGCAGAACACTTTAATTTATTAATGAAGGCCTTCTTAAACCTGCAGTAGGCAGGATGTTTTTGGCATCATTGGGCAAAAATTCCATAATAACCTTTCAGCATATTGTAATTCAAGTGTTCTGAGAGATAATTAGACTTCTGCTCCTCCTCATGGCTCTGTTTTCAGGCTTTAAAAAATCTAGCACGTGACGGGAGATTTTGGCCAATCACAGGTCATTTCAGAGAGAGAGAGCGTTCCTATTGGCTGTGCTCCGGCTGATGGACGGTGCTTGGTATTTCCTCAACTGATCTCAACATGGCTGCCGGGTCACAAACTTTCTCATTTTACAGCTAAACAGTACACTATAAGAGAAATAGGCATTACTGTAACAGAATCTTGATTCATATTTGATCAACGCTGCCTAGTTTGACCGTTTGATCAGAGTTCGCGTGTGATTGACAGCTTTCAGATTACTTGTCTCATGCACTACTGTCAGGATATAGTGACCATTTTATAAAAAATACTTTTTTTTATTATATTTGCTCCAGTTCTGCCCACTGCAGCTTTAAGATGTAAATTTCTATTTGGTAAATTTTAAAAAGAGCAGCTTCACACCCAGGTGAGCTTGAAGCTCTGAAACACAGGCAGATGTTTCACAGATGTTTTGTGGACACAACTACTGGATTTTCTTTGGAAAAAAGTATAATATCATCAACAACACCAATCTTGGCTTGATTTCAGTAATAATAACCCTTAAACGATGACAACAGATCCATACACTTGTCCCTAGCTCACCTGCCCTCCTCCCCGGCAGGTGGGTGATAACATAATGAGCCGGTGGCGTCGTTCAGTGGACGAGCTGGCGGCGCGGCGGCGGCAGCAGAGTGAGTGTGAGCGTGCTCAGGAGGCTCTCAGTCGGGTCACTTCCTGTTTCCAGCAGCTGGCGGCGTCACTCGGCAGCTCGGCAGACTGCAGCTTCCTGCGAGAAGAGATGGATGACACGAGAGCACTAGCACACCAAATCTCCAGCGGTACGAAGACCTGTCCACCCAAACACCTGTTCATTCACCTGTGTCTGTCTGTATTTCACCTGTCTGTTTGTCTCTCTGTCTGTCTGCAGGTCTGTCCCGGCGGCTGGTGCGTCTGCTGTCAGATTGTGACTCCGCCCCCTCAGGTGTGGAGGAAAGACAGGCGTCAGAGCGTCTGTGGGTTCTCTTCCTGTCGGCGTTAGACAACTTCCTGTTTGACCTCCGTAAGGCCTGCTATCTGATTGGACGGTTCCCTCTGAGCCAGCGCTACGACAGACGCTCGCTAGTCAACACAGGTCAGTGAAGGCATCAACTTCCTGTGTGTGAAAGCTTTGTGATTGGTTGAGCCAGGTGTCTACCTTATTTCCTCACCTTCCTTCCTTCCTTCCTTCCTTCCTTTCCTTACTTCCCGCTGAATTGCTGCCAGGCTGTCTGAACCCTGGAAATACCTTAATGATCTGGAACTACTTAAAGATCCTGTGAACCTTTCAAGGACATCTGTGTGCTCCTCATGGATTCCTGGAGCTTCCTCAGAAATCCCTATATCCTTCACAAAGACCCTCTATAAGACCTCAATACCTTATCAAGAACTCTCACAGCCTCTTCAAGGTTCTCTGTCACTTCCTCTCTGACATCTACAGCCTCTTCCTTGAACATTTTCACTGATTCTTGGTATCTCTCCTTGGGGATTCATATTTCTGATGGTCCCAAAGAACTTTTGCAAAAAATCCTGGATATCCTTCCTTAAGTAGTTGAATCTCTTCAAGGACCAATAGACGTTCAAGAATAAACTGATGACTACTGGTATTTGTTCAGGAGGGACAACTGAAACATCCTTAAGAATACATCTCCTTTAATGATCCTTTAAACCTCCTTGAGGACCAATAAACATTAATCAAGGACTCACAGAACCCTCTCTGGGATACCATTTCTTCAAGCTACCGCAGAACCTCCTCAAAAGGTCTCTGGTACATTTTCAAGGAATCCTCATACCTTAGAAGGAAAGAAATACATTTAGGATTCTTGCAATCTCCTCGTGGACCACTGGAACCTCTTCAATGGCACCAAAGCCTTCTCAAAATTCCCCTGAAAGCTCCTTGAGAATAACTGGAACTCCCTCAAGGAGTGCTACATTCAAGGACCCCTACAACCTCCATGAGGAGCACTAGAACTTATTCATTCTCTTATTCTCTTATAACTTATTACATTCTCCAGAAATCCTAAAAAAGATTGAACCTCCCCTAAGATCTTTGCTACTACATCAAGAATCCTTGGAAGACCTCTAAAGCCTTCTCATGGAATCATGAGAAAAATCATGGAACCACCATATGAATACCTCTAATATTGTCAATGAGTGCAGTAAATCCTTCAAGAACAACCCCTACATCCTTATTGAGGACCACTTGAACCTCTGCAAGGAGCCCTCAAACCTCCTCAAGAAAAACTGGAACATCCTCAAGGACACCAATGATACCTTTCCCTCAATGAGTCTCAAAGAGCCTCCTTAGTGATACCTAGAACCTCCTCTGGTATACAGTATCTGCAATAAATCCTCAAACATTTGAAGGTTTTGCCTCCTCTAGGATTGTAACATCCTCAAAGACCACTACAACCTCCTTTAGAACCACTGGAACTTCTTTAAGGAGCCGTAAAAACTCCTCCAGGATCCATGAAACAAGAATACTGTATCAGTAGAGTCCAATCTCATTGTCTTAATATCTACTGACAATCTAATATGTTTTACTAACGTCAAACCTGTCACCGGTCTGTCTGTCTGTCTCTTCTGTCTCTCCAGGGTGTATTGATGGTGTGGTGGGCGTGGCAGCTCGAGTGGCTTCAGTCCAGGCACCATGGATCACCTTGGAGGAGGAGCTGAGCCCTGATCTGATCAATCACATCGCAGGACTTGAGGCCATGCTGAGTGAGATGCAGCTGAGGGTGAGACAGGACCAGAGAGAGGGAACACTTCCTGTTTAGAACAGATGGACAAGGTTTCACCTGCAGACCAGACACCGGTCTGGAGGTAGAACCGAGTCTTGTACCTGGGAAATGTCTTGTACCTGGGGGAGTACCTTATACCTAGGGGAGTGTCTTGTACCTGGAGGAGTGTTTGTTTGTACCTGGGGAATGTCTTGTACCTGGAGGGGTACCTTATACCTAGGGGAGTGTCTTGTACCTGGAGGAGTGTTTGTTTGTACCTGGAGGAGTGTTTGTACCTGGGGGAGTCTCTTGCTATGTTTTGTTTAAACTTTACGGTGTTCTGCAGGTTCCTGTCGCGTTCTGGTCGGTAGAGGCGACCCAGCCAGCATGGGCCGAAGCATGTGGTGAACTGTATGAACCAGACGACACCTTGGAGGACCTGATGGAGGTTGAGGTTGTCTCCAACAACAGCAACAACATGGCTGCATGTTGCCAGCCACCGTGCTGTGGACTGGGCTGTGTCGGGTAGAGGGGGGAGGAAGCAGAGTCAAGACTGCAGATCACTGACATCACCTGGATGAAACCCACCTGACAACAGGTTTCTCATACTGTATGTTCATTATTCATTATTTTACTACGACGACTGTGAGTGGAAAAACATTTAGAAATTTCGTTGAAATATTTTGAGTTAAAAGTTAACAAGTATGAGAATAAAGTCATAATTCTATAAGAAAAAGTCATATTGTCGAATGAAGTTGTAATTTTATGATAAAGTAGTTAATAATATGAGATATGAGATGAGTCATATTTCTATGAGAACAATTGTACTATTTAAAGATGAAGTAGGTGTACCTGAAAAGGTCATACCTTATGTCCTCAAATAAAACACGGTAGTCAATTAAACGCCAGGCCTCCGATAATGACCAGGGGTGTGTTCGACAAAAACTATTAAAGGCCGGCTGCAAAATTAAAGCTGTGTAAAAAATAAGTGCGGATAAACTCCTGGTCACCGTCTGGGACAAACTGGATATGGATATCAGAACGTTTTTCAGAGTTTGTGGACTGTCTGTGAACACTGACGGGAATAAAGTAGACCTCATCTTCTACTTCGAGGGGCAACCATGCGCCACCGAACGGGAGGCGCACGCTCGGTTCTGACAGCAGAGCCGGGAGAATCGCCACGAAGCAGCTCAGGAGGAGGAAGATGAAAAGAAGCTGTTTAACAATCAATGAACTTGTAGTTCTTGATAATGTGAAGATGGTGATTTTGATGAGGATTAACCATCCGTGATTGCACTGCATCATCTTTCATTTATCAAGGTAAACTGCGATGTTAACATTTAAGCAATATCCTATTTTTTTTTAGTTCGGATTTTGCTTGTAGCTGAATCTGTTATTAACGGGGCCAACAGGATCGAGGCTTCGTACTAAAACATGACCAATCATACTTATCAAACAGACGGAATTATAAATAAAGGCCTACCTCTAATATAAGCCTGCTGCAGACAAAAGCCTGTTATCTTCTGCAGTAGCAGTAAATAAAAGCACCGATTTTTATTTGAGGAAATACAGTAATTTAATTAATTAGCATTTTTATGAGAAACAGTCTTAATATTAATAAATGCCTACACTTACAACTTAATTCTTACATTACTTCTTTCTCAAGTTACAATTTTATCCTATATATAATATATATATAAATATAATATATATATATATAAATATAATATACATATATAGGATACATATATATATTTCACTCCCCACCCCCAACAATCTGAATACTGACTGTCAAAATAAAAGCACCTGTTATTTATGTGAATAGTGTGCACATTTAGGACATATATCTCAATTAAGTAGTTTAACTTTGTCAGTTTGGTGCTTTATACACCTGGCTATGGCTCTGTAACAGCAGGGATGCCAGCTGGTGAAGCAGTGCATCATGGGAAGGGAAGAGCTACACTAAGACAGCAGTTGATCGTGTGTAAGGCTTGATCGCAGTCTAGCAGTAAATTAAAAATACAAATTATTTTAATTAGACTACATGATGGAGACAAGATTGTTGCCAATCTCAACTAAGGTCCACAGGAACAGCAGTACGTTGTAATGGAACTTTTGACTGTATCACATGGTCTTCATCTGCAGACGGACATCTGAAGGTATACCAACAGCTTCTGTCCAATAAAGAGCCAGTCAGTGTCTGTGTTTTGAATTAAGAACTTTATTCATACAGCAATGTGAACAAACATAAAAATATTGTACAAATACAGAAGACAAGACAGAAGAAGAAGAAGAAGAATAAAATGTGAAGCTGCCTCATTTCTGGAAGGTCGAATGTAGATGAGCTTTAAAGGCTGAAAGAGACAAAATATCTGTTAGAACTGCAACTCCCATCAACCCCTGCTGCCCATCTGATCTGACCTCAGATCTGTTGTACAGTGAACAGTTGCTGCGTTCATGATCCAATTTTTATTTTCACACACACTTGTATGGGCGTTCTGTGACCATATTAAAATGAGAATGGAAAAGCTGTTTGACATTTAATTTCCCAAGATGTAACCCGCTGTACAGTTGCCAATATTCAAATGTTGATTCAACTCTAAAAATTAAAATGCAATCTAAACAATGTAACCTGATTTTCCTTTTATGCAAGCTATATTTAGGTCAAAATTTAAATCTGTCAGTCCTCTCATCAAGGCGGGTCTTCAGTTAGGATGTCACTCCTTCTCTGTAGGCAGGACACCATAGGCTACCTACTAGTCCTGATGTTTTCCCCAGGTCGTCAGGTGAATGAGGAAGTGATATTAATATTAAAGTGATATAAGCATCTGATCGGACTCCAGATCAGCAGATAATCAATATTAAAAGGATGCTTGATCGGTACATCCCTACAAAAAAACTTTACATAGATGAATATACATTATTCTTTATTCAAACAATGGTGCTGTTATTAAAAAAATAAAGCCTTTATCCTTTTCACAATGTTTGCACCTATTAATGTATTAAATATTACACTGAATTCTAAGAAGAATTATCTACACGTTGGCACACATTATGCAGAATAAATAACTGATCACATTCTGAATTCTCTTTAACATAATGTGAAGCATTTAGACGTGATGTCAGTGAACGTTGGTGAACCATGGATATAGAAACAGAACTGGATACAGCGTTGGAGGCGGGACCCCGCTCAAGTCTCTCAGTGGAGCATGAAGCCAAAATGGCTTGACTGCCGAGTGTGAAATAATTGTTCCTTTAACCCTGCCTCCCAGCTTGCTCAGTTTATTATGCCGAGGGAAATCATTGGATTAAGCTTTTATATCCTATAAATTGTAAAAATGCACTTTTTAGCTCGTTTGAGATGATCCAGACCAACGCAGACCTCCGCTAGCTAAGTGTATTGCATGATGGTTAGTAATTTTTTCCGACATGCCCGGGAGGCTCAACTGTGTGAGATGTGAAAATCTCACAGGCCTAAGTCTCGAGTACGAGGCGCCGTAGCTTATCTCCACGAGCTGCAGATATGAAATACTTGATAGGAACCGACTTGCCAGTATATAGATCTTTTATAAGGCAGTGAACGCAGCAGCATCTACACGGGATGTCGGCGAACGCAGCATTTAAACGGGATGTCAACGAACGCAGCAGCATTTGCACATGGTGTCAGTGAATGCAGCATTTAGATGTGATGTCAGCAGCAGCATCTCACCTTCCTGGTCGTCCCAGAGTTCAGCAGCAGCCGTGTTCAGAGGACTCTCGTTGTTCGGTTCTAAAACAAACATTAACATGTTGTTTACTCAAACAAACATCATCAACATTCCCAAAAAAAATAATCATATTTTCATTGAGAAATATAATCTGCACAGTGTGATGAGGTAATGATCGGACAGAGCTTTATTTAAAATGTTATAATCTGAGATCCTGATGGACAGTTTGGTCCAACCATCAAGCAGATTACAAGCGAGTTAAACCTCACAGAGGACTAGTTAGTTACACCTGAGGTTAGTTACTGGTTGGTCACAACTTATTTACATATTAGTTATGAGTTTATTTGCATTTAACGAGCAGAAACCGTTTTACAGGTGCAGAACACAATATGTTGTTTTATTTATAAATATTAATAATTTATAAAAGATTAAAACTGGTTGTTTAAAAAGGGTGCAAAGTGTAATGCCTAGCCACCTGCTCCAAACAACGCTGGACTAAATCCAAATGACCGACACCTTAATCTCGTCCTCCCTGCGGCCAGGAGACCACCCCGCCGGGAGGAGAGCGGTCGGCACTCAGCGGCTTCAGGAGACGGACGCCCAGTCATCGGCTGCAGTAACTCAAATTCAGTCAGCACAAACCTCAGCACCTGAAGTCACAGCGAGCTGGTGGAGCGCTGGGTCTAACCGGTCTAACGGTAGTAACAGAGAGTTTGCTGATCCGGTGAGGAGTCACCCAGGAGCAGACCCCCAGTGCTGAGGTTTGCACTGGCTGAACTGTTAACTGGGGGTACGTCTTCTGGAGCTGCCGCACGCTCTACTCCCAGTGAAGCAGCCTCCTGGTGGCGGGGAGCTTGGCTCTGAATTAACTTCTTAACTCCGTGTCCCACAACTGTCTAGAATTCTACTTTCAATTGTCCCAGATTCAACAACCAATGTCCCAAATTTAAGTTCTTTTTTTCATTGTACATAATAAATATAAATAGGTGGGTGCGTCTCTAGCATTTCATTTACTGAATAAAACTGTGAATTGAATAAAATGTTAATTATAAAAAGAGAAAACAGCTTTTTATCAGGGGGCAATATCTTTGTTGGATGGCCACAGTTGGATTATCACTTATTACAGTTTTACCACTGCTGGTGAGCCAGGAGCTAAACTGGTTAAACTGGGTCAACTGGTTACCTCCTAGTAGGCTCTGGATTGACAACAGGATGGAGCGGACGTCGTAGAGCGCCGACCATTTGTCCTTCAGGATGTCAAGACAGATGAAACCTTGGTCGTCCACGTTGGGGTGAAAACAGCTAGTGACAAACTTCACACGAGGAGCCTGATACGGGTAGCCAGCCGGAAACTCCAGAGACAGCCTGTACCTGAGATCTTCGTACACCTGAGAGACAGACAGTAGAGATACAGACAGGTCAGAGACAACCTGTACCTAAGACCTTCATACACCTGAGAGACAGACAGGTTGGAGAAGACAGGTAAACAGAAGCTTGCAGGGGATTGTTTCCCCTGAGGTCGTCTGATCAGACAGTGTTTATGGTGCAGTTCTGATGTCACCATTAATTATTAACCAATCACTGCTCTCTGTCTGTCTGTACGTACCGTCCCCTGCGCTCCGTCGATGGTCCCGATCCATTTGAAGAGATTATCCGATTCTGGAAACGCTGAGATCCCCTTATCACCCGAAGTCTGCATCATCAACACACACAGAGAGAGGTCACGTGATGTCAACAACGCATCATCAACACAGAGAGAGAGACAGGTCACTTGCTCATTGGACATAATTCTTAACACTCAAATACTGACATATACTGAAATACACACATTGTATGACTATGTGGGCACTACGATGGCTCAACCGTTGCCATGTTGAGAACCGTGCTGAGGCAATAGAAATGCTCCCAATCTCACATTTAGCACCTTTAAATTGTGCTCCAGATGAGCTTGAACAACCCGGGACAATTATGTATGCCATCTACTTTATGTTATATTGTTTTGTGTGCGTGTCGTTATGCTTGCTGCAACACAAATTGCCCACTTGGGACAAATAATAAATTGACGCAGAGAGAAGACACATAATGTCACACCCATATAAAGTATATAAATGAGATATAAACTCACCATCAGAGTCATGAGTTCCTGCTGCAGCCTGCAGACACACAGAAACAATTGTATTGTTATGGGAGTGCACCAACCCTCACCTTTATATCTCACTGTACTTGAGGCTTTATTGACTTTGTCTCAACACAAACAAACTAGTTTTACAGGTTTATATATAAACACAAGTTAACAAACCTGTAAAACTACTTTTTGTTCATGTTGAGACAAATCCCATGCATGACAGGCATTAGTATTATATTACAGTGAGTTAATTACCAATAAATAAAATAAATAAATCAGTGAATTTCAGGCTTCAGAGCTGCTTGAACAAGATAAACATCATGTGTCAATGTTGTCAAACTGAAGGAATACAGTGAGATTCAGGCTTCATAGAGTCACAATATTATTACTTTCCACCAGAGACCTCAGGTCCATCATCAGACCCTGAGCCCTGGATCAGAAGACCCTGAACCCTGAGACCCGTTTACATGCTGTCTCACCGTTTGGACACCGAGCCTCTGGTCGCGCTGCCGCCGCTCTCACTGCCCTTCAGGGCGGCTGTGGAGGAGGCTGCTGCCGCTGCCGGGTCCATGTTCTGGGAGGCCATGAGTACTGATGGTGCTGTTACTGCTGGAGACAGACAGACGGTCGGTCAGAGACAGAGACAGATGGAGGACAAACTGGGAGACAGACACCGACACACAGCTCTCATACAGCGGATAAACTCTCCCTTAAACTACCATTAGCTACATGTTATGTACCGGATATAACATCACTGAACAACATGTACTGGTTAAACTATAAACTACACAGTCTGGTGTTAACGGGGATAACCAGCCGGTGATCCGGTAACCGGCGGTAGTTAACAGCGGTATGTTTAGCTCTGGTTGTGTGTTAGCTTCATGCTAACAGTAGGTAGCTCAGCCTGCTAACGGGACTAGCTCCTCCGTTAGCCGGTTTCTTCTCTAAAGCACAGAGAAACAGACAGTAGAGGTAAACAGGTAACGGTACACACAGAACAAACACCTCCAGGTGAGGACTGTACCTGTGGGACTATGACCCTGTAGTTGGTGTTGGTGTGTTGGAGTGTGTTGTTGGTCCGAGCTGCTGCTGATTCAAATTGAGCTCGCTCCCGCCCCCCCGGTTTAAACCGGCTCTTCCTCACACTCACAGCCAATCAGCGGCCGAGCTTCAAAAACAAACCACCTCCTCTTGACCAATGAGAAGAGCGCGGACGGAGGGAGCAGCGATGTGATTGGTCAGGAGGAACATCCGGAACTACGTTTAATGATGACGTCAGAGTTGAGAGCTGAGAGACACGTTATTTTCAAAACTAAGACCAGTAATCTTCAAAATGTTTACCATGATATTTAATAAGCAAGTGAAGAAAAGGACAGGATTCTTGGCCTCTGAATAGTCGCTTATGCAACATTTCCCAATCCCTTCATCACTTTCTTAAAGGGACTATTTGTAACTTTCCGAAATGCATGTTAACAGCGACACCTGTGGTCGTGAAGTCAACGAAAGTCAGCGTTGGGCTCGCGCTTGCTCGCTCTAAATAGACATGAACGAGCATCGCTCAAAACAGTGAGGCGACACACGTCAGCTAAAACCACAACATCACTCTAAACTAGCTCTGTAACAGGACCCCATTATGGAGGTAAGCCAAAGATGACTGACTGGCAAAAGCATTGGGATGAAGGAAACAAAGGGAGTCATCCATATGAAATAAAGCAAAAAGTGGGAGGACTGATAACAATACGAAAAAACTCTAGAGAACAAACAATCATATCAAGACTGAGGTTATAGGGCAGACAGGGTTAAATAAAACAATGCAGTTAATGAGGAAACATCCATCAGGTCTATGTCAATGTGGCTTATGAGAAAAAACGGTAGAACACATTATTTACCACCGCCAGAGGTATGAAACAAATAGAGAAAAGCTAAAGAAGGAATTAAAGAATTGTGCGGTGGGAGTGTTGAATCTTATGAATTTATTTAGTATTGAGGAAGGAAAATATAAAGCCTTGTTCGAATTTTGAAAAGAAACTGGATTAATGAAGATAATTAATTTTTTCTTCCTTTTTTGGGTCTTTTCTTTTCTACTAGTTCAGGGGTCGGCAACCTGCGGCTCCGGAGCCACATGTGGCTCTTTAGCTCCTCTCCACTGGCTCCCTGGGGATTTATAAAAATGGAAAGGAATAACTGTTTTTTTGTGTACATTTTCATTTTTATGTATCATTGTTATAGGTCCATGGTACAACGGAGTATTAGGGCCACATTCAGGAAAAAAAAAAAATCTGAGATTTCGAGAATAAAATCATTTTACGAAATTAAAGTCAGAGGTTTACGAGAAAAGAAAGTCGTAATATTATGAGAATAATGTCATAAGTTTATGAGAATAAAGTAATAATATTATAAAGTAGTAATTTTACGTGCTATTTTCTTTTTTTCTCATAAAGTTATGACTTTATTCTGTAATATTCCAACTTTTTTTCTCATTATAATATGATGACTTTATTCTGTAAATCTCTGATTTGTTTTCCCTCAATGTGGCTCTAATACTCCGTAGTACATTTGGCCCTCACTGCATTAGACTTATATACTATATACCTAGACTATAAACTGTGTTACCTTCATCACAATGATCAAATGTTTTGCCGCTCCAGACAGAATTTTTGTTGTTCTTTTTGCCTAAAATGTCTCTTTTGATAGTAAAGGTTGCTGACCCCTAAACTAGCTCAAGGGAGGATATAACTCCAGCACAGTAGGAGGCGGTAATGCGCCTTTAACGGCAGATACCACCCGCCATTAAACACAACGAAGAAGAAGAAGAAGAAGCCGGAAGTCTTGTTGTTTTGAACCAGCAGCGTGTTTCCGGTTGCTCTCGGTGCTCTCTCTCTCTCAGACAGAAGATGAACGCTCCTCCCGCCTTCGAGTCGTTCCTGCTGTTTGAAGGAGAGAAGAAGATCAGCATCAGCAAAGACACCAAAGTGCCCAACGCCTGTTTGTTCACGCTGAACAAGGAGGACCACACGCTGGGCAACATCATCCGAGCGTAAGAGGCTAGCTCTCTGAGCTAACACCATGCTAACACCATGCTAACAGGCTATCAGGCTACACACCGGAGGCTAACAGCTCTCATCAACATCAGCAGAGGCTCACTAAACTAACGCCCTGCAGAAGCTGTGCGAGTCAACCAGACGGACATTATACTAAACAACCAGTTAAAGGGAGAGTTGTGATTGTTCCAGTGGGGCTGTGTGAGGTACTTCCACCATAGTCAGTGTGTCACACGAAAAGAAAAGCAAGACTTGTTTCTGTAGTAAAATCCTGATAAGAGCTTCAGCTTTTTTACAACATGCTGAATGTGCTCCTTAAAAGACAAGTGGTCGTCAATTATGAATCCTAGATATTTAAAAGTAGATACCAACTCAATTGGTTGACCATTTCTCGTTACAATGTTCTCCCATAGTGCTGATCTTGCTATTTTTGAAGTGGTAAAGAACATACATTTTGTTTTGTCTGCATTAAGAACAAGTTGCAGATGACAAAGCTGCTCTTGTACCATATCAAAAGCATGTTGTAGGTATTCAAAGGCCTTAGCAGGAGTGGGTGCAGAACAGTAGATGACAGTGTCATCAGCGTAGAAATGAAAGGCTGAGTTTGGAATATTCTGTCCAAGGTTATTTATGTATATAGTCAATAATAACGGGCCCAGAACTGAACCTTGAGGGACCCCCTTTTTTTACTTGCAATACCTCCGAGGCAGAACCGTCAATCTGAACAGCCGGGGTTCTGCCTGTGAGATAATTTGCAAACCAACCAACTGCTTGTTTAGAAAAACCGATAGCTGAAAGACATCCAATTTAAGTAATGTGATCAACGGTATCAAAGGCCTTAGAAAAGTCAATAAACAAAGACAGACAGCACTGCCTGTTGTTAAATAAATAATTGTGATCTTGATATTGATCAAAACAATTGTGATTATCATTTTGGGCATGATCGTGGGGAAGTCTAATATTTATCATGAACATACTGTATCTATAGACCTGTAATAACTATCTAATAGGAGTAGAATATCAGCATATACCATCACTGAACATTTAGAGTATTTGTGTATTTTACCTCTCTTTATAAAGTAATCGTTATCAGTGGTCAGTTTATTAGGTACACCCAGCCAGAGAGGTGTCTCTGTTATTTAGTCTACCCTTGTTGATATAAATGTGATGGACAGAATAACAGAAACTCTTCAGTGATCGTACAGCTGAACGAACACAAATATTATAACCTTCATGATGTCATCACAGGACGACTGGGTCAGATTGGGGTTCCTAATAAACAGTGCTGAAAGGCTCACAGAATGCTAACAAGATAGCAGGGTTTCTGTCAAACAGTGCTAGCAGGCTACAGGCTCAGTGCAACAGCTCTTATTGTGAAAAGATCAGTCTGAGACATTCAAGGACTATTGGTCATAGATCAGTTAGTTACACCGTTATTACCATAATTACTCCAAACTATATAATCAATACGATTATATCACATAGTTGTGTTTAAAATAGTGTTCAGCGACACCATGGTGTTCACCATAAGAGCTGCTTTTTTAAACCTTCTTTATGTGGTAAAAACTTCAGATCCTGACCAGATGTGTGTGTGTGTGTTTCTTTGTGTGTGTGTGTATTTCTTTGTGTGTGTCAGTCAGCTGCTGAAGGATCCTCAAGTTCTGTTTGCTGGTTATAAAGTTCCTCATCCTCTGGAACACAAGATCGTCATCAGAGTGCAGACCACACCCGACTACAGTCCACAGGTAACGCACACACCCGACTACAGTCCACAGGTAACGCACACACCCAACTACATTCCACAGGTAACGCACACACCCGACTACATTCCACAGGTAACGCACGCGCCCGACTACATTCCACAAGTAACGCACACACCCGATTACAGTCCACAGGTAATACACACATCCGACTACGGTCCACAGGTAGCGTAGGCGCCCGACTACGGTCCACAGGTAGCGTAGGCGCCCGACTACGGTCCACAGGTAACGTAGGCGCCCGACTACGGTCCACAGGTAACACACACATCCGACTACGGTCCACTCTAAACAATGCTTGTGATTCCACCGGAGGCGCTGCAGCGAGTGTCAGAAGCGTCTCTGCTCTGCTCAAAATATACACACAACCCGCCTATTCTATTTTTGAAGGAGCCCTGGCGTGTTGCACAGAGCAGATCGAGCCGGGTAATGTAGAGGCCAGATCAAAGTAAGCGCTCCACCGATTTTGCGCGTCATCAGCTAATATCTCTACTTGTAAATTGTCCTCAACGTGCCATTCTTATAACACATACTCACCTGAGATGAGTCAGATGGGTCCAGCATCTCATCATGCTTTTATTTTGACAGGAAGCGTTTACGAATGCCATCACTGATCTCATCAGCGAGCTCTCTCTGCTGGAGGAACGCTTCAGAGTCGCCATCAAGGACAAACAGGAAGGGATCGAGTAACGCCCTGATGACATCACTTTCTGTTTGATTATTGATTTATTTTTGTAAATAAAATGCGATGACACAACCTGCAGGGTTTGTTTTTATTTCATTTTTTTAGAAAAAAACTGCAGCAACAATAACAAAATGTGATCAGTGGGTGGGTCAGAGGTCATGTGATTAGTCCAGTGTGTGTGTGTGTGTGTGGGGGTCAGAGGTCAGCAGCGTCTCTCTGAGCCTCCATAGCTCTCTGCATTTTCTCCACCATCCACAAAGGAACTGAGAACGGCTTCAACTCGTCCATCTTGACGTCCGGAGAGTCCCTGCACACACAAACATACACACAGAGCTGTTACCACGGTAACCACAGACAGAGTCACATCTGTTGAGCTGGTAACCATGGAGACAGAGGAGTGACGTCAGACTCACTTGTACTCGTCACTGCGAGACAGATCCTGGATGTCCTCCTCGATCAGCAGGTAGGCCTGAACACACACACACACACACACACACACACACACACACACACACACACACAGAGAGAGAGTCAGGTGTAGCAGTGGTGCATTCATGTGCAGTATGACAGTAGGATAGTCTGAGCAGCCTTCAGTGGCTAAATGTTTCTATTAAATGATTTGTCCCCTCACCATCTTCCCTCCTGTTGCTCTCATGTGGTGTCTCTCTGCCAGCCACTGCTTATCCTTCGTATCTGCTGCATACTGACGCACACACACACACAAACACACGTTATTTAAAAGTATAGCACACACACCAGATGTCACACATATTAAGTGTTGATGTGTCTCCAGTCAGACTTTGTTTGACTTCCTTTCAACTGTCTAATTAAAGACCCAAAATATTAAAAACTATAAACAGCAGTTTTGACACGTGAACGCTGAAACGTGACAGTGAAGTATCCCGACGACTGAGGACTTTACTGTCAACTGGAAACATTTCAGAAGGGTCTGTTTTTCAGCACTCAGACAGAAACAGATGTTTGTGACTGTACTTGAACATGATGGCCATCTGTTGTCTCTCACAGAACAGCTGATGTCATTAAAGCGGCAGTAGGCAGAATATGTTTGGCATCATTGGGCAAAATTTCCATAATAACCTTTCAGTATATTGTAATTCAAGTGTTCTGAGAGAAAACTAGACTTCTGCAGCTCATCATGGCTCTGTTTTCAGGCTTTAAAACATCCAGCCCGTGACGAGAGACTTTGACCAATCACAGGTCATTTCAGAGAGAGAGCGTTACTATTGGCTGTTCATTCAGCGGAGCCGGCTGTCAATCACTTGCAAACTCCGATCAAACAGTCTAATTCGGCAGCGCTGATCAAATATGAATCAATATTCTGTTACTGTAATGCCTATTTCTCTCCTCAAATGTTGTCAGAATCATCTTGTTAGTGTACTGTTTAGCTGTAAAATGAGAAAGTTTGCTCCGGCTGGGGGGCGGTGCTTGGTATTACCTCACCTGATCTCAACATGGCTGCCGGGTCACAAACTTTCTCATGTTTACAATGTTTACTGAGGTAATAAATCAAGTGACAAGTAGGCTCATTTTCTCATAGACTTCTATACTTTTTGCAACCAGAGGAGTCGCCCCCTGCTGGCAATTAGAAAGAATGCAAGTTTAAGGAGCTTCAGCATTGGCTTCACTTTTCAGACCCTGGAGGTTGTCGCCTGCTAACAACATGTTTTACTGTGAATACAAATATAATGCCTCATCACATGAATAAAGACATTTGTACACATTCACAGTGAGTTTCAGAGCGTCAATAAACTACAGACATCAGAGAGCTACGGTGAGACACACACACACACTGTTTGTTTGTTTACCTTAAACAGATCAGCGTGTTTGATGTAGATGCGTCCTCTGGTCCCGCCCATCCCCAGCGCCCTGCAGGGACATCACAACAACACATGATGACTCACTTCCTTTTCAGCGTTTTTTCATGAACACAGAGACTGTGTGACCTGACTGGCATGTTGACGTCATGATGTGTACACAACGATTACATGTTGACATGATGTTTACATGTTTACTTGATGTTGACTCACTTGTTAGCTCTGGAGCCGAGAACAAACGTGCTGCTTTCGTTCAGTCTGGCCGGATCCCACTGAAACACACACACACTATTCAGTAGGTCATTACGTCAACGATTACAGAAATACATTGATTTGCATAACGTGCTTCGGGGCGTCTCAAGAGTGGCTGCGCCTGGTCAAAGCATGCATTCCCCCAGAGAACAAACTGCAGCTGAAAACCTCGCCAACAATCCTCTAAAGTGTGGACGTATTGGACAGAGACCCAACACTGTGGTGCTCAGCAAACTGGAAATGGCTTATCGCAGCAGCTCAACTGCTATGCACGAACACCTCTGAAAGCGAAAGCATCCCAGAGCGTCAGCAAGACAGCATCGTAGTCCTGCTTACTTACCTGACCAACGCATGATATAGATTATAAACACGTCGGACGGGTTTCTGTTAACAGTAGTCACTTAACATTGATTTCCTAAATGTTTCTTCTTTGCCCTCACGTTAAAAGTAATTTCTGCACCACTGCTGTTATAGTAACATAATGTTAGTAAACTGAAACTAAATAAAAAAGATATCCTTTAAGAAAAACTAAACTGTAAACTATATGACCTGGGTAAAAATCTAATAAAAATAAAAATGAACAAATTAATTTCACTTTTAGTTTTTTAGCTGTAATAATGTAAAAATGCCATAAATAGCCCAGGCTTTTATTTGCTTCAGTTACTTAACTCAACCGGCCTATATTTGGGACACGCGTCTATATGGGACAGACAAAATAAACAAACGGCCCTACAGGCTAAAGGAATATAAATAACGGACACATATTCAGACTTGATGACCACTTCAAAGGTAAGGAGTCGCCACTTTATATTCCTCTCTCTTGTTTACTGCTGTACCGAATAGTTTGATGTTTAGAAGTTTAATAACGTTGTCCCGGATTAAATAATCAAAACGGCCAAAATGTCCGTTGGGAAATATGCCAAATAAATAAATGATTGAATTAATAGCATATTAAATAGCCTAATATTGTAAGATATGTTGCCAAGACAACTTAAATATTAACTAATATAATACATAAGTTTAAATGTCTCCGCTCCGCTGTGATTCTAATCCAATACACTTTTTGTCAAATTCAGTGAATATCTCCTCACGGTGCGCCAGCAAGCCAGTCTACTTACCCAGCCAGCTGACGGTGTAAATACGGGACGAACAAAGTGGCTCGGACCCAGCCTCTACAATGATGATATGAATATGATTACGTCTATGTTTCTTCAATACATTTTGACTTTTGGACTTCTGACTGAGACGAGGAGCACCGCGCCGCGCTCGCTGTGACTGTGTGCGTGCTTGAGAGAGAGACAGAGAGAAGAGGAGATGGACTGAGTGCAGTGTTTCGGTAAAGTATTAATACAAATGTGAATATCAAACGTTATGAATGAAGTTTGGAACAGGGTGACTCTATATCGATGTAGATACACCTGAGTGAATGTCAGTTTGTGTGAACTGCTCCTTCAACTGACTCACCTTTGGTCCTTCTCTCTTGATGGGTTCAGCCTTGGGCTTCACTCTGAGGACAGAACAGTCACAGGTTGGTCAGGTGTTGGAATCTACCTGAATACTGATAATGATGTCACTTGTTTGCTGTCAGATACTCACTGAGTGGAGAAGGTGTGAGGTCGATCGGAGGAGTTCGCCGCCGCACCTGGACGAGTCCTTCTCTGTAGACACACAATGATCGCAGTTAATGATGCAGCTAATCACCTGTCACAACGCTTTCCCAGTCTCAGCGACCACCCAAAGCACTTCACAACACGAGCCAACATTCCTCCATTCACACACACTCGTGCATCCAGCAAACACTGGAGGCAGAGGCTGCCGTACAAGGTGCCACCTGCTCATCAGGAGCGACACTCACTCACACTCGGGAACAGTTTGGGGTTCAGTATCTTGCCCACAGGCAGAGGCCAGGGATCAAACCACTGACCACTGACCGCTCCATCTCCTGTCACACCTGTTTTTCACCTGTCACACCTTTTACACACCTGTCTGTCACCTGTTATACACCTGGTATACATGTTACACACCTGTTATACACCTGTCACACATGTTACACACTTGTATGTCACCTGTCACACATGTTACACACCTGTCTGTCACCTGTTATACACCTGTCACACATGTTACACACTTGTATGTCACCTGTCACACCTGTCTGTGTGATGATTAAACTCTGACATTAAGTAACTTTAATAATATGAAAGGAGAAACGCTGTAAACACAGGTTTTACTGGGCTGTCACCAAAGTTTTACAAAGTGATTTCACCTGAACCTCATCACCTGACTGCTGAGCAAACACCTGAGAGGTAAGAGGTGACCGTACCTTCTTGGGGACGGGGCTTCCTCTCTGGGTGTAGTCTTCATCAGCAGGTCTGGACCTCTAAAAAGGACAAAGAACCAGATCAGAACTGGACCAGGTACATGTTCTTGATGCTCTCATTGGTCAGTTCCTACCTTGATGGCAGCCTCTGACCCCGCCCTCTTCGCCTCCACCTCTGGAAACAGCTGCTTCGCCTGGTGATGACATCAGAGGAAACCATGGTAACCACACAGAGAAACACACAGATGAGGTCAAAGTTCATGAGGTCAGAACCCTATAGGATCTGCAGCCAATCATATGACACCTGGTGTGATGTCACAGTGACAGCTGATTTCAGCCAATCGCTGGCTTTCTGTTTATGAGCGTTCATGTTGGTGATGAGACAGATACACAGGTAAGTACAGGTGGTCACATGACCAGCAGGGTGATCTCACATTTTCCAGGATGTTCCTGCAGGCCTCTCTGATCAGCAGATCGGTCTGAACGTCGTCTCCAACGTTCACCTTCACGTTCTCCGCCGCTTTCTCAAAGTACTGGAACAAAAACAGCAACATGAGAACATCATTGACACATCTGCACACACATGTTCCAACTGGTTCCAACCGGTTCCCACCTGCTCCCAACTTCTCACACCTAGTTACAAACCAGAGTTGGGCAAATGGATGAATACATCAGCTATTGGCGATTGGCTGAGGACATCGCCTGTTGTTTTTTTGGTCAATTTTTTTCATTTGATTTGCTAATTTAATGATCTGCCTCTGAAGAACGAGAGCTGCTCAGCTGCTCTGCAGGCAGAGAGGGAGACAGCGGGGGAAACAGCGCTTAGAGCCGGCATATTTTCACATCTAATCTCTGTGAAATAAAGGTTTATTTTACATCGTTGGAAAGACTAACCAAGACGGTTTTGGTGAGATTTATTTTGCTTCTGTCAAGTTTGAATAAAGTGTGTTTTCCGATGCTCTGCCGCTAGAACACCTGCACAAATATATCAGCAATCTCCGGTTGTTTGGCTGACAGTTGCCGGTTAAAAAATTTATATTTGAACCAATGAAGAGAGACCTCTGACCTTATTGTACTTCTTGAACACAGCCATGATGTCATCGTTGAAGCTGGGCTGAAGCACAGCCCTCAACAGGTCCATGGACACCTGAGGATCAGTGTAGCTACACACACACACACACACACACACACACACACACACACACATAATCTATTTGAGTGGGCCACCCAGGTATATTAAAGGTCGCCCAAGTTGGCGACCCATTTTAGCAATTTTTATTTTCATTCTTTAATCTGTCCGAGAGAACAACGCCATCCGCGATCAATTAACTAGTGGACAATCTCCCGTCGCTCTACCCCTCCCGTGCCTGTTGGTTCTGCTACTGCAAGCAGGGTCTACTGACAATCACACATGCTCTGCAGAGAGACACGGAGAGAGACGTTCTCTGGTATTACGTTAGAAGACACGGTAGAGGCGGCGAGCAAGCAGAGCTCTCCGTGTAATTCTTCCCAGTCAAAATGAACATTTCAGATGTCCACAACGTCTTTCTCCCTATGAAAAATTACATCACTTTTTCAACTGATGTGTATTGGACTTTAAATTTCAGATATCCAGAATGAACATTCTGAATATCTGCAACAGAATTATTGCTATACTCTACTGCGTTTCTTTACTGAACTCTACTGCATTTCTTTACTGAACTCTACTGCGTTTCTTTACTGAACTCTACTGCATTTCTTTACTGAACTCTACTGCATTTCAGGACCAGTACTACCCAGTATAAACCATAACACCACTACTGACCTGACTGTCATGTGTGAGCGTCGTCCTCTTCTGTGAATCTGTCTGTGTTTGATCATCAAGTTCCATGGCTTCTATACACACACACACACACACACACACACACACACACATCAATTAATTAATTAAGGACATATTAATTTTACATCAGAGGAGAGAAACATTTTATAATAACATTACTGAAGAAAAACATTTAAAACTGTAAAACTGTTAATGTTACTCTAACATGATGTCTACAAAGAGTTTCAGTTTATTTTCTTCAATAACAAAATAAAACTAATATAATATAATATAACATGATATATGATGTAATGTAACATAATATGATGCGTTAATGTAATATAATATAATATATGATATGATGTAATATAATATATGATATAATATGATATGATGTAATATGATATATTATATGATATAATATAATATGATATATGTAATATAAATTTATATTATATAATACAATATAATATAACATGATATGATGTAATGTAATATAATATAATATAATATGATATGATATAATAAAATATTATATAATATTATATGATATAATATAATATATGATATCATATAATATAATATAACATAACATTATATAATATAATATGATATAATATAATATGATATATCATATTATATAATATAATATGATGTAATATAATATAATATAATATAATATAATGAGTTCTGGTTCAGACAGCTCTCTAATCTAACATGCTAGCCCCGGTTAGAGGTGGTCCGTACCGGGCTCTGCTCCGGCTGCTCGTGTCCGTCCTGCTGCAGCCAGTCCCGGCCTCCCTCACTGCGGTGGGCTCCCATGGTACAAACGGTCCGGTCCGGTTCAGACGAGCTAACTGTGCTAGGCTAGGCTAACCGCAGGTAAAGCTGTGTTTAATCTATATTCACTAATATATCACAAAGTCCAGTTACCGGTTCGTTACCGAGAGTCACCGTGCTGACGGTTAACGTGAAGTTACCGAGAGGCTGAGAGTTGTTTACTGATAAACTGATCAACTGATGATCGATACTCAACAGAACAGATCTTTGTTTCACTCCGTCTCTTCCGCTTGTGTGAAGCTAGCATGCTAACATGCTAACAACAACACCAACCACCTTCCGGTCAGCACTTCACAATAAAAGCACCATCTCCACAAATCCAGAAGAAACGGTTTATTTAGTATTTATTTATTACGTTATTATTACTATTGTTGTTATTATTATTTTAAGGAGCGTGGCTAACATTAAATACTTCGAGCTCATGATATGTGGAGATATGAATCTCAATTACAACAATAAGTTTGCTTGAAATGATGATTTTAGTCTTTTACATGGTCATTTCTAAAAGAAAATGAGATCAAATTCAATTATGTGATGAAGTTCTGCTAATTATGATATGCATAACCAATAAATACAAACCCTTTATCTAATAACTACGTTATATTTATCTTATTAGATATATAACTATTAGATATGGAGAAAAGAGGTACAGATCAGTACTGTTTTCTACTGTCCTGATTTTTCAGTTATCAGATAATGTATAGAATATTTTTTATTCCATAAATACCTTTATTCTGCAGTTATTGCAGATCTAAAAAATTAAGGGAAAATAAAGTCCTCTTGAAATAGTGAGATTGGAAGTCGTTATTACAAAATGTTTTCTCAAATTGTGAGATATTTTGCCATTTTAATAGCGTTCTGGTATTCTTGCAGTGATACAGGAGAAAAACCTTAGATATACTTCCATAGACACATCAGATAATGACATCTGGTCACAAAATCTGATTTGATCTGACTTGCATAGTTTAGATTTATTTAATGAATATTTTAATTATTCCTCTTGTGTGTTAATTATCTGACCGGGTTAATTGTAAAGTGTATTTATTTTTTAACTTTTCATGGTTGGACACTTCCTGTGTCCTGTGTTGTATGGACAGTACAACATGTGTAAATATCCCATCATCAGAGCGTGAGAAAGACGAGTTGGACTGGTGAGTAACTGGGTTGGATATATTTTTACTGGGAGAGTGAAGCTGCATTTTGTCTGCAGGCAGGATGAAGGACAGACTGTATTTACATTCTCCAGCTGTGAGAACCACAAACATGGCCGGGTCTTCACCGCCCGGCCGCATCGCCACGTGACATCACAATGATGGTTATTTCATATTTAACCCAGACTCGAGAGGTTTCACTGAATCGGAGGGAAACCAAACAACTCGCAGGTTTGAATCAAGACAAAACTACTGGAGGCGTCATGTTGTAATTAGGACTTCTGTTTTATAACTTTATAATTATGAGACACTATCTCTTAATTAAAGCTTAAAGATCTTGAAATAAAAAAAATCTTGCAGTTAAGCATAATTGAGATCTCTCGTTATTATATTATCACATAGTAACTGCAAGATATTCTCGTAAGTATAATTATTTATCTTTTATTTACAAGATCTTTATTTAGTAACCATGAGATAGCCCGACGGATGTCATAAATACAAGAAAACTTTCATGAAATATTTTCTCAAAATAAAGAAATAAAGTTCAATTAATTATGATAAAAAAAATAATTACTTAGTTACATGGCCTTTGTCTAATAATTACGAGATCTTTGTTGTAATTTATGTTCCAAGTATTGGACATGGATCTCAAGTACAAGAGAAGATGTAATTGCAAAACAACTATCCAAAAATATACAACAGTTCTCTTGTGATTAAAGTTTTATCGTAATTATCAGTTTATCTCATAATTACAAGAACATAATTCCGTATTTATTCTATTCGAATCATAAAAAAAAAAAGTTTTCTTGAAATTATGAAATGCAGACGTTGTAATGACCAGAAAACTAATCAAATGTTCCTGTAATTACAAGAGACCTTCTTAATCACAATTTGTTTGTTTTTTTATCTCATAATCACAAGAACTTTTTATAAGATACAGATCCCAGAATTAGGAAAAATAACTCTTAATTACAATAAAACATCTCCAATTTGTTTTCTTTGGTGACTGTAATGTAGTTTCACAGGAATACCAAAGTGTTACTCGCTTTCTAGAAATATTAAAGGGACATTCCAACATTAGCGTAGCTTAGCACAAAGACTGGAAGCAGGGGGGGGGGGGGACTGCTAGCTTAGCAGGAAAAATAATCTTCCAACAACTCAAGATTTGCAGTAAACACAATATCCCTAAATGTTGGACTGCTCCTTTAAACAAAACGTTTACACTTTTTTAGTGTGATTTCCCGTGACGCGGCGACAAAGATATGGCGACGCCACGCGGCCCGAAGACTCGGCCTGAAAAACACATTCAGGATTACGACATCATTTAGAGTCCAAAAGGTTTCATGCACAACAAAAAAACCAAAATAACCCAAAAACAAACAGTTACTGAAAAGAGAACAGCTGAGAATTATAAAAATAATGTGGAGGAGTATTCTGCTGGTTAGACTTCAGCATTACCGATGCATACACACTTCTACTTTTACATACAAGATATAGATTTTCTTAATAACACTTTGGTTTAGTTTAAAACAAACTATCATAAGCTGTATAATACAGAAAACAGATCTCCATCTCTTTTTAAAAAAATGTTAAATTAAATTAAATAAAAAAAGAACAATTAAATTTGTTTTTTCAATCAATTTAACAGCAGATGAGGAAAATAACATCAACAGACTTCATATCAGTTTAACTGTACAGTATCTACACAGCTGGGGCAGAAACTGTTGCCACACGAAGACAGACGCCCGATAGGACGACTCATCAGCCAATCAGAACAGACAGTCGGCTGCTGGTGTTGAGCATGAATGTATAAGAACTGGATACGGCGCCGCCGCTCAGCCTCGCTTCCGATTTTGCTCAGTGGCCACTCGTGGTATTGCAGCGAAAAATCCCCCTGCAGCCCAAAAAGCATTTTCCCCATAGGCCACCATTGTAAATGAGACAGTTAACAGGACATCTTGAACTGCAAAGGTCAATTATGACTATTATGATTTTATGATCCATGAAGATTTTATATTTGTAAAACTTTCCTCGATATAAAAATCTGTGACGTCATCACAATGTAAAGTCTAGCGGGAACAGCGAGAGAAACTACTACTGCATTCAGCGGGCCGCATGCCCCGGAAGTAAACCTGCAAGCTAGAAACTTTTTTGCCGTATGTACCAGGTGAGCATTTCTAATTGGACTGAATAGGCGCCACCTTGGAGTCCGGTATCCAGTTCTTATTATACATCCATGGTGTCGAGTTACCAAGTGTGAGGAGTCGCTGGTTCCTTGAGTATTCTTCGTTATTTAACAATTCCTTTTTAAGATCTGTTTGTAAACACTAAATCAAACCAGGGCCCCGTTTCAGAAAGCAGGTTTAACAAACTCTGAGTTCACTAATCCTGAGGTTCCAGAGTCAGTTCAATCAAATCGGAGTAGGTTGAACCTGAACATAAAAAGCCATCATCAATGGAGCTCTGATACTACGATTCACCATGGCAACAGGTAAAAATGAGGCGGAGATGTTAATACAGGTATATGCTGACTGTGCACAGTAATCTTTAAAGAAAGTAAGCGCGGGGAGAAGTGTCAATAACACAATTTTTATTCAGTGTTGTCCATTAATTTGTTTACCAGAATGACATTTCCTTAATGGATGATGAAGTGTTAAATAAATAAATCTGATTGTGTATTCGGCTGTAGCCTACATTACATGTGTCCGGTTCTGTAAGAGGGAGGCGACAGAGAGAAACTCAGGGTTTGTTGGGGAAAACTTGCCAGAGAGCAGGTTAGGTTCACAGAGTCAGTTACCATGGTAACTGACCCAGAGTTCTTCCTGGAACTGAAATTCAGAGTTTACCTCATCTCAGGGTTAACCAATTCAGAGTTTACCTCATCTCAGGGTTAACCAATTCAGAGTTTACCTCATCTCAGGGTTAACCAATTCAGACTTTACCTCATCTCAGGGTTAACCAATTCAGAGTTTACCTCATCTCAGGGTTAACCAATTCAGAGTTTATCTCATCTCAGGGTTAACCAATTCAGAGTTTACCTCATCTCAGGGTTAACCAATTCAGAGTTTATCTCATCTCAGGGTTAACCAATTCAGAGTTTACCTCATCTCAGGGTTAACCAATTCAGAGGTTTCACTCAACACGCTTTCCGAAACAGGGCTCTGACAAAAAGTTCATGCTCTACAATATTAGAGTATTAAACTGAAACAAATTCATTTGGACTAAATAGTCAGTTTTTAGAAAAAACGTCTTATTACAAGAAAAATGCTGAGAAAAAAAATACATAATATTTCATACTTTTTAAAAAAAAAGTTTACATGACAAGAAAAATATTTTTGAGAAAAAGTTATGCTACAAGAACAAAAGTCGTATAAGGAGAAAAAGGTTGCTTTATGTGGTAAACGGGGTTCTGTCGATGAGAACGGAACAGGAACCCTGAATTAACTTCTCACACTTCACAACTCTATTTAACACGGAGGACCGTCTCCAACAGCTCCACCTGGTGCCAAACGCACCTGGTCCAACCTGTCACATCTCTGATCAAACTTCCTGTTCAATAAAGACACCACAGGAAGTCTGATGGGACCTCTGAGGAGTCGTCTATCATTGCTGACCAGTCTGAGACCCAGTCTGAGCCCCAGTTCTGACTCCGCCTCCTTACACAAGCAAATATGACCTCACTGCGAACGCTCCACCACCTCCTGCCCACTGAGTTTCCCACAATGCACTGCGGGCTGAGAAGGTTCTTCCTGTGAAGGACGCGCACCTATTGGCCAGGTTGTCCCGAGGAGACGGGGCCTGAAGATTCTGTCCGACTCAATAAAGAAAGACGAGTCCAATAGAAACGATAGCTGCCTTGTCAACCAATCACCAAGCCCTGTCGGTGTGGGGACCAATCAGAAGTCCTCCAGTGACATCAAAGATGACATCACAGGTGAGTGAAAAGGTTTTTTATTGCTGGAGCTCAACTACATCTTCTTATTGACTGCTTGTTGCTGAGCAACGGGAGCAGCCACACCTGGACGTGAATCAGTTGCAGGTGAAAAAAAAAGCTCCAAACGCTGTGATGTCAGAGCTCCGACCAATCAGAAGAGCTGATGTGAGGGGAGACGGTGAAAGCCAACAGAAAGGAATAACTCTGGTCCCGCCCCCTGCTGGCGGCGGCAGAACGGTATTGTGGGTATGTGGACAGATGCTACAGGTGCTGGTGAGGGACAATCTGAACAGACGAGACGACGATCAAAAACAGATAAACTTTACACAGGCGAAGGGGCGTGGTCACACTACAATCCCCGCCCCTTTTACACGGCGGCCGTCTTGTCATGAGGACTGCTGCTGCTACTACTGCTACTACTACTACTACTACTGTTGTTGTTGTTGTTGGTGGTGTTGTTGTTGTTGGTGTTGTTGTTATCGTCATGGCCACCAGGTGACGTCACGGCACTCTGCGTCCTTTCAGCGGCCTTGGGGGCAGAGTCTTTGTCTCCAGGGGCAATAGGGGCAATAGGAGCAATAGGAGCAATAGGGGCGGGGCCAGGAGAGGACAGGGAGGCAGGTCGGGCGGGGGATGGGCGGTATGCTGCACTTAGCTCGGCCAGACGTTCTGGAGTCGGCCCCCACTTCGCAAAACCAGCGTCGTTCTGAAGGAAGATTACTGCAGTACCGTGTACCGCCCGGTAGTACATCTCATCTCTGAAAATACACAGAGTTTAATGTAGTAAATCTACTCCCTGCAGGGACCAACATAGGTACTACTGCGTAGGAAAATATAGTGCAGTATCATTGCAGTGCTGTACTCTGGAGTTGAGTTTAGTTATCAGTACAGTACAGTGTATCAGTGTAGTACAGTGCAGTGTTAGTACCTCTTGCAGAGGTGCTGACTCCCGGAGCGATACTCGTGTTCGTAGGCCGAGACGCTCAGCTGGTGACGGAGGAATCGACTTCCCTCCATGCGGGTCAGAGCCGGAGTCACAGGGTCACGCCACTCAGGGACGAAGACGATGAAAGACAGAGGCTCAGAGGACTTTTCCAACAGCGCCTGATGGACAGAGACAGACTGCAATATGTTGACCTGTATCTACAAGACCCAGTACAGCCCAGTTCAGAACCGTACAGCCTGGTTTAAGACCCAGTACCAAACCAGTACGGACCAGTATGACGCAAGCTGATCCAGACTAGGGTAGCCTGGTTCATACTGGTACTGATAAAAGCAGCAACACACTGGCTCAGATCAGTATAAGCAGGTACAGACTGGTTCAAACCAGTGCGGACCAGTATGGTACAATCTAATATACAATCTAATGGACGGACCTCAAAGTGTGTCACCATGGCCTCCATCAGCTCTTCACAGAACGGAGGGTTGGCTTCAAACGAGCCGCTGACTGGACAGAAAGACAGGAACGGCCTGAAAACACACACATATAATGGGTTAATAATACTGTAATAAGACTGTAAAACTACTGTAATACTGTTACGGAGAAGGAGGTTGTGCTTCAACAATGGGATTTACAGTGGAGTGTTAAAACCAAAGTCCTATAGAGTGCTGCAGGAATGAGTCCTAAAACCCGGAAATGAGTTAGCATTTTATTACTTCCGGTTCCCTCGTCTGGAAGTCAATGGTTTTAAAGTTAGATGCCTGAGATAAGGTCTGTGGTTAACACAAGCTGAATAGATTTTAATGCTTGGTTCTACGATATAAAATACGTCAGTAAATATTCCATTAGTGAATTCTGAAGCTTATATATGACGGTTGCTAACAAGTGGCTAAATGAGACTACTAAACGTCATCACGCCGACTCGTCTGCCTTTACAGCCTCGTTGTTAATTCTCGCGCTCATGCAACCATGGTGTAGTTTGTTTATAGCCTAACGTATGCTTTTTACTTCTGGCATTTGCATTCACGCTTCAAAAATCATAAAAGTGGTGTTCATTTGGTGGTGTTATCTTGCTGAACGAAAAGTGTAAGTGTCATGAACTTGCTTTTGCCACAGAGCTTGTTTTCTGCAATAATCCAAAACCCAATGGAAAAATCCAATTGGCCTTTTTTCAAGGGAACCAGGGCGATGCTAACTCCCTGGTTGGCCTACAAATATTGTGAACCAAATAAACAAATGAAATGTGAGTATTTAGTCCTCCCTGACTTAAAAGTCTGGGATGTGCTAACTTTTCAAATTTTTTTTTTTAGAATATACTGCTGTAATACTATTAAATACCAACATATACCACCAACATATGATTCTGATGCATACGACAGTAACAGACTTTTTTTTAATAGTCTGTACTAGCTGTCTGTGTGTATCCCAGCTGTTGAACCTCACGGGTAAAAACAGACAGACAGACAGTGTGTAGCGGTGTTAACACCTGTCTCACCCTCTGGATCCGAAGAAGCCGTCGGTGTCGGGGAAGGCAGAGCCGAACTGTTTGAAGTAGCAGTTGAGCGGCGAGGCGAAACACTCGAAGGAAACTCCAAACTGTCGGATCAACGCCTCGAATACAGACACCGGCAGCGCCCCCTGCAGACCCGTCCCCTCGTTAGCGCCGCTGCCAAACATCACCTGGACACACACACACCTCGTTAACTCACCAATCAATGAGTCGTTACCAAGCACAGATGAGGTGAGATCAGGTGAACCCTGATTGGTTAACAGAGAGTCAGCTGACCTGGTATCTCTTGAGGAGGCACCAGACTCTGGACAGGAACCTCTCAAAGCGAGGATCGTCTATACAGCTGTACCTGTACAACAACTCCTGGACAACACAGACAGGCAGAGAGTCAGACATACACACACACACAGACAATCAGTCCTCTTGCAGATGTGCTGGCGCCCACAGCAATATTCATGTTTGTGCGGACACAGACACAGACAGACAGAGACACACACAATCTTCCACAAAAGGCAGACAGATTTACATTTTACTGAAAGAATGTCGCCCTCCGCTGGTTGACTTCAGCTACTTACTGTGTTTTTCACTGCTAAAATTGCTAATATAGGATTATTAGTAATTGTTGGAACTACCGCAACTTCTTCAATACAGAGCAGGGCCTTTATTTTTAATTATTTTACACATCCTCCATGTTTACCGGTTTGTGATTGGTCAAACTCACCGCCGTGTGAACTCCCGACGGCTTGACCCTTTTCCTAAAATCACATTTAAGCTTCTGTCAATTGACCCTTCGCTAAGTCTCGCCCCTTTAACAGACAGGCTGATCACCGGCCAGCTCTGACCAGGGTCCATCAACTATACAACTCTGCTTCATAGACATACAATCGTTTAAGATTCTCAACATTTTCAGGCCGGTTTTGTGGATTTTGAGCTAGTCATAGATGTTTTTGTTAAAGAGTAAAATCCTTTTTGTTTAACCAGAAACAGCAGCTATATCGCTCTCGCCAAATACACCAGACTCCATTGACAGAAAGAGTAATTTTATCGCGTCGTAAAAACACACTTAATTCAAACTCAACAGAAACTAAATAAAAGTCACCAAAACTACCTTTGTTCATCTTTCCCCCTTTTTCAACAATCACCAGCTCTGGTTTGGTGGATTCCCTTAATTCACCGCATTAGGTGTGAAAATATCGTGAGAAGAGCGAGAGGGAGGTCAGACATCAGAGAAGCAGCGGGGGAAAACAGCTGTAGAGCCAGAATATTTTCACATCTTCGGTTGTTGTAACATTGGAAAGACTTACCAAGACACGGTTGGTGAGTTCTGTCGACTTTGAAGTGTGTTTTACGGTCGTGGTAAAATTACTGTTTTTGTCGATGGAGTCTGGTGTATTTGGCGAGAGCGATATAGCTGCTGTTTCTGGTTGAACAAAAAAACAGTGTGGGCTCCATGCTAGCTCCGACAGCATGACGGAGTAGCAGCTGCTAACAACAAAGGGGTGGGGCTTAGCAAGGGGTCAATTGAACTCAACACTTCTTGCGGAGAAGTTTCACATTAAAAGCCACGACAGAGTGTCTAGTAGTTTCCTGTGCTCATCAGCCACCTGCTGTTACACCTGAATGTGTACCGTCTATGTTGTCGTAGTAACATCAGTATCAGTAGTCTCTCTCAGTACTCAGAGTACTGCCATCAGTACTGACCAGTTTGCTGAAGTGACCTCTGTTGACTTTGACCATCTCTCCTCTGAAGCGTAGACATGCCACGTCATTCTCAAAGTGCAGCTCGACTCGAGGGAGGGGCGGCGAGGGGATCGCCAGACGCACAGGGTAACAGTAGACCAACCGGGACTGCTGGGGGGACGCACACGCCTCTGAACACACACACAAACAACACATTAATAACCAACACAGGAAACAAAGCTACCTGCAGGCAGGGCTCAGGTGTGTACGTGTGAGTACCTGTGGGTATGGCAGGTAATTTACTAAAAGTCCCACATGAATATCTCTGCATACTGGGGTCCCTAAACAGTCTTGAATTACATAAATTGGGTCTCACTGTAGAGCTGAGACTCTTGTGGATCCAATGAGCCCAACTGTATTCATGTGTGATGATGATGATGTTCCCATACCAGCCATTTCATAGTAGTGAGACCATTTTTTAAAAACTTGATCTTGGTTTGTTTTTTAATTAGTATGGCTGAATGTATAGTCAACATGCATCAATATTATTATTAGTTATTCTCAGATGGATAGCGGGAGCTTATGTATCGGTGCTGTCCCCGGTACTGAAACGGAGCGCAGGAGATCGATAGACAGACAGACAGACAGTGAACACTTTTATTCCTATCTAGGAAAGCCATCCATCCTCTGAATGCTCTAGGTCTCTAGTTAGTGGCTGTAAAGTTTCATGAGGCTGTGATTATCCTAGAGGTCACCACAGGTCATTTTATACAGGGAGGTCAGGTTTCAAATGGTCTCATTACAATGAAATGTCTCCTATGGGGACTTGCATCATCACACATGAATACAGTTGGGCTCATTGGATCCACAAGAGACTCAACTTTACAATGAGACCCAATTTATGTAATTCAAAGACTGTTTATTTACCCCAGTCTGTGCCAAAATCTTGTCCTGCTGCCTACAGATTCTACATGTAAATGCATAATCTGTTTATAGAGATTTTGTGTGTGTACCTGTGGGGGGGTCCTGCAGCAGACTCAGGTGTGTCTGTCTCATCCGGCGGCTGTACTCTGCAGACAGCTGGTAGATCTTGGAGCAGATTCCCTCCACAGAGTCTTTGGCGACGGCGGTGACGTGAGGACCACACTGCTGTCTCAGGTGCTCCAGACGGTCCTACACAAACACACACACACACACACAGTAACTACATTACATCCTGGCACAATGAACATGTCTTCAGCTTGTGAATAAACAATCATCCGTTCAGCTCGGGCTGTGGTGGCAGCAGACTGAGCCAGGTAGCCCAGACATCCGTCAGCTTTTCCTGGAGGACCCCGAGGTGTTCCAAGGCCTGATATGTAATCACACCTCTCACTCTAATTTAACAAGGACAGAATGGCTCACAGTGACGGCCCCGGTGCCCCACACTGCCACAGTACGTCTCGAGAGACGAGTCATGTCATTTAAATCAAATCACTGGTTCACAAACATACATCCACTGTCTAAAAGGAGGAAGCAAAATGCCATTTATGAACTAGGTTTATATCTTATAAGGCCGGGAACACAACGTCAATGCCCAAGCACATCAACATTGCGCATTAGTTAAAACCAAATGTTTTCTGTAGCGCACCGTTCTTATTAAACCTCCTTGACAACATAAACGCACACAGCCTACTATCAGTGCCCGGTCCGTTCCGCACGTACATACACACACACACACACACAGACACACACACAAGCCGGCCTGTGACCTCACGACAGCCGCAGCAGAAACGGGAAAATGATTCCCAAGTCAATGAGGCAAACTTTCTAGTATTAACGTTACCGGTTAGCTAACGTTAGACTGTTCGAGGTTGACGGTAAAGTTACAGTTAACGCTCGCTAATGAGTCAGCAGCCGACGTTTGCATTTACAGTGTGTGAGCTGATGATAACGTTACGTTAACTACGAGGAGTCAAAACTCTGCAACAGCTCAAATCCTGTTATTAATGTTAACCACTTATTTACTCCTCTTCGCCTCCTATAAGTATTATGGCTGTAATGAGATCTCTCCATCACATTTTGTCTGTGGCAACATGCTGCTCCTCTTCCCAGGACAGGAGCATCTTGTCCAGTAGCTCTTCCAACTTTAAGATGCACAGCTAGCAGAGCCGGTCCTAGCTTTTTGGGGGCCCATATGCAAAATCATATATATAATATATATATATATATATATATATATATATATATATATATATATATATATATTATATATATATATATTATATATATATATATATATATATATATATATATATATATTTTTTTTTTTTTTTTTTTTTTAAATGACTTAAAAAAATAATAATTGGGGATCAATTATAAATGAATGAACAAAAATAAACCACTTTTGATGTTCAATATATGTTAAAGGTTACTTTGAATAATTAACTAATGATAAGATTTAAAATTTGGGACGGTCCACATTCATTTTGGGACAGCTTGGGTGATGGTGAAAAAAGTTAGTTTAGAGCCCTGATCAGGACATAATCCACATCAGTCCTCTTGAATCTGAGATTCAACAATCAGCCAGAGTCTCTTTTCAGCAGCTTGACATCATCTTTCCGAGGGACGCTGAGCAGTGGGATACCCTGATAGTTGGAGCTCATTCTCCAGTCCCCCCTATTAAATATGGGAACAACCAACCCGATCTGCCAGTCCTAAGGTACTGTCTCCGACCTCCACTAGACATTTAAGAGGTGTCTCAACCGAGACATCCCCAAAATGTCCATGATCTCTGTAAACTAACACCAGAGTTTGTGTGACCAAAGCAGCTGCAGTGCTTCCGATATTGATTTGCTGCTTCAGGAGTCCTCTAGTCCGACCAACCTGAAAAGACTCCTTCACAGCTGCTGTCCACCAGCAGGTTCTTTGGTTGCTGCCACAACAGGCACCAACAACCCTCTGGCCACAACTCATAACAGCTGCTTCCCCAATGGAAAATCTGAACATGACCCCCTCAGACTCCATGAACCCATCCTTTCAACATTGCAGACATTTCTTACAGAGGTGGGAGTTCGCTGATACGGGTCACAGCCAGCCCAGCTCAGCCTTGCTACATACATTCGGGTTTACCGGGTCTGCCCAACAGCCTGCGCCACCACAGATCTGATCTTTGACCTAAGGTGCTCTGGAACCAGGTACATTCATGAACCACCTTGCACACAAACACGGTGTTCGTCATGAAACAGCCAGACTAGACATCTTAAGAAGAATTTACAAAGTAAAAACCAGAAGAGGTCAAGGGTCAGCGGTTACCATGTAGTCCTCCTTGCTGGCGGAGTGATCTCGGCGCAGCCAGCTCATGGTGTCTTCAGCGTTCCACTTCACCACCTTCCTGCTCTCTGGACTCGCATTCCTGTACAGGTCAGAGGTCAAAGGTTAAAGGTTCTCTATAGAGCTGCAAAGATGAATCGATTAGGAGAAGACTTGGGAGAAACACTGATCAACTTGTTTCACCATTTTCTGACATTTTTTAGACCAAACAACTAATTGAGTAATCAAGAAAATAATCAACAGATTAAACGACAATGAAAATAATCGTTATTTGCAGCTCTATTTCTCTATACAACATTCAGAGCATTAACCTCTTAAAAATCTGCCGACCCATCCGGCCTCTGTTCTGTCTTTCAGAGATCGTAGCAGGCTCAGTTTTAAAGCTAGAAGCTGAAGATACCGGCATCATATGAAATTAGAAACCTAAGAAATCCATTGGTATCAACCATGTCATACTAGCTTGACAAGACGGGGGCTAAATAACGCTCTAGGAATGCACCAATGCCGATTGGTCGGATATTAGGCCATTACTGATTCAGATAGCTGGATTAGGTATTGGTGACAATTAAACTTGGGGTACCGAAGTCGGTACTTTTAAAAGGTCTGTTGTGACCTACCTGGAGTCAATCATCTTCTTGGCAGCTTCAGCGTATTTAAACAGCAGCTTCCGGGCCTCCTCTTTGTACTTGATACGCGACAACCTTAGACACACACACAGATATTAATACATTACCAATATAAAAATATATAATCAAAACCGGTAAGGAGAGACTTTTTCAATACAGACACTTTAGTGTGCAGTTTGTAGTAACTGACTGACAGACAGACAAACAGGTACCTGATGGGAATGTCGTTCATGACCTCTCTGAACATGGACGGGGAGATGACGGGGTCGCAGTCACTCGGCAGTAAGGGGTCGTGACCTTTATCGATTACTTTCCTCTCCAGTAGCCAACGGTTGAACGACTCCCGGGGCGGATCAATACCTGAACCACAGACAGACAGACAGACCGTCAGTCAGTCAGACACAGACAGACTTACAATTCGCTTCCATGCAGTACATTGACTTTCAGAAGGTATCATTACCCTAGAGCAGCCACTCTCAACCACTGGGCCAGGGCCCATTGGTGAGCCCCAGAGCGCCATCCAGTGGGCCGCAGAGGTACTGCCCAGGGTTAGTATAGTAAACTAAAACTGACACTGAACTGTTGGAACACCGATACTAAATAAAAACTTTATCCTTTCAGAAAAACAAAAACTAAACTGATAAATAGAAGGCTTGAAATAGACCTGGTGATCTGTATTGGCTGATACTGCTTCCAGCAATCAGTGATCCTTATCGGAGCACCCTTATGGTACATGTCCACAAGGGCGTTTTTTATCCCGAGGGATCGCCTTGCTTCCCGAGCATTGGACGCTTGATGGGCTGCCTCTAGACACAAGGCACTAGGCACCTGATTGGACGAACGCGTACCCTCATGGGCTGCTGCTCCCAGCTTTCAAACTGGAACCAACATTGCAACTTGTTTTGAAACTTTCTTCTCCGACATTACGAAAATAGTTCTCCAAAATGTGTTTCTGAAAACATTTTATGCAAGAAGTGAGCCATGCAGTTTCTGAATCTGTCTTTATTTTGGATCAACAAGGGTTAGTCTAAAAGTTTCTATGGAGTTTCAAGAGGCGGCGAGTCGTGCCGAACGCCCATGATTTGCATCAAGTAGCCTAGACATCAACTTTATGCAAATGAGGAGCAGCCAACGTGACGCCCTGCCTTTCGAATCACGCTACCACGTTACCAGAATGCACTGCATGGCTGCTTACATGGAAAATGAATGGGAAGCGTGGAGCGGATGGAGGCTATGGACATGTACCCTTACTCTCAGCGATGACCCGACCATCTAAGAGCTACGTAAAGCTGTTTGTTGATCAACAGTGAATCATCAGGTGTGAGGGTACCTTCTCTCTGGTGGCACAGTTCGTGGTAGTGTTGCCTAAGTTTGGTGACCAGCTGAGCTCTCTGCAGCTCCATCTCAGGGTGGGGGGGCAGGTGGTTGGTGGGGGGATGCTCTCTGATCACAGCATTGGTCTGGGTGTCCAGGTCCCAGTAGATACTGAAAACAACAACAATAAACAACTTCAACAACATAAACATTAAACCTAAAAAATGCTATCAACAGAGAAGCTAAAGATGCTAAAGGGGAGGGGCATGGCCTCAGCACTCACACTGCTGGTCTGTATGGAGCAGGGGCGGGGCTTGGGGTTGTGGGCGTGGCTGGTTGGGCCGGTTTGTCCTCAGGGGCAGAGTTCCAGGGTTTGACCCCGGGGGTGCTGGGAGAGATGGGCGTGGTGGGCTCAACCTGGAAACAACAGGTCAGATTATCAAGTAAATTTGAGTATGCAGTTTCCTACAATCCACTGCACACCATTGACTACTTTAAATATCAGCTTTAATGTCGTAAACTGATCCATGACCATTTATTTTTTTTACCTTAACTCGTTTGATGCTGTTGGGCCCCGCCCCCTGCTCCTCAGAGCTCCTCCTCTTCCTCTGACCGTTACCTAGGTTACTCTCTCCACCCTCTGCTGGGGCTGCATTCAGACCTAACGGATCAGACTTCATACAGACAGACAGACAGACAGTCTCAGTTCCAAAGTACATACTAACTGTATACATTATGTACTACATATTAACTTTTAGCAGCTCCTGTTTGCAGTGTAGCAGGGAGGTACAGACAGCTATCACTGGATAACTTTGACACTGAAGAAAACTAAAAAACATGATGATTCTCAGGCAAGGTCTGTAGCGTCTTTTTTCTATGATTTCTAAGTGGATTTATTCACATTCATTGGTGATGGAGAGACTAAAATGTGCAAGAGTATGACCCAAACTATAACAGTCTGTGAAGTATCTTAATCAGCTCCACCTGCTGACAAACTACAATAACTAACTTCCTTGCTGTTGTTAAAGCACCTGCATGCACATGTCCTTTCAGACATTAAAAGAACCAGTGACATTACTCACGATGACATCATGCTGACCCAGAACTGGGACCTCCCACAGGCTCTGGTTGGTGAATCTGTTGAAATAATACGGTCGGTTCTCCCTCCGAGACCAGCACTTAGACCATCCAGCCTGGACCAGTTCATCTGTCAGAGAGACAGAGAGAGAGAGAGACAGGTCAGAGAGACAGACAGGTGTACCTGTGATCTCAGACAGGTAGAGAGACAGACAGGTGTACCTTGGAGTTCAGACAGGCAGGTAGAGAGACAGACAGGTGTACCTGTGAGCTCAGACAGTTAGAGAGACAGACAGTTGTACCTGGGAGCTCAGGAGGTGGTTTGGAGGTGGTGGACGGAGATAGGGGCGGTCCCTGAGAGGAGGCGGAGCCAGAGGGAGACGGCATCATGGTCGCCTCCCCCTTCACCGGTCCCTGGCTGTCATTGGACATCTCAGCTGCTCGTCAGAATGACATCGACCTGCCTGGACAGGAAGACACACTTTAACTTTCAAAATAAAACAGGGGTGAGATCACAGAAATAAAATAGGAGCGAAGGGTAAATTAACTGCTTGCTTTGGTAATTTGACTAGTACAAAAGAAAATGGCGATTGTTGTTAGTTGTTATGTTGACAACAGAACCCACGTCAGTGGTGTGGTCGCAGCTTGCGGAGAAGAGAGCAGCTGGCTGGCTAGTTAGCTTGGTAGCTATTACCCAAGCGGAGGCACCGTTTAGACCCGGCGCTGCTGCTGGTCACAAGCTGGCTGTTTGGCTCATTTTCCATAATGCTTCACAATGCTTCAACCAAGCCCCCAGGAAGTGCACCGGTAGTTGATCCCAAAATCGTAGCGGCCAAACGGCGGTATAACAACTTCCATGTCAGTCACGTGATGCAATTAGGCGCAAAAATACTTTTTCCCATAAACTTATATTGGGAAAGAGACGTCTGTAACTCAGCGGATAATTTTTTTGAGGTGAATGAACTTCCCAGTACGAACACTCTAATAGTCCTTATTTAAATCATTAGGTCCTAAAAGTTGTAAAACGCACTAATATCCAAATCCAGAGTTATTTCCCTTCCTCCGTTCATGTGAATGAGACCCAGACCGTAACGACAGGGCAAGCCTTGACAACGGCGTGACGTTTGGACCCCATGACCGAGTCATGTGACTGAGCGGACGCTACTGCGCATGTTCCATGGGCTCAATGGATGCGGAAGGTCGTCGGAAGATCCGGGTATTTTTCCAGACGAAAGTCGAGCCATTTTGGCATCATGCGCCACTGAGCAACTTCCATAGAAATGAACGGAGCCCCGCCTCCAATGGCAATAGTAATGTGCTTTCCTCCACCATGTATGGATTAAGCATTAAATTGTTCAATTTGATGTGCCTCGTGACCATCGCCTGCCGCTGCGATATTCGCCTGAAAGCTTACTAAAGTTGAACTCCATGCCAGTCTGAAGATGGGATTTGCCTTGCATAGAATGGAAGCGAACGGGAGGCAAATGTTAATTTTGCGCCTGTGTGACCTTGCCTTAGTTGTTGCAGTTTTTGTTGAAACTGAGGAACAACTGACTTGCTGAGGATTGAATTTTAGATTGTGTCATAAAAGTGAAATAAATACACAACTTTCCTTGATGGGAAATACGCTACTCTCTAAACCAATGTGAGTTTGAAACGGTTAAACCCTGATTCACATTCTGTTATAACTAATAATTAGTCTGCTGATCACTTTTGGGATTCATTGACTAATGATTTTGTCTATAAAATGACACATTGAAGAAACTGGGACATTTTTGACTTTGTATCTTGAAAAATGACAAATGAGTTTATAAACAGTAGTGTCTTTTTCCTCTTTATAAAAATTTATTATCACAGAAAAAGTTTATTGTTGTAACCAACCAATGTGTCATGTTAAACTATTTTTAATGAGAAACGTTACACTGATGGTGCGTAGTGAGCATTTGAAGAAGTGATATGTTATAAAATTCTTCAAATCAATAAGAAACTATTTTGATTAAACGACAAACACCATCTTGTTCCAGTTTTTCCAATGATTTTCTGTTTTGGAGTAAACTGAATCTATTTGACTTTGAAAAACTGACTGTTTTATGACACTTTATAGACCGAACGATTAATCGATTAATCAGGATCAATAGCTAGCCTACAAATTAATCTAAATATACCCTACAGATTATAAGGAATATTCAGATTAATCGATTAATGAAGAAATATACAATAGTAACGGACAGTGCATGATGTCAGTAAAGGACAGTGTATCATTGAAATAACGGACAATGTATGACTAGTAACGGACAATGTATGACTAGTAACGGACGGTGTATGACTGTAGTAACGGACGGTGTATGACTAGTAACGGACGGTGTATGACTGTAGTAACAGACGGTGTATGACTAGTAACGGACGGTGTAAGAGTAGTAACGGCGGTGTATGACTGTAGTAACGGACGGTGTGTGACTGGTAACGGAGGTTGTGTGACTAGTAACGGACAGTGTGTGACTAATAACGGACAATGTATGACTAGTAACGGACAATGTATGACTAGTAACGGACAATGTATGACTGTAGTAATGGACGGTGTATAACTGTAGTATGGACGTTGTATGACTTTAGTAACGGACGGTGTGTGACTAGTAACGGACGGTGTATGACTGTAGTAATGGACGGTGTATGACTGTAGTAACGGACGGTGTATGACTAGTACCAAACGGTGTATAACTGTAGTAACGGACGGTGTATGACTAGTAACGGACGGTGTAAGAGTAGTAACGGCGGTGTATGACTGTAGTAACGGACGGTGTGTGACTGGTAACGGAGGTTGTGTGACTAGTAACGGACAGTGTGTGACTAATAACGGACAATGTATGACTAGTAACGGACAATGTATGACTAGTAACGGACAATGTATGACTGTAGTAATGGACGGTGTATAACTGTAGTATGGACGTTGTATGACTTTAGTAACGGACGGTGTGTGACTAGTAACGGACGGTGTATGACTGTAGTAATGGACGGTGTATGACTGTAGTAACGGACGGTGTATGACTAGTACCAAACGGTGTATAACTGTAGTAACGGACGGTGTATGACTGTAGTAACGGACGGTGTATGACTGAAGTAACGGACGGTGTGTGACTAGTAACGGACGGTGTATGACTGAAGTAACGGACGGTGTGTGACTAGTAACGGACGGTGTATGACTGTAGTAACAGACGGTGTATGACTGTAGTAACGGACAGTGTATGACTAGTAACGGACGGTGTATAACTAGTAACGGACCGTCGATGACTGTAGTAACGGACGGTGTATAACTGTAATAACGGACAGTGTATGACTGTAGTAACGGACGGTGTATGACTAGTAACGGACGGTGTATAACTGTAATAACGGACGGTGTATGACTGTAGTAACAGACGGTGTATGACTGTAGTAACGGACGGTGTATGACTAGTAACGGACGGTGTATAACTTTAGTTACGCAGTGTATGACCGTAGTAACGGACGTTGTATGACTAGTAACGGACGGTGTATAACTTTAGTTACGCAGTGTATGACCGTAGTAACGGACGTTGTATGACTAGTAACGGACGGTGTATAACTGTAATAACGGACAGTGTATGACTGTAGTAACGGACAGTGTATGACTAGTAACGGACGGTGTATAACTTTAGTTACGCAGTGTATGACCGTAGTAACGGACGTTGTATGACTAGTAACAGACGGTGTATAACTGTAGTAACGCTCGGTGTGTGTGTAGTAACGGACGGTGTGTGACTAGTAACAGAAGGCGCTGTAGCTTAACGTTACAGACGATAACAGATTGACATGAACAGACTCACGGACCGTCTGAATGTGGCGGCAAACGGACCAATATAGGTTTTAATCTGATCAAAAATGAATCAATAAGGTAATAATAAGGGAACAGCGTATTAGTGTATTGACTGGTGAAATGAGAGCGCTGGGAGGTGAATAGATTAAATAAAGCCTGATGTTTTCCTTCTCTACGCAGGAACGAGCGCTATGGTTACACGCATGCGCCTGGACGGCTCTCCAAACAAACACGGAGGAGGAGAGGAGGGGGTGAGGAGGAGGTGAGGGAGAGAGGGAGAGAGGGGGGGAGGACAACACAAAGCTGCGGCTGCTCCTCTGGAGCCCGAGCTGAACACACGGACACAGCGGCTCTCTATCTCGGTCCACAGCGGGGCCGAACCGGGCTAAAGTGATCTAAAAACACCGAGGAGACAACGGGACGCCTTTAGGTCCCGCCATTAACGGCCATTTTGCGTCACCCGCTCGCTCTCCGCTCAAAGCGACAGCTGCTGTTTAGGCGCCACTTCAGACAAGATGGCGGACACGCCCCTGCCACAGCGCTGCGCGTCCTGCACAGCCTTTCTGCTCTTCACTACAAACTGAGCCGCTCCGCGCACCGGGAGTCCGGCTCATCTGAAGGACGGAACCTTCCGCCGCATGTCGGTGCCGTCGGAGCGGCTCTGCGGGGCCTCGTACCCTTACCTTGGCCGGTTAAGTCACGGAGAGTCGCGGGTTCTGTCCGCTGGTTTCGGGTCCTCCGCTCCGCTCCCTCCCCGCCTGCTCAGACATCTTTACAGGGGCCCGGAGTGAGCCACTGCGCATGCGCGGCTGCTGTCCCACTTCCTGTTCCGAAACGTCTGCGTCGTGCCGCCATGTTGGGCAGGTCACTCCTCCCATGGATGGAGACTCCTCCTCCTCACAGCTTCTACATGTGTTTAAAGATAAACTGTTCTTCTTTGATGGAAAATCAAAATATACATTCATAATAAATTTAAAGGGACTATTTGTAACTTTCAGAAATGCTTCTTAACAGCGACACCTGTGGCCGTGAAATCAACGAAAGTCAGCATCGAGCTTGCGCTTGCTCGCTCTCAATATACCTGAACGAGCATCTCTCAACACAGTGAGGCGACACACGTCAGCTAAAACCACAATATCACTCTATATTTCAGCTGCTTGGCAGTAATGTTAGCTGACCAGACGAAGGTCTCTCCATGAACATGATTTAGATCTGATCCTAGTGTTGGCTTTTCCTGCCTAAGTGCAGGCTGAAGCAGCGGCGCTCTGCAGCGTGTCTCCCTGCTCTCTCCGCCCGCAGCCGGAGAGAGCAGGGAGACACCGGCACCCGGTCGGTAACGAGAGGGTAACGTTACTAGCTAAGGAGCTCCGTCACTTCACAAGACACGGGAAACCTCTGTTGGTCTGGAGGAGCTGCAGCATTTTCTTTCTGCACAAACGTCCACTGTACGTTCACTAGATATTCTCAGAGCTAAACTAACTGTTCTGCAGTGTGGAGTGAGCGCGCGTTCACGTCTAGAGGTGGAGCGAGCTGAGAACGCGCGCGCTCTCTGAGCGAAGTCAGGCAGGCAGAGTTGGAGAGGCAGCGGCCACACGCGAACAAGCATATGTGAGCGCGCATGTGTGACGACCCGCTACATTTATGCGCGTACAAAGTTACAAATAGTCCCTTTAAATACAATTTATTTTAAAGGGACAGTTTGTAACTTTTTAAGCGTATAATTGTAGCGGGTCGGCACACGTGCGTTCGCATATGCACGCTCGCGTGTGGCCGGAGCCTCGTCTCCACTGCCTGCTCTCCTTCACTCAGACAGCACGCGCGTTCTCGCTGTCTCGCTCCACCTCTAGACGTGAACGCGCGCTCACTACACACTGCAGAAGAGTTAGTTTAGCTCTGAGAATATCTAGTGAATGCACAGTGGACGTTTGTGCAGAAATAAATGCTGCAGCTCCTCCAGACCAACAGGTTTCCCGTGTCTTGTGAAGTGACGGGGCTCCTCAACGAGTTACGTTATCGTCTCGTTACTGACCGGGTGCCGGTGCCGGTGCCGGTGCCGGTGTCTTCGGCTGCGGTCGGGAGGCGATAACGTAACTCGTTGAGGAGCCCCGCTGCTGAATCCTGCACTGAGCAGGAAAAGCCAACACTAGAATCAGCATTGATTCATGGAGAGACCTTCGTCTGGTCAGCTAACATTACTGCCAAGCAGCTGAAATATAAAGTGATATTGTGGTTTTAGCTGACGTCTGTCGCCTCACTGTTTTGAGCGATGCTCGTTCATGTCTATGTAGAGCGAGCAAGCGCGAGCCCGACGCTGACTTTCGTTGATTTCAAGGCCACAGGTGTCGCTGTTAAGCAGCATTTCTGAATCTTACAAATAGTCCCTTTAAATCTCAACACAATTATATGAAGGTGTAATTTGTACGTGTATATACACAAATCCGGGGAAGTACCGGAAATGAAAAGAGTCGCCATCACTGCGGTGGTGTCTCCCTACAATATGTGCACGTTTGAATCCAAGCTGTCCTAAGAAGTGTACACTTTTCTAGTTTTACCTTTACTTTCTAGGTTCCCAGACTTTTCCATGCGGCCTCCAAATAGCAGCTTTTGGCCGGGGGCCTCCTTTTGCAAGAGGTCTTTAAAAACCCAATGACAATACTATTGCAAATGTTAATTTTTTTTTTTTTAAATAAAAATTCAGAATATTTTTCCTTACTTTTATTAACGCATTAATAATAACATTTTGTATTTCAAATCATTAATCATTCCATTAGATTCACTACTTCTGTTTTCCATTACAAGCATTTTTTGTCAGTGTAGTTTTACAACATTCAACAATATTAAGTGTGTGTGTATGTTTGTGTCTGCTCGTCGGGTATTTTCCTTTTAAAAAAATATGTCCATTTTTATGAATTAGCAGCTAGACGCTAGCAACTGAGCTAGCTAGTTACATTTCAGGGGCAGCTTCGTGGCAGGCACAGACCATTACACGTCAACACTGACAGCTTATGAAGTGATAAATGATGTTTCAGAAACATGGGCAATGCAAACAAGATTCCAATATGTTATATATTTTCATAAATTATATTATATAATACTAATAACAATGATATAATATATATATATATATATATATATATATATATGTATATATATATATATATGTATATATATATATATATATATATATATATGGTTTACCATGGTCATCTGACTAGTTCAAAAGAAAATGCCCCTCAGCACTGTGCATTGACCATAGAAATAGAATGAGTTAGCCCGTTACAATGGTCACAGTTCTTTGCAATGGCAACGGTACACACAAAAATGTCTGCTGCTCTGACTATCCTGCTATGCTGATCTGAATGGGAATGTCCATTCTACTCACATTCTATTTCTATTTATTGAACAAAATGATGAAAAATCATGATGTCCTAAAAGTTGTAAAATTCACTAATAGCTGAATCCACAGTTATTTTCCTCAGCATAATAAACACACAGCTTCCTGCTAGCTGTATGCGGCTGTAATAATGGATGTATTGGCTGTAATTCATCACTTTTATTATCTTCTAATACACCCATGGGCTGTATGCTGTAAGCCTGTACCGTGGTGGATGTATTAACGTCTCTGTTCCCAAACAACCGGCTATCGGCCAGTAGCTAGTAGTGCTAGTAGCATGACATCAACAGAATTTAATGTAGTTGTAGGCTTTTTATTAACACGTAGGACACTTTATGCTCCTCTGGGAAGCAGAGGAGCAAAAGAGTTAAATAAATAAGTAAGTAAGTAAGTAAATAGTTATAATAGTATGCATATTTATAATATTTGTATTGCTTACACAGGTCATTTCGGTAGAGACATTAAAATTATGACAATAGAATATAAATCATTTTGTTTAACTTTTGTATGGCTGTTTGTAGGCGGACGTTTAACTAGCGTCATTATGGTAGTCAACTTGATTACAGTCCAAAATGGCGGAGGCGTAGGTCTGCTACTGGCCGCTGGTGTTGCAATGGAACATATAATTGACTTTCACGTCTTAGCAATATGTTCTTTGGACCAGCTAACAACCCTACAGAAAATGATATGTGCCTTAAAGGTACAGTGTTTAGGACTTGACAACATCTAGTGGTGTGGTTGCAGATGCAACCTACTGAGAACCCCTCTGCTCACTCCTCCCTTTCCAAGACTGCTGTAACCTGAGCCTCTAGGTGCAAAACCATAGTAACGCTGTTCACCTCGCTCAGGGGCCATCCTTACCATAATAACACTACTTTAGGAGCAACAGATGTCAGACACTACTGCAGTTTCAAAAGCGTGTTGGAGAATTACGCTGGCTTTCAGGTAATGTTAAAATGCAAAAGGCTCTCGCTAGAGCTACTCTGGCACTGTAGAAACATGGTGGAGCAACATGGCGGACTCCAGAGGACCCGCTACCTATGTAGATATTAAGGGCTATTCTAAGCTAACGCAAACACAAACATTTCTTAGTTTCAGGTTTATACAGTAATGAAAACACAGTTATGAAATATTATATTCCATTTCTGCTAATAGATCCCCGAAATGTTACACACTGTTCCTTTAAGATGTCTTCAAAGGTCACGTGACCCTCATCCTGCAGGTAGTAGCGGCCCATCCAGAGGTCAGAGGTCAGGTGTTGGAGGCGACAGAGGTCTCCTGCTGCAGCAGTAGGTCGACTGCAGCCTCCACGTCCTCCACCACGTGATTCGGCTCCACCAGGTCTGGCTCGAGCACCAGATCTCTGTGACCGTGGAACACCATCTCTGTGATGGCATTGCTCCGGTCGCTAGGCAACGGGGAGCCAGGGTTATAGACACCTGTGCACACCTGTAGACAGGTAGAGCAACTCTGTGTTAATGACAGACTTTAATACAACATGTTATTATCAGAGGGTCACTGGGAACTCAGCAAACTACGACTGTATTTCTGACCCGTCAGACTTAGTTTTAGTGATCACTGTGATGTCACTGTGATGTCACCGTGTAACCAGATCTCAGATATTAACTTGGAGAGTACAAAGTTATTATTACTGATGACTAAATAAATAAGACCAGAGTTGAAAACATCCTTTAACCTACCAGTATGGAGCGACACTGAGCAGCAGCAGACACCAGCTCCTCCTCCGGCACAGCCATCGTCACCGTACTCCCCGTTCCCTGGGCAACAAGCTTGGAGGTGGTCGTCATGGCAGCATGCTGCTGACCCAGGTAGCGGTTGTACAGGTTAGCACCGTAGATATCCGTCATCAGGTTGTCACTAGGCAACAAGAGGAGGTTTGTTACCCAATGTAGTAGATGGCATTAGGTCACCTGACGGCGTAGACGATGTTGTGGAAGGTTTGGCTACCCAATGGCGTAAATGGTGTTATGGGCGGTTTAGTTATTCAACGGCGTAGATGATGTTTTGGACAGTTTGGTTACCCAACAGCATAGATGTTGTTATGGACGGTTTGGCTACCCAATGGCGTAGATGGTGTTATGGATGGTTTGGCTACCCTATGGCGTAGATGGTGTTATGGACGGTTTAGTTACCCGACGGCGTAAATGGTGTTATAGAAAATTTTGTTACCCAATGTTGTAGATGGTGTTATGGACGGTTTGGCTATTCAATGGTGTAGATGGTGTTATGGACGGTTTGGTTACCCAATGACATAGATGGTGTTATGGACGGTATGGTTACCCAATGTTGTAGATGGTGTTATGGACGGTTTGGCTATTCAATGGTGTAGATGGTGTTATGGACGGTTTGGTTACCCAATGGCATAGATGGTGTTATGGACGGTATGGTTACCCAATGGCGTAGATGGTCGATGGACGGTTTGGCTACCCTATAGCGTAGATGGTGTTATGGTCGGTTTGGCTACCCTATGGCATAGATGGTGTTATGGACAGTTTGGCTACCCTATGGCGTAGATGGTGTTATGGACAGTTTGGCTACCCTATGGCGTAGATGGTGTTATGGACAGTTTGGCTACCCTATGGCGTAGATGGTGTTATGGACGGTTTGGCTACCCAATGGCGTAGATGGTGTTATGGACAGTTTGGCTACCAAATGGCGTAGATGGTCGATGGACGGTTTGGCTACCCTATAGCGTAGATGGTGTTATGGTCGGTTTGGCTACCCTATGGCATAGATGGTGTTATGGACAGTTTGGCTACCCTATGGCGTAGATGGTGTTATGGTCGGTTTGGCTACCCTATGGCATAGATGGTGTTATGGACAGTTTGGCTACCCAATGGCATAGATGGTGTTATGGACGGTATGGTTACCCAATGGCGTAGATGGTCGATGGACGGTTTGGCTACCCTATAGCGTAGATGGTGTTATGGTCGGTTTGGCTACCCTATGGCATAGATGGTGTTATGGACAGTTTGGCTACCCAATGGCATAGATGGTGTTATGGACGGTATGGTTACCCAATGGCGTAGATGGTCGATGGACGGTTTGGCTACCCTATAGCGTAGATGGTGTTATGGTCGGTTTGGCTACCCTATGGCATAGATGGTGTTATGGACAGTTTGGCTACCCTATGGCGTAGATGGTGTTATGGTCGGTTTGGCTACCCTATGGCATAGATGGTGTTATGGACAGTTTGGCTACCCAATGGCATAGATGGTGTTATGGACGGTATGGTTACCCAATGGCGTAGATGGTCGATGGACGGTTTGGCTACCCTATAGCGTAGATGGTGTTATGGTCGGTTTGGCTACCCTATGGCATAGATGGTGTTATGGACAGTTTGGCTACCCTATGGCGTAGATGGTGTTATGGACAGTTTGGCTACCCTATGGCGTAGATGGTGTTATGGACGGTTTGGCTACCCAATGGCGTAGATGGTGTTATGGACAGTTTGGCTACCCTATGGCGTAGATGGTGTTATGGACAGTTTGGCTACCCTATGGCGTAGATGGTGTTATGGACGGTTTGGCTACCCAATGGCGTAGATGGTGTTATGGACAGTTTGGCTACCAAATGGTGTAGATGGTGTTATGGACGGTTTAGTTACCCTACGGCATAGATAGTGGTTAGCTTGTGGTCTTGGTTCTGCAGTCTCAGCAGGTGCTCGGCATACTGGTATGTCAGCAGACTGGGTTTTCCCAGCAGCGCCTGGTACTGAAGCTCTCGACCCGTCAGCTTCCTGTAGACGGACTCCAGACACAGCATGAACATCCCGTGACCAAACCTATGGCAACACAGCAGGGTCAAAACTCATCAACATGAACATGATTTACCGGTATTGTGGATAACCGTGATATTTTAAAATGAAATATTGATATCACGTTAATAATACACATATGATAATATTGTGTAAATAATCCAGCAACTCTTAAATTATTTTATATATACAGTTTAGGTTATAGACTCTCTCTCCACCTCCCTACACTCGTATTTTGAGTAATTCATTTGTCAAGAAAGTGACGAAACGTACAATAAACAAAGTTAAAGATGAATTTAACCGAAAGCATCATTTTATATTTTTTCAAATTTTTTATAGATAATATCATTATTATAAATTCTTTTGGCCCCAATAATGGTGTCGTGAAACTCTGATATTGTGACAGCCCTAGCCTGGCGATATGGGAGCTAACAGGTTAAACAGACTTCCTGTTGTGTGTTGGTTACCGTGGTGAAGGGGCCTCGGCCATCCACATCAGGTCCATGTTACAGGCAAGAACCGGCAGCTGGGCCGGCACCTGAGGATCATACATGCCACCTGGACTCCCATTGGTCAGGAGCACGTCAATCAGTAGCTGCAGGTTGGTCTCCCATCTTATTGGCTCTCCGAACAGGATGATCGCTAGGGCAACACAAGAAGACAGTGAGGAATAGTCAACAAAATAAGAGCCAGGAAACATAAATTGATAGATAGGGCTGTGTTTTTTTATTCTTCTGTTTATTGAGTTCAATTTAGATTACTTTTATTTTATTTTTATTTTAAAGCCCATTTATATGTTTTTAAAATTATATTATTATTTATTTTATTTGCTTGTGTTTCTATCGTGTCGAAATATCTTTTCAGGTCTCATGTAAATAAAAAAAGTCCATTCCCTCCATTAAACCTTTATTTAAACTTTGTGAAAACACTCTGACAAAGATCTCTGTTTGACTTTACTTAGACAAAGGTGAACTGTGACAGCATCACTGTATGAATGAAGAGCGGAAACAAGTAATACCAAGATAAGAATATGAAATAAATAAATATAAAGTGAATACAAACTACAGAATATTAAAGTAAAACCATAAACAGTGTATTATATATTTGATGTGTAGTTACCTTCTATTTTAGGAAGAGTCTTCAGAAGAGACGACTGAAACAGAGAAAATACTGTTAGATTACGGAGCTGTTGTCAGAGACCTGAAGTCACCCATCACAGGTACAGTACTCACAGATAGCTTGGGTCTCCTGTTGTGGTCAACCATGTCCAGCAGGGGGAAATGTTCTCTGAGCTGCTCGACGCTCACGACCTTCTGGAAACCCAAACTGACAACACGGTCAAGGCTTCAAACGTGAATCTTTCAGACGTTTTACACCTGCTGTGGTTCACTGTATAAAACTTGTAAAACTATATATATATAGTTTTTATATATATATATGACTGAACATGATTTCAATTATTGAAACTCTAAATACTACAATTCCCATGAGCCTCAGGTGCTGTTGCCATGGAGAAGAAGCCAGTCAAAGGTCAGATGTGAAGGATACGTGTTGGCGATGTCTGTCACCGGTCCCTGTCCAGACACCAGCACACATTTATCATGAAAACTCTTCAACATTCGCAAAGGACTGTGGGAAAGAACCACCTGCTCCGGGGCGATCTACAGACAGAGAGACAGAGAGAGAGAGAGAGAGAGAGAGAGAGAGAGAGAGAGAGAGAGAGAGAGAGAGAGAGAGAGAGAGAGAGAGAGAGAGAGAGAGAGAGAGAGAGAGAGAGAGAGAGAGAGAGAGAGAGAGAGAGAGAGAGAGAGAGAGTCACATGACGCCCTTGCCAAAGTGCCGCCCTTAGCCAATTACCTAGTTAACCTATATGGACGCGCCGGCCCTGCCCGTCATCATCACCTGCGTCCCGTCAACGTCAACTACGTCCTGTGAACGTCAGCTGCGTCCTGTCAATATCGTCACCTACGCTCATCACTTTGTTCTCACCTATGTCCCGTCGACGTCACATATGTCCAGTTGTCGTCACCTACGTCCTTTCAACATCGTCCCGTCTACGATACGTATGTCCTTTCAATATGATCACCTACGCTCATCACCTACGTCCTGCCATCATCACCTACATGAGCTGCATCTCCCGATACTTGACACTGATTGGTTTGTAGACGGGCTGTCCTGTCCTCTCGTATCCTCTTTCTCTAATCTTTTTGGTTTGGATCAAATTGGAGAGTCAGAAGGTTAGGACCAAACGAGGTGTGAAAGGGTCCTAAACCGCACGATCATATCACTTTAAATCACACAGAGATTTAAAACAATACTATAATCTGAACACAAACAAGCAGACATGAAAATAAAATAAATTAAAATCTCTCTCTCTCTCTCTCTCTCTCTCTCGTCACACCATCTCTGTGACAGGTCTGTTCTACACCTATCTGTCCTACCTGGACCTCCAACAGGTGAGACAGCTGCTGGGCCTTGTGCTGTCTTTGACAGCTTCCTGCATTTGTGACGAAGATGACAGGAAACAGGAAGTTGTTGTTTCGGTCCACAAGCTTCCGGAAAGCTCGACGAGCTGCCGGAATCAACGAGCCGCCGCGAAGCAGGACGCCGTCCACGTCGAAGAGGACGCCCGCCTGTTGGAGACAAGACGGGTCATAGAGACAGACAGGTCAGGTCATATATGTACATATATACATATTGGTATATACATATACTAATAAATAAATAAATATGTATATATATATATATATACACACACACACACATATACTGTATACATATATACTGGAAAAACAAAGTTTGGAAACTTGTGTTTGGTGGATTATTTCTCTGTTGTTACAATGCTAATTGGCATTGTATTTCACATCGTTGGAAAGCCTGTTTATTTACCTTCGCAATGATGTCCAACTTGTAAGGATCATGCATTTGTGGGACGAGCAGCACAGCTGATTATGTGGGTAGCGCCCAAGAAAAATTTGCCAAAATGCTCTGCCAATGGTAAAAAGTGTATTCTCATAAGGCTACCAGGAAGCCTGCAATGACTGCCCTTCACCGTCAGGCCCGTTTGCGCTGGTGTCGACAACACAGACAATGGAACCTGAACATGTGGGGGAATGTCATGTTCAGTGATGAGTCCCGGTTCTGTCTACCAAAGTTGGATGGCAGAGTCAAAGTATGGAGACGACACGGAGAACGCTATGCTGATCGTTGCACCGATGGAGTAACAGCTTTTGGTGGGGGCAGTGTCATGGTGTGGGGCGGCATCTCCCTCACTGGCAAAACAAGGCTTGTCATCATTGAAGGCCATCTCAATGCAGTGAGATATCGGGATGAGATTCTGCAGCCAGTGGCGATCCCATACCTCCACAATCTGGGACCTAACTTCATCCTCCAAGAAACAATGCTCGCCCCCACAGAGCCAGGGTTATCACAGACTACCTCCACAATGTGGGAGTAGAGAGAATGGAACGGCCTGCCAAGAGTCCACACCTCAACCCAATTCAACACTTGTGGGATCAGCTTGGGCGTGCTGTACGTGTTAGTGACCGACACAACCTCGTTGGCTGACCTGCAACGAATCCTGGTTGAGGAATGGAACGCCATCCCACAGCAACATGTGACCAGGTTGGTGACCAGCATGAGGAGGAGGTGACAGGCTGTTGTGGCTGCGTATGGATCTTCCACCGCTACTGAGGCTTCTGACATATTGTATTAAATGAATAAAGCGTAAAATTGCCAATATGCCTTGTTTGTTCCTTGTTACTGATAGAGAGTTCAATCATCCAATCCACCAAACAACTCAAAACAAGAGTCAACACCAACAGGAGAATACACTGTTTACCATTGACGGAGCATTTTGGCAAATTTTTCTTGGGCGCTACCCACATAATCAGCTGTGCTGCTCATCCCACAAATCCATGATCCTTACAGGTTGGACATCATTGCGAAGGTAAATAAACAGGCTTTCCAACAATGTAAAATACAATGACCATTAGCATAGTAACAACAGAGAAATAATCCACCAAACACAAGTTTCCAAATTTTTTTTTCTCCAGTTTATATACACACATACATATACACTCACCGGCCACTTTATTAGGTACAAGGTGTACCTAATAAAGTGGCCGGTGCTAGTACCGGGTGGTCTTCTGCTGCTGTAGCCCATCTACTTCAAGGTTGGACGTGTTGTGCGTTCAGAGATGGTGTTCTGCATGCCTTGGTTGTAACGAGTGGTTATTTGAGTTACTGTTGCCTTTCTATCATCTCGAACCACTCTGCCCATTCTCCTCTGACATCAACAAGGCATTTTCTTCCACACAACTGCCGCTCACTGGATATGTTCTCTTGTTTGGACCATTCTCTGTAAACCCTAGAGATGGTTGTGCGTGAAAATCCCAGTAGATCAGCAGTTTTTGAAATACTCAGACCAGCCCGTCTGGCACCAACAACTATGCCACGTTCAAAGTCACTTAAATCCCCTTTCTTCCCCATTCTGATGCTCGGTTTGAACTTCAGCAAGTCGTCTTCACCACGTCTAGATGCCTAAATGCATTGAGTTGCTGCCATGTGATTGGCTGATTAGCTATTTGTGTTATCAAGCAATTGAACAGGTGTGCCTAATAAAGTGGCCGGTGAGTGTATACACACATACATATATATGCATATATTAAAATATACAGTATATGCATATATTAATGTATATGTAAATATACAGTATATACTAATATATACACACACATACACACATATACAGTATGTAATATATAGTATATATATATATAATATATATATATATATATACACTAATATATAGTATATATGTATATACTATATATATATATAAATATACAGTATATTTACACACATATACTAATATATATTTATATATACAGATACAGTATATATACACATATATACATATACTAATATATTCTTAAAGTAATTAACTTCCATTGTAAATTAGATGAACTTTGAGACCGAAATATTTCCAGTCGTCAATTTCTTTTAGGATATCACATTTACATTTCAGTCTAATATTTTCACATGTATTTGTAATAACTGCTGTAGGTGTTTTTTATAAATATAATTTCTATTTATCCCACTATTAATTATAGTAAATATTATATTACAGTCAAGTTTGGAAGTTCTTTAAAACTTCGTCAAACAAGTTTAAAGGTGATGATGAGCAGCTGAACTGTCACTCAGGAGGACACGTGACCAAGCCTGAACCCTAAAACTTAATGGGGATGATAAGCAGGTCCTCACAAGGGAGGTGAGTCCCTTTAATGTCAGTCTTTCCCCACAAAACACAAAACACCAACACACACACACTGACCTGACGGCTGGTCGACATGGATCTGACCGTCTGCTGCAGGAAACCTCGACACCACATGACGCCTGTCTGTCTGTCAGAGACGAGCTGTCTGCTGCTCATTTATACTGACAGAGCCGTGACATCCTCAGGGGGAGGGGACACACACACACTCACAAACACACACACACACGCACAGGCACACTCACAAACACACACACACACACACAAACACTCACAAACACACACACTGATTAAATGCGGCTGACGGCAGTTTCCCCCTCACATGACATCACATGCAGCGTTCAGCCATTAATCAGCCAATCACATGCTGCAGAATGCTGCAACCAATCAACCAATCAGCTGGCAGACTGAAACCACATTATGAGACAGACAGAGGCACTCTGAGGAAGCTCAAAACTGAAGAGGACAGACGGACAGACAGAAATAGGAGAGACAGAGGACCTGGTATTAACATGCGTCCTGGGTGATCCGATCACAAGTGGACAGCTCTTGCGATTGGATCCACGGGGTCTCACTGTGCTCCTCATGTGAATAAATGGCTTCTGTGTTCTACTGTATTCTGTCGGTACAACTGTATTTTATTAAAATACTGTATATCTTATCTACAGGCTATAGGACTAGGCAGAGGAAGTGCATTATTAACATACTGTCGGTAATGTGTCAGTGTTTTTGTTGCGGTGCTCTGCACAGATTTGCCGTTGCCTGGTCTGGTCTGAAGGTCCCCGAGGGCCGCCGGTAGACAATAATCTTATGTTTTTAGGTTCATAAAATTAACCTAAATTCACGAATTTGAAGGATAGGCTATTACTACTGCCGTCTCCCGCCGGTTAAAAACCACAACGCATTTGGTCTTCGCAAACGGAAATGATGTAGGCTACGTGTTTATTTGCATATAGAGCGTGAACTCATCAGAGGCCTGTACTAGGAAGCCGGTTCAACATACCCAGGGTATCTTCTCCTTATCTGGTTTAACTAACCCTAACAACCGAGATCACGCTAAGCGGTCCTACGACGCTGGTTATCGACTCGGTAAGTCAACCCAGGGTTTCTCAGTCTGGCTGTGAGCGCGTTCACATGAACGGGGCGGTGTTTGCAGCATCTGACCAATCACAGACACGGACAAGTCCACAGACTTGCAGACGGACAGGCAGAGCGGCACATTTTACAAAGAGTAAACTATATTAGACAAATACGAAGAAATTAAACACATAATCCAGGCTAAAAGTAACACAGTTGAAGCTGCCAAATGCAGGAAGAACAGCTGGAAAAATAAAAAAATCCTGACGTGTGAATGCGTAAATTAACAGATTTATTAATTTAACGGAACACTCAAAAGTCAGATACTCGTCTAGATACAGACATAGGCAAAGTTGTTGGTACCCTTCCGTTAAAGAGAGAAAAACCCACAATGGTCACTGAAATAACTTGAAACTGACAAAAGTAATAATAAATAAAAATTTACTGAAAATGAACTAATGAAAATCAGATATTGTTTTTGAATTGTGGTTCAACAGAATCATTTTAAAAAACAAACTAATGAAACTGACCTGGACAAAAAATGATGGTACCCCTAGAAAAGATGTAAAATAATGTGACCATAGGGACATGTTAAACTAAGGTGTGTCCTGTAAATAGCATCACAGGTGTCTTCAAACTTGTAATCAGTCAGTCTGCCTATTTAAAGGGTGAAAAGTAGTCACTGTGCTGTTTGGCATCATGGTGTGTACCACACTGAACATGGACCACAGAAAGCTAAGGAGAGAGTTGTCTCAGGAGATTAGAAAGAACATTATAGACCTTCATGTTAAAGGTAAAGGCTATAAGACCATCTCCAAGCAGCTTGATGTTCCTGTGACTACAGCTGCTCATATTATTCAGAAGTTTAAGGTCCATGGGACTGTAGCCAACCTCCCTGGACGTGGCCGCAAGGGGAAAATTGATGACATATTGAAGAGACGGATAATACGAATGGTAACCAAAGAGCCCAGAACAACTTCCAAAGAGATTAGAGGTGAACTCCAAGGTCAAGGTACATCAGTGTCAGATCGCACCATCCGTCACTGTTTGAGCCAAAGTGGACTTAATGGAAGATAACCGAGGAGGACACCAAATCATAAAAAAACGAGACTGGAATTTTCCAAAATGCATATTGACAAGCCACAAAGCTTCTGGGAGAATGTCCTTTGGACAGATGAGACAAAACTGGAGCTTTTTGGCAAGTCACATCAGCTCTATGTTCACAGACGAAGAGATGAAGCATCCAAAGAAAAGAACACTGTACCTAATGTGAAACATGGAGGAGGCTCGGTTATGTTATGGGGCTGCTTTGTTGCATCTGGCACAGGGTGTCTTGAATCTGTGCAGGGTACAATGAAATCTCAAGACTATCAAGGCATTCTGGAGCGAAATGTGCTGCCCAGTGTCAGAAAGCTTGGTCTCAGTTGCAGGTCATGGGTCCTCAAACAGGATAATGACCCAAAACACACAGCTAAAAACACCCAAGAATGGCTAAGAACAAAACATTGGACTATTCTGAAGTGGCCTTCTATGAGCCCTGATCTAAATCCTATTGAACATCTGTGGAAGGAGCTGAAACATGCAGTCTGGAGAAGGCACCCTTCAAACCTGAGACAGCTGGAGCAGTTTGCTCACGAGGAGTGGGCCAACATACCTGTCGACAGGTGCAAAAGTCTCATTGAGAGTTACAGAAATCACTTGATTGCAGTGATTGCCTCAAAAGGTTGTGCAACAAAATATTAAGTTAAGGGTACCATCATTTTTGTCTAGGCCAGTTTCATTAGTTTGTTTTTTTAAATGATTCTGCTGAACCATAATTCAAAAACAATATCTGATTTTCATTAGTTAATTTTCAGTGAATTTTTATTTATTATTACTTTTGTCAGTTTCAAGTTATTTCAGTGACCATTGTGGGTTTTTCTCTCTTTAACGGAAGGGTACCAACGATTTTGCCTACGTCTGTATAAATAGCTTTTAAATGTATAACGGATGACTGGATTACACCTAATCATGCCCAGTAATAACATTGTGGCATGTATGACTATTTGTTCCTTCTTACAGCTGCGTCCCCCCTCTCAGGCGGTGTGGAACAGACTCAAGAGGAAGTTAAAAAATAAGTATGAAAATATAATTCAAAGCAGTAAACAACCACATCATACAGCCAGCTGTCCTTCCTGCATCTGTCAATTTAATCTGTATTGTTTTTAGTCTGGATTATGACTTAAACTTCTTCATATGTGTGTAATATTACCATACGATCCGCGCACTCAGCTCTCCGGAGCAGGTTATGTGTTCAGCATCAGTTACCATGGTGATCTACCCCGGTAAGAAGTGAACCAGCTTCGTAGGACTGAAAACCCAGAGTTAACCCTGAAGTTACCTCGATAACGCCATATCCTGCTTCGTAGTACAGGTCTCTAGTGTCTCCAGGTGTTGGGGAGCTCTAATGCATGTTTTAAAAGGTTATTACAGCCGTTAGTGTCTTTTATTCAAACAGAATATCAGAAGGATTTCTTTAAAACCATCAGCTCGAGGTGGTCTTTGTGAGTCTCTGTGGTGGTTTTGAGTTTCTTTGTGGTGGTTTTGAGTCTCTGTGGTGGTTTTGAGTTTCTTTGTGGTGGTTTTGAGTCTCTGTGGTGGTTTTGAGACTCTTTGAGGTGATTTGAAGTTTCTTTGTGGTGGTTTTAAATCTTCAGGGCTTCTGAAGACCTGCAGATTCTCTGTTCTCTTAAAATCTGTAGAACCAACAAAACACGACGAGAACAAATAACTGAGCTGAACAATGTTTTAATAAGAAACAGGCCGAGTATAAAAATGAGCCGATATTTACATCAACAGACAGACAGGTTACAGACAGACGGGTTACAGTCCCAGCAGAGTTCTTGCCGCTTGACTCTGAGCCTGAAGAGTCTCGCTGGCGTAACGCTGCAACAACTCCATCTTCTTCCTCCTGACCAGAGCCTCCTCCACCTGAGAGACAGACAGGTCAGACAGAGAGACAGACCAGTCAGACAGAGAGACAGACCAGTCAGACAGAGAGACAGACCAGTCAGACAGAGAGACAGACCAGTCAGACAGAGAGACAGACAGGTCAGACAGAGTGTTGTGAGGACATTTTTTCCGGTCCTTACTACTTCAAAGGACTATCTGAATGTTCAGACTTGTTTTTAAGGGTCAGGTTCAGGGTCCTGGGTCAGGGTCAGGGTCAGGTTAAAAGAGAGGCGGTCTACACCTATAGGTGTAGCTTATGGTGCATGGGGACGTAGTCACACGTGTATACTTCAGCTAACTTCGTCATGTCCGTCTCTAGCTCTCCCTTTGAATGCATTTAACATAAATGTCAGTATATGGGTGCTCTACAGTTGTAGCGTCGGCCCATTTGACCACGGAGATGAGAGTGACGGCCGGCTCGACCGCACGTTACCGCGATACGATAACGTTTCCTGTCCTTGACAGAGTTAGCGTGCAGCTTTAGCCGTGATTTATAGCTCTGCTTTTAATATGTGAAACCCAAAGTGTTTCCATACTTTACTGGATGTGTAGTGTTTACCACGCTGGATTTAACATTTGAGGGTGCGGGTTGTATCCACGCTGACCCTCCAACGTTTTATACTTTCTCGGCTGGGCTCACTGTGGTTTGTTTTGCTTTTGACAGATACGGAACGGATATGACGTCACATTACTCAGACTACAATAATAAAAAAAGTTAACTTCCTTCTACCTCCACATAGACTCAAATGAAGCAAATTGATCAATTCTGGAATTAAAACATCCATTTCAAAATCATTAAAAAAAAAAATAAAAAAATCCCGATACATGATGAATTGATTTTTTCCCCCATCCCAAACATGTACAGAAAGACAGACGTGTGTGTGTGTGTGTGTGTGTGTCTCTCACCTCTTTCTGTGAAGGAACAGGTACGTGTGCGATGAAGGTGACACCCCCCTCCTCTCCCTCCTGCTCCTCCCGGCTCTCCTCATCATCAGGCTGCACACACACACAAAACAAACACCTCACTGACAGGAAGTTCCACGTGTTGCCCTGCCCACCACCTCCACCGCCTGTAGACCGTCTCAATATAATAATATTATTCAATCCATTAGTTCATTAGTTTAGTCAATCAGCGATTGAGACGCTGCATATGACAGGAAGAGCGGTTTACAGGACGTGAGGTTGAGTTCAGGGACATCAGATCTGAGTCGGTTCATGGAGACTGAAGAGGTGATGCTGAAAGACTTCTGCTGTTCTACAAAACTCCTGGAATGTAAAGGGACAGTTCACCTCTTCCTTGTGGATGGTATAGATGCTCTTCTCCTCCTCCTCCTCCTCTTCCTCCTGTTGTTTGTCTCCTGACAGACGAGCGTCCTTCTCTGCTTTCCACCTCTGCGCCGCCTCCAACACAGCTACACACAATACACTGATTGAATACATAAAATAATCTGAACGCATACTTAATGCAATAAAAATAATAATCTGACAATATACGTAATAATGTGACAACATATGTAATGGAATAATCTGATTGTATACGTAATAAAATAATCTGATTGTATAAATAATAAAATAATCTGATTGTATAAATAATAAAATAATCTGACGGTGTACATAATAAAATAATCAAACCTTGTTTCTCGTACTGCGTCTCCAGAGGAAGCAGCACTCCGTCGTCTTCGTCTCTGTAACCGTAATACTCTGCATCCACTTCCTTCATCAACTCCGCCCTCGTCTTCCTCAGCGCCGGGGCAGCTGGGAGTCACATAATGAGAGAGAACCGATCAGACGATGGAACAGTGACGGATGGTTTGATAGAAATCAGGCAGTAAAGACGGTTTATTTACGTACGCTCCTTCTCAAACAGCTCTCTGACTCCGGGCAGGTCTCTGGCTGCTCCAAAGTATTTGTATCCTCGATTTCCTGGAACCTCCTTCCCCTCATGATCCAACATCCTCGGACCGACTCGCTGAAACACACAAACACGTCATCACACTATACCTCAAAAACACGTCATCACACTATACCTCAAAAACACGTCATCACACTATACCTCAAAAACACGTCATCACTCTATACCTCACAAACACGTCATCACACTATACCTCACAAACACGTCATCACACTATACTTCACAAACACGTCATCACACTATACCTCACAAACACGTCATCACTCTATACTTCACAAACACGTCATCACTCTATACCTCACAAACACGTCATCACTCTATACTTCACAAACACGTCATCACACTATACCTCACAAACACGTCATCACACTATACCTCACAAACACGTCATCACTCTATACCTCACAAACACGTCATCACTCTATACTTCACAAACACGTCATCACACTATACCTCACAAACACGTCATCACACTATACCTCACAAACACGTCATCACTCTATACCTCACAAACACGTCATCACTCTATACCTCACAAACACGTCATCACTCTATACCTCACAAACACGTCATCACTCTATACCTCACAAACACGTCATCACACTATACCTCACAAACACGTCATCACTCTATACCTCACAAACACGTCATCACTCTATACCTCACAAACACGTCATCACTCTATACCTCACAAACACGTCATCACACTATACCTCACAAACACGTCATCACACTATACCTCACAAACACGTCATCACTCTATACCTCACAAACACGTCATCACTCTATACCTCACAAACACGTCATCACTCTATACCTCACAAACACGTCATCACTCTATACCTCACAAACACGTCATCACTCTATACCTCACAAACACGTCATCACACTATACCTCACAAACACGTCATCACTCTATACCTCACAAACACGTCATCACTCTATACCTCACAAACACGTCATCACACTATACCTCACAAACACGTCATCACTCTATACCTCACAAACACGTCATCACTCTATACTTCACAAACACGTCATCACACTATACCTCACAAACACGTCATCACACTATACCTCACAAACACGTCATCACTCTATACCTCACAAACACGTCATCACTCTATACCTCACAAACACGTCATCACTCTATACCTCACAAACACGTCATCACTCTATACCTCACAAACACGTCATCACACTATACCTCACAAACACGTCATCACTCTATACCTCACAAACACGTCATCACTCTATACCTCACAAACACGTCATCACTCTATACCTCACAAACACGTCATCACACTATACCTCACAAACACGTCATCACACTATACCTCACAAACACGTCATCACTCTATACCTCACAAACACGTCATCACTCTATACCTCACAAACACGTCATCACTCTATACCTCACAAACACGTCATCACTCTATACCTCACAAACACGTCATCACTCTATACCTCACAAACACGTCATCACACTATACCTCACAAACACGTCATCACTCTATACCTCACAAACACGTCATCACTCTATACCTCACAAACACGTCATCACACTATACCTCACAAACACGTCATCACTCTATACCTCACAAACACGTCATCACTCTATACTTCACAAACACGTCATCACACTATACCTCACAAACACGTCATCACTCTATACCTCACAAACACGTCATCACTCTATACTTCACAAACACGTCATCACACTATACTTCACAAACACGTCATCACACTATACCTCACAAACACGTCATCACTCTATACCTCACAAACACGTCATCACTCTATACCTCACAAACACGTCATCACACTATACCTCACAAACACGTCATCACTCTATACCTCACAAACACGTCATCACACTATACCTCACAAACACGTCATCACTCTATACCTCACAAACACGTCATCACACTATACCTCACAAACACGTCATCACTCTATACCTCACAAACACGTCATCACTCTATACCTCACAAACACGTCATCACACTATACCTCACAAACACGTCATCACTCTATACCTCACAAACACGTCATCACACTATACCTCACAAACACGTCATCACACTATACCTCACAAACACGTCATCACTCTATACCTCACAAACACGTCATCACACTATACCTCACAAACACGTCATCACACTATACCTCACAAACACGTCATCACTCTATACTTCACAAACACGTCATCACACTATACCTCACAAACACGTCATCACTCTATACCTCACAAACACGTCATCACACTATACTTCACAAACACGTCATCACACTATACCTCACAAACACGTCATCACTCTATACCTCACAAACACGTCATCACTCTATACCTCACAAACACGTCATCACTCTATACCTCACAAACACGTCATCACACTATACCTCACAAACACGTCATCACTCTATACCTCACAAACACGTCATCACACTATACTTCACAAACACGTCATCACACTATACCTCACAAACACGTCATCACTCTATACCTCACAAACACGTCATCACTCTATACCTCACAAACACGTCATCATTCTATTTACCGCATAGTCCGGTCCTCCCAGTTCTTTAATCCGGACCTCCCAGTGACCCTTCTCTCTCAGCAGCTTGTTGATCTCATCGTTCAGGTCCCGAATCTTGAACTCCCCGAGACCAGCTGCAGACAGACAGGTCAGAGAGAGAGAGACAGACAGGTCAGAGAGAGAGAGAGAGACAGACAGGTCAGAGAGAGAGAGAGACAGACAGGTCAGAGAGAGTCAGACGGGTCAGAGAGAGAGAGAGACAGTCAGATGTGTTTCTAAACTGATCTGAGATCCTTCACAGAGTTTCAGTTTATTAATGTGATTTAAAGAGGCACTAAACCCCAGCGTTTTCTACCTTAACCATGTGTATGCTCGTGATTAGCATAAGCGATTTACAGGCTAATTGAAAGGGTAACAGCTACTCTTCACTAATACCCTTCTCTCAACAGCCTGCAGTGTCAGGACGGAAGACGTTGGTTTTATAGGAGGGGCGGGGAGGAAGGGGGTTGGTTGGTGACGAAAGATGACGCCATATACGTCACCTGTCTCCAGATCAGCTAATAGCAAAATTCAATTGCAATAACCGGGTTTCAACCAGTATAGGGCATTCACTATACATATTTATTACACAGCTTTGCTGAATACTCGATTCTGATTGGTCAATCACGGCGTTCTACGGTCTGTTATTTCAGTATAACAGACCGTTGCTATGGGTGCAATTCTGATGTCGGACTTGGGCGGACCGTTTTTGTGTCAAATTATTGATTTCTTAAGTAAGTAGCCGTGTAATTAGTGCGATAATGTACAGCTAGCGGGTCATTGTTGTGAAATAAACCCTGATGCAGGACCGTCGTCGGGTCGCCGCATTGCCCTGTCGTGGTTGATTTCACAACAATGACCGGCTTGCTGTACATTATCCCTTACTTATAACACAATATGTAGAAGGGTGACTCATACTCACCATTCTGGATCTGAGCCACCTTCTTTGAGATCTCACTGATGATCTGGAACACACACACACACGCACACGCACACGCACACACACACACACACACACACACACATTAGATATTCTGCTTCATGTTCAGTGCGGCTGACAGTTTGCGATGAAACATGAAACAATTGAGTTAGAAATGATCTGGTTCTTAGATGAAAAGCTACAAGAAGCCTGTGGACATAAAGACCGAAGGAGAGAAGTCAACTACAACTCACAGGGTGCATTTCTCTGACAGACAGACAATCCCATGGCAAAAGCAACAGATGGTCATGGGAAATGTAGTAGTATCTATTTGTCATAATCAAAAACCTAAACCTGTATGATTGGCTGACAGAACAACTACAGGTGATACTACAGGAAGTGGAGCTAATACTTGAGTTAGTACCACGGAGTGTGTACCTGTCGCCTCCATTTCTCAGCTTTAGGAAGTTCACTGCACTCCGACGCCAGAAAAGGTCTCCTCTCCTGCAGACAGGTGAAGACAGGTGAACATCATCATACAGGTTGAACATCAGCCACAGTGAGGCTACAGTGATGGCTTGATTTACAGAAGAAACTAGAATAATTCATGTTGTAGAACACAGAGTATAAACTGACCTTGACTTTTCCCTCCTCCAGCTGAGCCTGTCTGAACCGAGCCAGAGCCGTCCTGAGAGACACAGCAGAGGAACAGTTAAAGCCAGTAGAACCACAGCAGAACATGACGGTCCATTAGAACCAGTAGAAGTCAGTGAATTTTTGTTTTTATTTTGTTTTTGTTTGTCATTTTATTTAGCTAATTCAATGGTCTGCCTCCGAAGAACGAGAGCCACTCTGCTGCTCAGCAGGCAGAGAGAGAGAGAAAAAGGGAGGAAGAGGGAAACGGCATATTTTCACATCTAACTCTGTGAAGTCAGGGTTTATTTCAACCAAGAGCTTCTTCTTGGCTATTTACGCTGAAAGCCACAGTGTTGTGCAGAGCGCTCTCTACTGGAAAAACTAGTTAATAATAATATTAACGAGCTATCAAAACATTGTTACTGAATTATGTTAGTTTAAAAAGAGTGTTTGTATCAGCGCAAATCGGAGAACATGTTCGCCAATACCGATATACTGTATCCGTGAAAGGCCAATATCGGTCGATAAAACTGTCTGACCCTTATTTCTATTTGATTGAATTCAGGGGGCTGTGATCGATATGAGACGATATCATATGCTTATTTAACACAATCGGTTACATTTATATCAACTCACACAAAAAAAAAATCTGCTTGGACGGAAATGGTGACACAGACGTGCCATGGGAATTTCAAAATAAAGGCGTATCTTAAAAGGTCCCATATTTTAAAAAGTGAGATTTTCATGTCTTTTATATTATAAAGCAGGTTTAAGTCCTATTTAAATACTGGGAAAGTATCAAAACACTCAATCCATGGAGAAATACACACAGCCCGTATTCAAAAACTGTGCGTTTGAAACAAGCCGTCAGGATTTTCTGTCCATTTGTGATGTCACAAATCTACAATATTTAGACCATTTCACGGTTTTAAACGTAAACATACTAAATGTTTCCCAGTTTATCTCCTGTTGCAGTGTATGTGAATGACATCAGCTGACAGGATGTAAACATGGACCCAAGCTGTTTCCTAGCAACGCAATTCCGTTGCCATTCCGTTGAAATGCGCTAAAACGGAGTGCTTAAGACAGAGCGTGAATACAGGTATATTCAGTCAGACAGTATGAAAACAATAATGTGTTTTTTGAACATTAAAGTATGTAAACATGTTCTAGTAGAAACCCAAAATACAAACATGAACCTGAAAATGAGCACGATACGTCCCCTTTAAAGCTGTTATGTATCGATGTTTTCACTTTGCATCGATGATATTGGATCGTTGGTCACTGAATCGATATTAAGGGTGTAAGAAAATATCGATACACTCGAGTATTGAAAAATTATGTTTTGAGATACTGTATCAATTCTCAAAAACACTATTGATTTTTAATCAATAGTTTACATGCAAAGATTTGTGGCCGAAAGTGGCTCAGATTGCACAAAAAGTAGTGAATGATGTTGGATGTTACAGGGACTGTGTTCTGTTCTGAATGCATAAAAAAGTAAACTTTTTTTTTTTTTTACTCAAATTTTATACATACAGTGTCTGTTCTTTATATTATGACAGTTTTCCTAAAATTAGATCTTAAAAAAATTGCAATATATCGCCTTGCTCACAGTATAATGATACGCATCGTATCGCCAGATTCTTGGCAATACACAGCCCTAATCAATATATCGATCCAGATCGATATATCATTACACCCCTACAGCGTACACCGACTACACACAGAGGACGGACAGAATATACACACAGAGTACACAGAGCACAGACAAAGTATATACAGAGTACACAGAGTACACAGTCAGTACTTACATGGCCTTCTCAGCGTTTCTCGCCTGTAGAAAAAGACAGATGTTATAATAACACTGCTGATGATCAATGAATCAGGTACGCAACATCAAACATTCAGACAACATTATTAAATCAATATTATGAAATCATTATAATTCAAATTACATCTTTATAGGTTTTATTTTTGTAAAAAGGTGGATGTCTGAAATATATGAAAACGTAAACAAAAAAATAAAATAATGATGAAGACTGGCATCTTCAGCAGTTCAACCACATATATAGTATTGTTAATATAATAAGACTTCACATTATTTTTACATGATGTGAATCTTAAGTTCGAATAAAAGGTTTGATTTGATAAAATGACTAAAATGATTACTTTAAAACAGGAGGCTGAACTGAGGCCAGGACAGGTGCAACCAGCCCACACCAGACTCCATTCACAAATCTATCACTTCAGATCTGGGACTGTCTGAATGAACAACATACAAAAGGTCTTAGGAGAGCTCATCACTCAGCCCTCCCAGGGTTGTTCTGCTGGCTGTAAGCTCAGAGCAACATTGTGTTTGATATTAACTATTACCTTTGTACATAATGTGGATCTATAACCTGAAAGAGTGTTTTGTTTAACACAAGCTTAATACAGCTGCAGCCATCTCACACCAGACTCCATTCACAAATCTGCTACTTAAAGGACCTGAGCTCTGCCTGGCTGACAGAAGACTTTCATCACTGAGTTTGACTACTATTATTAGTTAATTATGTTATTTAAGTGTTTCGGCGAGGCTCAAAGCTTTATGTTGTCCATCGTTACTGAGCCGTTAGCCGCCAGGTGGAGTTAACCAGGTGTGGTTACCAGGTGACCAGGTTATCATGGTAACTAGCTGTGTGTGAGTGTGAAGAGATCCTGTCAGAGTCAGACTGCAGGTCTGCTGCTCACCATCTCTGCTGCTGTTGCTGTTTATGAGCTGATGAAGAATCCGTGTGAGGAAGAATAACTGAAGGAATCTCTAACGATTCACACACGCCGACACAAACAGGAAGTACACCAGCAGCGTCCTCTCCTGTTTCCGGTTCCGGGAAGTCTTTATCGCTGCACTACTGCAAGAGATTAACTACTGCTACTGCCACCTACTGGAGGAGAGGAGCCTCTACCAGCAGCCTACACCACAACAACATACAATACAATCATACAAAATCAAACTACATTCAATTAAAATAATATATAAAATAAACAAATAAAATAAACAAATATAAAATAAAAGTAAAAAAATATCTAAAATACACAAAATACATTTAAATATTCCCATTCAACATTTATTTCTTTGTACTATTTGTATTTGTTATATATATAAACAGCTCTGGAAAAAATTAAGAGACCACTTCAAAATTATCAGCTTCCCTGGTTTTACTATTTATTGGTATGTGTTTGAGTGAGATGAAATTTGTTGTTATATTCTATAAACTACTTACAACATTTCTCCCAAATTTCAAATAAAAATATTGTCATTCAGAGCATTTATTTGCAGAAAATGACAACTGGTGACCATCCATCTTCCTCTTGATCACATTCCAGAGGTTTTCAATGGGATTCAAGTCTGGAGATTGGTCTGGCCATGACAGGGTCCTGATCTGGAGGTCTTTCATCCACACCTTCACTGACCTGGCTGTGTGGCATGGAGAATTGTACTGCTGGAAAAAACACTCCTCAGAGTTGGGGAACATTGTCAGAGCACAAAAGAAGCAAAGAAGAGCCAGGCTGAGGTTTGTACTTGGCTTGTGACAGAAAGACAAATCTGCCCGATTCCAGCCTTGCTGAAGCACCCCCAGATCATCACCAATCCTCCACCAAATTTCACAGTAGGTGCGAGACACTGAGGCTTGTAGACCTCTCCAGGTCTCCGTCTAACCATTAGACGATCAGGTGTTGGGCAAAGCTGAAAATTGGACTCATCAGAGAAGATAACCTTACTCCAGTCCTCTATGGTCCAATCCTTATGGTCTTTTGCAAACCTCAGCCTGGCTCTTCTTTGCTTCTTTGGTGCTCTGACAATGTTTCCCAACTCTGAGGAGTGTTTTTTCCAGCAGAACAATGCTCCATGCCACACAGCCAGGTCAGTGAAGGTGTGGATGAAGGACCACCAGATCAGGACCCTGTCATGGCCAGCACAATCTCCAGACCTGAATCCCATTGAAAACCTCTGGAATGTGATCAAGAGGAAGATGGATGGTCACAAGCCCTCAAACAAAGCCCAGCTGCTTGATTTTTTGCGCATGGAGTGGCATAAAGTCACCCAACAGCAATGTGAAAGACTGGTGGAGAGCATGCCAAGACGCATGAAAGCTGTGATTGTTAAAACATTAGTATTTTGTTGTTTAAAAATTAATATGAACTTGTTTTCTTTGCATTATTCGAGATCTGAAAACACTGCATCTTTTTTGTTATTTTGACCAGTTGTCATTTTCTGCAAATAAATGCTCTAAATGACAATATTTTTATTTGAAATTTGGGAGAAAATGTTGTCAGTAGTTTATAGAATAAAACAAAAATTAAAATTTTACTCAAACACATACCAATAAATAGTAAAACCAGAGAAACTGATAATTTTGAAGTGGTCTCTTAATTTATTCCAGAGCTGTATATACGCATATATACATATATAAATATATATGTATATATACATAGATGTTTATTTATATACATCTCTGTATATACATATATACAGAGATATATATATATACACATACATATATATATATATACAGTATGTCTTTGAAGAAGGTATATATGTCTATTTATATCTTACTGTAATTTATTCTGTGTGTAACATTAGAGTAGCTTAAAGGTTCCATATTAAAAAAAAGTGAGATTTTCATGTTTTTTTATTATAAAGCAGGCTTAAGTCCTATATAAATACTGTGAAAGTATCGAAACGCTCAATCCACGGGGAAATACACACAGCCCGTATTCAGAAACTCTGCATTTGAAACAAGCTGTCAGGATTGCTGCCCATTTGTGATGTCACAAATATACAATATTTAGACCCTTGACAGTTTTAAACGTAAACATTCTAAATGTGTCCCAGTTTATTCCTGTTGCAGTGTATGTGAATGTTATCAGCTGACAAGAAGTACACATGAACCCAAGCTGTTGCCTAGCAACGCATTTCTGTTGCAAATATGTTGCAATTCTGTTGCAATTCTGTTGCAATTCTGTCAAAATGCGCTAAAACGGAGCGTTTCAGACAGACGGTAAATACAGGTATATTCAAGCAGACAGTATTAGGAAAATACGTTTTTTTTTAACATTACAGCATATAAGCATGTTCTAGTAGAAACACAAAATACAAGTAAGAACCTGAAAATGAGCACGATATGGGACCTTTAAAACTGAAGTCAAATTCCTTCTACGCATTCACAGAAATCTGATTCTAATTCTAAATGTAAATAAACACAATAAATTGAAATTTAATAAACTATACAATACAATAAAATAAAATATGAAAATATTCTGTCATCTTCTGCATAATTTGACATGACATGTGAAGTCGACAACTTTTGAAGGTTCTTGAATCATGTAAAGCTCAAACACACATTTTCCTCCATTTACTACAGTTCCATGGCAACTGAGCAAACTCCATGAGGACCATGTGAAATGGTTGAAAGCCCAAGAACAGCTATAAGGTGAGAGTGTGTTATTTTGTTAACATGGAGTTCCCCAACGCTCAACCCTCGGGCCTCTATATGTAGGCTATTGTATATTATGTTTTGATGCTTTTATCAGGCCAAATTATACGAAACGATCACTTATAATCATGCAGAAGACAGGGTGTTTTTAAGGCAATGTGTAAACGCTTTATTTTACGGATATGTCATTTTTTTGGCTAATTTCTTAAGAATATTCCCAGAAATAATTATTTAATTTGTCACTAATCAAAGGGGAATAGACACAGTGTTCGTTTGATACACATCCAATAAATTCATTAATCCCTATCAATTGGAGGTGTAACCTGAAGAGTCATTCAGTCAGAGCACATGAACATGGAAAAGTGAGTATACAATTTAACATACATGTGGAATAAAGTTTTATTTATAAAAATGTAATAGTTAATGAATATTCACCTGTGTTTAAAGGAAATCCATGTTTTTCTCTAATTAGAACCAAATCATTATGACAGCTCATTTCCTCCAGGAAAAGAAAAAAACACACATGTAAAGTTCGACATAATGAAAGTATAAATACTCAGTCAAAATTTAAATTTATTAACTCAAAGTTTTCACTTACTGTCATTATTTTAAATGACTATCTCATAACAAATTTTGACCTTTCATCATTCTAATGCCATAATTTTTTCTTACCGCAAGTATTTTGTATTTTAATCATGCATAACTCGTTTTTTTCTATTAAATCCTATTTATATTTGTCATTTATATTGCCTTTTATATCTTGTCTTAATGCTTTTGGGGTATTATGTAAAGCATGTTGTTGAAAGTTAAACAGTAATGAGCCTCCATACATAAATAGTTCTTTTCAGGAAACATCTTGGTAATTATTCATAAATGACAGATGTGTTAAACAGAACCTTAATTAACTTTTCTTGTGAAAAAAAACTGATCAGACAGGAGTGTGTCTCGTTTTCGTACTCTTCTTCTTCCTCCATGTTTTTATTGTCAGGTTAAACTTACAGTTTGCAGTACAACCAAATGACATTTTTACAGTAGCTCTGAGTGATATATTATACAAAAATAACATTTGGATTTTTTTTGTGAAAACATTCTCTCTCCAGACTTAAAATTCTTGTTGATGTTTTTTTTTTTTTTTTTTTAAATATTAGTTTTCGTCTCCATCGGTGAGTCGCTCCGTCTGGTCCAAACAGCAACAAAACGCACCTTTAATTTATGAATTATTAATGTTCCTTTTGTTGTCTGCTGTGACCTGCTCTGATTGGCTCGTTCATTCCCCCGTGTGGCAATGATGTGGCCAGACCTGCGAGGTGATTGGCTGATTGATGGAGGCAGGGCCAATCACGTTTCTTTCAGACAAACTGGGTTTTGTCCAGAAAAAGAAAATAAAGTTAATCACCGTGTTGGAAGAAAGAAACTTCCCACTTTAGGACAGAGGGGGAGCGGGGGCTTAACTTTTTTTCCCAATCACTCTACTCTCTTAGCCAATCGGCTGGGCTGGGCAGAAAGGATTCTTAAACAAAGCTTTGTACATCATGACACCGCTACCAAACTAAAAACACAAATTCATTTTTTTCTTTTAGAAATGCAAAAAAAATGTTTTGTGTGTGTGTCCGCCCCTTCTCCTTCCTCCGTCTGCTCTGACTGGCTGATGTGAGGCTGACTGACAGGCCTCTGGCCCAATGAGAAGAGGAGGACCACAGGAAATTAATAAAGAAAAAGAAAGAAGAGATAAAAGAGGGTGAGGGGTGGCAGTTAGGCGGTGGCCTCGATGGTGCACTCCTTCGCCAGGTGACCCGACTTTCCACAGTTATAGCAGTTCAACTCCGATGCCTTGCTGCAGTGCACCGCAACATGGCCGATCTCCCCACACCTGAAGCAAACACATGCACTGCTGCAGTAACACTGGTTTCACTTGGAAACCAGCAAGTACAACACATACTGAAGAGCCTCAAAACTAAACTGAACCGTACCTGTCTGCTTTATTTACCTCCACTGCAGTTAATTTACCTGCAGTATTAGTTTACCTGTAGCATTAGATTACCTGGTGTATTAGTTCACCTTTAACTGTTAGTTTACCTGTAGCTTTTAGTTTACCTGTAGCTTTTATTTTACCTGTAGTATTAGCTTACCTGTAGTTGTTACTTTACCTGTAGTATTAGTTTAGCTGTTCCTTTTATTTACCTGTCGCTTTTAGTTTACCTGTAGCATTAGTTTACCTCTAGCATTAGTTTACCTGTAGTTCTTAGTTTACCTGTAGCTTTTAGTTAACCTGTAGCATTAGTTTACCTATAGTTCTTAGTTTACCTGTAGCTTTTAGTTAACCTGTAGCATTAGTTTACCTGTAGTTCTTAGTTTACCTGTAGCTTTTAGTTAACCTGTAGCTTTTAGTTAACCTGTAGCATTAGTTTACCTGTAGCTTTTAGTTTACCTGTATTAGTTTACCTGTAGTATTAGCTTACCTGTAGTATTAGTTTATCTGTTCCTTTTAGTTTACCTGTCTCTTTTAGTTTACCTGTAGCATTAGTTTACCTGTAGCTTTTAGTTAACCTGTAGCATTAGTTTACCTGTAGCTGTTAGTTTACCTGTAGCTTTTAGTTTACCTGTATTAGTTTACCTGTAGTATTAGCTTACCTGTAGTATTAGTTTAGCTGTTCCTTTTAGTTTACCTGTCTCTTTTAGTTTACCTGTAGCATTAGTTTAACTGTAGTTCTTAGTTTACTTGTAGCTTTTAGTTTACCTCTACTTCTTAGTTTAATTGTAGCATTACTTTACCAATAGCTCTAAGTTCATCTGTAGCTGTTAGTTTACCTGTAGCTGTTAGCTTACCTGTAGTTGTTAGTTTACCTGTAGTATTAGTTTACCTGTAGCATTAGTTTACCTGTAGTTGTCAGTTTACCTGTAGTTGCCAGTTTACCTGTAGCTGTTAGTTTACCTTTACTTCTTAGTTCTCTTGTAGCATTACTTTACCTGTAGCTCTTAGTTCATCTGTAGCTGTTAGTTTACCAGTAGCAGTTAGTTTACCCGTAGCTGTTAGTTTACCTATAGTGTTAATTTACCTGTAGCTGTTAGCTTACCTATAGCATTAGCTTACCTGTAGCTGTTAGTATACTTGTAGCTGTTAGTCTACCTTTAGCATTACTTTACCTGTAGCTGTTAGTTTACCTGTAGCTGTTAGTTTACCTGTAACACTAGTTTACCTGTAGTCAGGGTTTTTCCTGCATAGAGAATTAAACCATTAGTTGAGATTTCGGTATCGCTACACTAGATCGTTTAATTGTAGGATAAGGAAACTGCTGGTTGTTGCCTTGATCCAGTGTCACTTTGAATATGCATGCTCGACCTGGTTTAGTGGTTTATCGCAAAAGCTGAAAAGCAGAAAGCAGGTCATACAAAATAACAGTTATAATAGAATGTCCCCCCAAAAACCCATGTGAGAACCCTGGAGTTTAAGCAGGTAAGCCCACTACCAGCTGCGCTGAGAGTAAATCAGTTGAAACTGTATGTATGATATCATCAAAAGAATGGCCCCAGGTTACTTGATGTGTCATATAGAGATGGTACATCATTACCTGTAGCGTTAGTTTACCTGTAGCTGTTGGTTTACCTGAAGCGTTGGTTTACCTGAAGCGTTGGTTTACCTGGAGCTGTTAGTTTACCTGTAGCGTTAGTTTACCTGTAGCTGTTAGTTTACCTGGAGCGTTAGTTTACCTGTAGCGTTAGTTTACCTGTAGCGTTAGTTGACCTGTAGCGTTAGTTGACCTGTAGCTGTTACTTGACCTATAGCTGTTACTTGACCTGGAGCGTTAGTTTACCTGGAGTGTTAGTTTACTTGTAGCGTTACTTTACCTGTAGCGTTACTTTACCTGTAGCGTTAGTTTACCTGTAGCGTTACTTTACCTGTAGCGTTAGTTTACCTGTAGCGTTAGTTTACCTGTAGCGTTACTTTACCTGTAGCTGTTACTTGACCTATAGCATTAGTTTACCTGTAGCGTTAGTTTACCTGTAGCGTTACTTTACCTGTAGCGTTACTTTACCTGTATCATTAGTTTACCTGTAGCGTTACTTTACCTGTAGCGTTACTTTACCTGTATCATTAGTTTACCTGTAGCGTTAGTTTACCTGTAGCGTTAGTTTACCTGTAGCGTTACTTTACCTGTAGCTGTTACTTGACCTATAGCGTTAGTTTACCTGTAGCGTTAGTTTACCTGGAGTGTTAGTTTACTTGTAGCGTTAGTTGACCTGTGGCGTTACTTTACCTGTAGCGTTACTTTACCTGTATCATTAGTTTACCTGTAGCTGTTACTTGACCTGTAGCTGTTACTTGACCTGTAGCGTTAGTTTACCTGTAGCTGTTACTTGACCTGTAGCGTTAGTTTACCTGTAGCTGTTACTTGACCTGTAGCTGTTACTTGACCTGTAGCGTTAGTTTACCTGTAGCGTTACTTTACCTGTAGTGTTATTTACCTGTTTTAGTTATAGCGTTAGTTGACCTGTAGCATTAGTTTACCTGTAGTATTAGTTTACCTGTAGTATTAGTTTATATGTAGCGTCAATTTACTTGTAGCTGTTGGTTTACCTATAGCATTTGACCTTGTCGCAGCATTTCTGAATGTGTCCAAAGCCGCCGCAGGAGTAGCACTTCTGCTCGTTGGCGTGGTTGCAGTCCCGGGCCATGTGGCCGCACTTCCCACAGTTGTAGCACAGCTGCTCTCGCTCCTTCTTCGGCTCCTTGCAGTCTCTGGAGATGTGACCTGCTCTTTGGCAGTTATAACAGGCTGCAGGGACGATAGCAGTCTGGTTCACCAATTTCAACACGGTTCAGTTTGTTTCTACGTCCTCCTCTCTGGTCCTCTAACATCACTTCATACAGCTATATATACATATCACAAATTATTTACTAAGAATTTTCAGACTACATTCAGACCTGGGCTCAAACCTCCTTTAGTCCAGGACTGAGTCGTCCAACAACCTTAGACCAGGACTAACTAAACCCAGAACTACAGCAGGGTTATTTCTGACAGTTCAGGGTTATTCACAAAATGTCATTGACCTGCAGCTACTAACACGTTCATCCCAGGTTAGTAAAGTAGTAGTCATTGGTTAGTAATTGGTTAATCATGGGTTAGTACAGTGTTAGTCATGGGTTAGTACAGTGTTAGTTAATTGTTATTAAAGTGCTAGTAAATGTTAGTTATGTGTTTGTAAAGTGTTGTTCATGGGGTTAGTACAGTGTTAATCATGGGTTATTAAAGTGCTAGTAAATGTTAGTCATATACCCCTTTCACACCAATGACCAGGGTTGTACCAGGGTTATTTGACCCTGGTTCAACCCTCCTCTTGTCCTTTCAAACCAAGCCAGTCAACCCGGGTTGAACCCTGGTCAGGACAATTCAGATACGACCTGGGTCACACCCGGGAGCAATGCAACCAATTAGCTCAGGTGTGAGGCCAGGAGCTCCCGCACCTTAAAGTCTCGCCACACATCTATGTTGTTCTCGTTCATCCGAAAACATTCCTGCTGCCATCCCACTGTTTGTTTATGAGCTACGGCCACCAGCGATAGTTGCGTCACGGACCGTGCAAGCGAATAGGTTTGCCCCTTTTGTTAGCGACCCTGGTCCGTGCAATTCACATCAAAATCGACCCTGGTCTGACCCACCTCTCGACCTGGGTCGCAAAGGCGAGTTGATCAACGCGGGTTAACCCTTTCATACACACAATCAACCCTGGTTCAACCCTGGATGAGTCCTCGGTGTGAAAGGGGTAATGGGTTAGTTAAGTGTTAGTCCTGTTTAACACTATACACAGTGTGTGTACGTATGTGTGTCCTCACCGTCCTCAGTCTTCTCACAGTCTCTGGCGACATGTCCGGGTTCCCCACATCGATAACAGAACAGATCTGAAACACACACACACACACACACACACACACACACACACACACACACACACACACACACACACACACACACACACACACACACACACACACACACACACACACACACACACACACACACTGTTTACAGGTGTGTCTGTAAATTTTATTAACAAAGGCGTGAACTGAATCAAATGATTCAACACAGAAATCAGTTTGAGCACAAACAGATTGAAAATAAATGCATTCATTCATCTGCTCAGAGGCAGAAAGTAACTAAGTACATACTGTATACTTCACTTCTTAAACTAAAATACCTTATACCTATTTAAAAAGACTTTTATTCTCAGGGGCCCATACTTATTGTTGTTGTTGGTGGAACATCTGCACCATCATAATAACATAACATAATGTGATGTAATATAATATAATATAACATAGACCTTTAGAAACTTGACAACATAAACATTCTAAAAGGGCCCCTTTGTATTTTCCTGTTCCAATGGTTGTTAATGCAGTAGCTGACAGGAAGTAAACTTGGACCAAAGCTGTTAACCTAGCAACAGAATAGCAATGAAAAGGTCTATAATATATAATGTAATATAATATAATATATTCTAAATAATAGCAGCTCACCTTTGCCTCTGCCACGACCTTTCGCTCGTCCTCGCCCAGCGCTTGGACAGTTTTTCACCCAGTGACCACTGCGGCCACAGCCGAAACACTCATTACAGCTCATCACCACGGCAACGGCTGGAGAGGTAGAGAGACAGAGAGAGAGAGAGACAGACGGAGAGAGAGACAGGCAGAGACAATGTTAATGTCTCCTCTGTCTTCTGTGGATCACTTCACTCTTTACATGAACATGCTGTTTAAAATATTCACTTGAAAACTCTGAACGTGTCCTCTGTGTAGACGTCTAGAGGACATGACACACATCTGATGAGTTCAGGTGCTCAGGTGTTTTCTGCTGTGTCTATTTTTACCGACCAGCTGAGAGACAAACTGAACTGGATTATATTCTGTGGGTCCACAACAGACTCTCTGATCCACTGAGGACCTGACAGCAGAGGAGGGTTTCATGATAAATCAAACATTTCTGTTGATCAGTTGATCACTTTATAAAATAATATCTTGAGCTTTTAAAGGTTCTCTAAACAGGATTCAGAGCATTAATAAAGCAGTAATCAACTGTTAGCTATGTAAAGATATAGAGGAGTTATATCTACCTGAGTAGAGAATGAAGTTTCCCTCGCTCTGTGTGTGTGTGTTGTTATCTGAGCTTCTCCATGCTTTGTTGACATAGCCGGGCCGGCCACGCATGCCTTTTAGTTTATGTTCGTGCATGTGAGCGTGCCCCACTGGCTCGCTTACGGCCGCCGCTCTGCGCTAGGGATGTCACGAGAACCGATACTTTGGTACCAAGTCGATGCCAAAATTCTAAAAAAGTGACGGTACTCTTTTTCTACAGTACCGAAGGTACCGTATGATGCCTGTAATGGTCGTTGGTAGGGATGTGACAGTGAGGAACATTTTCCCACCAGTTAATAAACTTGTGACAACACCGGTGTCACCGATTACACCGGACATTTTACAAGAAAAGATGACGGTCAACATGTGCAGAGCGTTGACTATGATCTTTACTGTCGGGTGGCGTTGTGTCTGGCCTCTCTGGTAGAGCTTTTGCTGCGGGGGTCTACCTGGCGCCGCTGCTCCGTGCACACTGGCTGTGATGACTCCATCTGCCTCGCGACGATTACTTCATTAACGTTATGGTTCCCTTATAGCGTTGGGATTAAACGTGAAATATTGCCAAATAAGTGCGTTTGCTTTTCGCTTCCACAACAAATCCTCTGCTCTTACTCCTACTCCTCTGAGCTGACGGACCAGATGTGTTCACGGTCAGTATGTAGTGTCCGTCGTCTGACTATCGATTGATAACACGCCGCTGATACGCCAAAATGAACAAAATGGGTCAATTATTTTTATTTATTACTTAAAGGCTACATGCCTCTGTTTTTTTAAATGTTCAAATGTTTTTAATAAAAGAGTGCGTGTTGAATTACAGTACAGGGGATTTATTGTTTTTTTTTTTACTGTGGTATTGAATTTGGTATCGAGAATTGTGGAAATTCACTGGTATTGGTATCGACTACTAGATTTCTGGTACCGTGACATCCCTACTCTGCACTGCTCTCATACGGGGGTGTCAGCTGATAACGTCGTCCTGACTAATGGCGTTGAGTGTATTGCCCACCAACCAACTCCCCCTCAGGTAAACACTGTTAGCTCGGTCAGCAGAGCCGTGCGGAGGCAATAGAAATGCTCCCAATCTCACCTTGAGCACCGTTAACCTTTATTTACAGCAGCAGTGTGATAACCTCTGATGAGTTCATGTGTTTTCTGTTTGTATTAAGGTGACTGTTGGTTAAAGGTGCTAAATGCCAGAATGGGAGCATTTCTATTGCCTCCGCACAGATATCAACATGGTGACGGCTGCAGTGGCTCACAGTTAACAGTGCTAGCAGCTTTAAAGGGACTGTTTGTAACTTCTTACACGTATAAATCATTGCGGGTTGGTGTCCAATGCGTGTGGCTACGCTGTTCAGACAAGACTCCAACACAAACTACACGGAAGCACCAAAACCGCAAAGTTATATCTAGTGAAGCCCGTCTGTTAAACAGTGTTGGCCGCGGTCGGAGGACACGGGGGAGACTGTAGCTTTGGTCTCCAGGGCCGGAGTCTCTGCTGTACTCTGCTCCTCTGCCTGCCTGCTTGCCTTCATTCACAGCTCACTCCACTCTCACGTGCATGCGCACACACTACACACTGCAAAAGAGTTAGTAGCTCTGAGAATATCTAGTAAATGTACAGTGGATGTTTGTGCAGAAATAAATGCTGCAGCTCCTCCAGGCCAACAGAGGTTTCCCGTGTCTTGTGAAGTGACGGGGCTCCGCAGCGGAGGCAGGAAAAGCCAACACTAGGATCAGCAGTGATTCATGGAGAGACCTTCGTCTGGTCAGCTAACATTACTGCCAAGCAGCTGAAATATAGAGTGATATTGTGGTTTTAGCTGACGTGTGTCGCCTCACTGTTTTGAGCGATGCTTGTTCATGTCTATTTAGAGCGAGCAAGCGCGAAACCCAATGCTGACTTTCGTTGATTTAACGGCCACAGGTGTCGCTGTTAACAAGCATTTCTGATTCTTACAAACAGTCCCTTTAAATGTGCAAACAACGGCAACATGCAAAACCATGCACTAAAAGGCACGTCAACAAATCACAGTAAAACTCAGATTACTAGACACAGAGGGAGAGAGACTTCATCCTCTGCTCAGGTAGACATTACTCCTCTATATCTTTACATGGACACTAGTTGTTTGCTGCTATACCAATGCTCTGATTATTGTATAGAGCACCTTTAATGTTTGCTGGAGTTAGTATGATTCACTACCAGCAGCCTTCAGAGGCAGCACCGCCCCCCCGGGCTGCCCCGGCCTAACGCCGCTAACAGGCGGCTCTGAGCGGCTAGCAGCTAGAGGCTCCTCTCCGGGGTGAGCTCCGTTTCACGCTCGATAGGGCGGTCCCTCCTCCGGCTCAGCTCTGAGGGTTCCCCCGTTGTGTGTGTGGAGACTCGGCCCATAAACAGGCCTGTCAGCTAGCCTACTATCAGGTTAGCAGAGGCTCCACAGCGGGTAACCAGCGGGACTCTGTCCTCTCCTCGGAGTCTCCTCTCCGGGTGAGTCAGCGGGACGCCGCGGCAGCGCAGCCCGGAGGTGGAGAGCCTGCTGCGGGGAGGACCGAGGGGATTGGTCGGCTGGAGCTCAAACTCACCTCAAACACCAAACACCCGAAACTGTTTGTTTTCTCTCCTCTGCGCCACACGCGGTCTGCGCACCACGGACACGCACACACACACACACACACACACACACACACACACACACACACGCACGCACGCATAAACACGAAATTCACACACACGCGTCTTGCTGCATTCAGGTGCTGCGGGAAATGTCAAACACATTATTATTATCAACCCTCCTGATGAGTTCTCTCTGGAAACTGTACTTCATTAAATGTGACTGTCATGAGGTGGCATGACTTGGTCCACACAGCAGGACATCTGAACACACAATACATTTGTACGATTTTCATTAAATTGTAAGTGTTTTTTCTCAGTAAATGAGTCATTAGAAATGAATGGGTGAAACTATATTGAGTGTTTTAACACTTAATTCCTTTCAGTCCTCCAAACGGACTCAGAGTGATGAGTCAGTATTTATACATGCATATTATGTGAACCCTCCAGAAGCACTCAGACCTCCTGTGAAACGGTGTGAACTCAAAGCGCTCCAGCTTCGCCTTTTCCTTCTACTGTTGTATTTATTGTATTTTATCCCTCTATTGTTGCCGTAGACGCATCACACACGCGCTAGTGCACTGTGACGCTCGGGTTGTTTTTCTCTTTTCTTTATTTCACAAACTGATCAAACAGGTTCAGCTACACAGAGAGCTACACCTCTGTAAGAAAACCAACATAACAGAATAACATATGCCAGAGGATGAACATCATACAAGTACAAAGCCAGGGGAAATGAACATTTAGATAACATATATTAAAGGAGGTGCATAAAGTTACCTTCTTAATAGCTTTTTAGTTTTCGGAGGAGAGAATCAATGCTGTAATGCTGAATGCTGAAAATATCACCGTATGACCCTGTAAGATGGCAAATATCTCAGTTGTAGGTCCATAACTGCACAAGCAAAAAATAACCCATCAAGTTCATCTCAAATAAAACAATGTTTAAATCATAAGTTTATGAAGGAAGGAAAAAATATATCGAATTGTCCAGATACATGTATTTTCACATTCAACATCAATAATGAAAAATTGAAATCACACTGGACCGAGTTGGATAATAGACCTAAAAACGTCAGGACCAACTCAACAGCTAGCAATTAATAATCTAAAGCAGGATCATTTAAAGGAATATCATTAAGTAAACGCTGCAGTTAAAAATACTATTGACATTTGGTATAAAGCACATCAGCATATTGGGGATACCCCGCCGATTTCTCGCTTCTCCCCCATATGGGGCAATGTATACTTTAAGACAGGAAGGGCAGATGGTGGTTTCAGAATTTGGGCAGAAAATGGTTTGCAGAAAATAGATGATCTTTATATGGATGGTAACCTTCTTACATTTGATCAGCTGTGTCAGACATATTACATCCCTAAAAAACACTTTAATAAATATTTACAGCTGAAGCATTTTATATTATCAAAAAATAAGTTCATAATATCTGAACCACCGCTATCACATCTTGAAAACCTGAAACTTCTGAATTTGAATTGGAGAAGTCAGATTTCTTTATTTTACGCAGCTTTGATGTCATATGATAAGGAGTCTACGATTGACAGGCTGGAGGCATGGAGACTGGATATTCAAGAGGACATACAATAGTCTGATTGGGAACTTGCATATTTAAAGGCCCAAAAACAATCAATCAATACGAGAATGAAACTATTACAATACAAATGGTTAATGAGAACTTACATTACCCCGGCCAAACTGAACCAATGGTCCCCTGGCGTCCCAGACAGTTGTACTAAATGTTTAGAAGGAAGGGGTACTCTGTTTCACTGTGTATGGGACTGTCCGAAGTTAAAAAATACTGGGAAACAATTGTTCAGAATATATCTGAGATGGAGTGAAGGTGTCTCACCAAGCAAAGATATTAGGCATATATCCAGATAACTTTATCGTTAGCTCAAAACAGTTAATTTGAATTAACTTTGGACTCCTGCAGGCCAGGAGAATGATAGCTTTGTCTTGGAGAAAAATGGATTTACCTCCGATACATGTATGGGTGAGGGAGATGGCATCTTGTGTTGTACTGGAGAGACTTACATACATAACCAGAGGAAAAGCAGCAGAATTTGAAAATATTTGGAAACCTTTGTTGGAGTTTCTTGGACGTCAGAGGGCACAGTCACATTGAAACTGCTGAGTGCTGTTGTCGAAATTGTTTTTTGTTTTTTTTATCTCATCTTTTATTTTCTTTGTTTTCTTTGTTGGATAAGTGATACATTTCTTTGAAATTCTGACCAAACATTTCATTGTATAATTTAATTATTAATATTGTTAGTCTGTCTGTATGTGTATTTATGTATATATGTCTATGTAAATTCAATAAAAATATTGTTTAAAAAAAAGTAAACGCTGCAGGTTATTTGTAAAAAGCAAACAAAAAACATGTTATAAAACTTTCATTCAGATTTACATCCATAAATTCACATTTTAGTTAAGTCCACCGGGCTGTTAAATATCTACCTCTAATGTATTGTTTGGTTTCATGTTCAAATATAAAAAATGAAGGTTTAGATTTACTAAATCTGGATTTATGTATATGAAATTTGAATAATCAGATTAATAATATAATTCTCTTTGATTTTACCTTTCTGGAAACAAAACAAAACATTCTCCAGACATAGAATAAAATCAGGGTGAATATTATCAATAATGAATCTCCTCAAGTCCTTCCACAGCCTGTTGCCATGGTCACAGTGCCAGAATAGATGAAGTGTTTCTGGGAGTACATCATAGAATAGTTTACATTGATGTCCTGTTTAAACTTAACAAGATAATGTCTTGCTGGATAATACCTGTGAAGGATTTTAAAGAATACTTCTTATTTTGTTTGTCAAAAGATACTTTAGGGTAGAGTCCAGATGTTCTTCCACCTGAGGTCTTTCACAAGGTTGTTCCAGTAATTGACAACATAAGGCACACAAACAATATCATTCTGAAATAAATGACATATACCTTTGTTATTATTTTTAGTAGAAAAGAAACATATCCTGCCCATGGGAGTGTCCCCTGGATTAGGAATCTGTGGTACAAATCCCTGTTCAGTTGTACCTTTTAATAACATAATGACTCCAGATGGGACAGCGTCCATGACAACAGCGTCCATGACAACAGTGTCCATGACAACAGCGTACTCCTTTGGAGTTACATATACTATATTTAGTGAGAAATTCTGTATAACTCAGCAAAATCCCATTATCATTAAACAACTGTCACCAAAATAATATTTGTGAACAATTTCTCATAAAATAATGACTTATCTTATATAATATATTTCTATTGTTCCAAATAAAGTGTTTGAGAGGCGAGAAGCTGTGCTTATAAATGAAGGACCAAGCAAGTAACATCTGTTGATGAAAATGTGACAGTTTTAGGGGGATCTTATCAATCTTATAATTGCAGACTAAAATAAATTTGAGGCCACCTAATTTGGAGAATAAGTAATGGGGTATAAAGTTCCAAATTGATGTGGGGTTATTTAGAAATTGTTTAATCCAATTGACTTTGAGTGTATTGTTAAGGGTGGTGAAGTCAAGCAAGTTAAGTCCTCCTGATTCATATGTATTCATAGTAACAGATTTCCTAACATAGTGAGTTCTATTTTTCCAGATGGAGTTGTAGAGCATGCTATCGATTGTCTTAGGTGTCATTATTGGCATAAAGTGAAATGGCTGCATAAGTGAGACGTGAAATACCCTTTACCTTAGTTAAACTCTTCCTTTCATAGATACGTCCCTCTGTAACCAATGATTCAGCTTTTTCTCAGTTTTATCCATTATTGGATCAAAGTTTATGTTACATCTGGAATCTTTGTTCTGACAATTTAACAATTTTAATACCTAAATGTGACCGTTCCTTTTATGGGTATATTACAGATATGGGATATTTCACAGTTTAAGGGCAAGCAATTCACATTCAGCGAGGTTCAACCAGAGCCCAGAGGCCTTAGAAAATGTCTGTATGGCATTCATTGCAATAGAAACCTGAGAGGCGTTCCTTAAAAAAAAGGGTTGTGTCGTCAGCTAGCTGACTAATGCTCCGAAAAAAACACGGAACAATGGCAGCTCACGCTGCTTTATTTCTACATTCATTCAGTCCATATTAAAGTCTGTATCTAAGTTCATTAATTAGCAGAAGTTCATGTCAGAATTTAAAGATATTAGTTTGTTACTCAGGACTGTATCAAGTTACAGCTTTTATGCACAGTCAGTAATTTCTTTGAACAGCAGTTTTTGCCCTCTTATTCTAATCTATCACAGCATCAAGTCCCCCTCAGCTCAGAATAAAACCTCTGCTTGTCCTTTTGCGACGTTCATTTAATAACACTGTGACTGAGACAGCTGTCAATTAGAGCAGTTCCACTAAAATGTTTACACATTGAAAAAAAGACTTAATAATCTAGGCCTAAATTAGATCATTGTTACCTTGATTGAAAGTATTAATGCTGGACCATTGAACTTCTAGCTGGGATGCACATTAAACACCAGGATCCAAGAGCCAGTTAACCATTTATTCAGAGAGGATAATGGGTGCAGGTTGAAGGATGGATAAGGGATGAAGATATGGATGTTGATGATTTTTTTGCACAATAAACAAATTAAATCAATATATTACCATGCTTTCCACAATTAGTAATAAAAAAATAAGAGGTACATAGTCATCTTATGTTATTAATGCATCAGCTTCTTAAGGGTGAAATACTTTAACATTCTCCATCCGGAAACCTAATTATAACAAACATAAGTTAATACAATTTAACAAAATATACAAACACTTCCTTCTCAAAATTAACAGATTGCCTTACTTACTCAATCGGACTTTAGCTCACAGGTAAGTGGCCTATATTACACCACTCCAGAACAGTACCAGGATCTATCAAGAATACACATTAAATTAAGAGAGAATATGTTGAAGTAACTCAAAATATAAACCATATGTTGTCTAAAACAAATGATCAAAATCACTGTGAACAACTTACTGGGTTGGCAGCATGGTCTCAAACAAACAGATTTGTGCAAACAATTTGCTGGTGTGTCAGCATGGTCTCAGTCAAAAAGTGACCTGAACCAAACACACCCAGCCTTCATGTAGCCTCCCCTTCTCTAGACTCCTCCCCTGGTGATTGAGGGGACTCTGCTCCCTCTACTTGGTTTCACAGGATTGACTGCAGGCTTGAGATTTTGAACACACATAATGTGTAATCTCAGTTTATATACTAAAAATCAGTATGAAGCTTAGATACTGTAGATTGTGTGTTAATATTTCTGAGTGAGCAGGATGGTGGTGCAGCTGCAGAATGAGTTTATTTTTAAATAGGCTGTGTATAGTCTGAATGTGTTTTAACAGCATTTCAGTGACAGTTAAAATTTACTACATTTGTTAAAGTAGCTGAAATAAAACCATTAAAAAAATAAACAAAATGCAAAAATTAAATTAAAACTTCAACTTCTTCAACTATAGTGTGAACAGGAAGAGGACTGAGGCCCCGTTAGAGCTGAAGTGGACCAGAAACAGGCTTCACGGCCTGCAGCAGGACGTTTATGGGTTACTGATTACTGGGTGAGATATGAAAGCTGCCAAAGGTCACACACAGAAACAAAGACGACGACCGACAGAAAGTACAAACATCCTTCAACAGCACACCTGTGCAGCTGCATGAAAAGGCCTCTGTGAAAAGAACCGATCTGCTTCAGGAAACAAGAACCAGACTCCTTCAACTGAACTGAGGATGAAGATGAAGAGTTAACCAGGAATCAGACGCTCAACACACACACAGTGAGTTTCAGCTTCACTGATCTTCTGTTCAGCAACATCGACGAGGATTCAAAACATTATAACAAATCTGTTTCCATCAGCTTTATTTCTCTTTGTCAGTGCGATATCTTTCACTCGGGCGTTGAAAAGTGGATGTAAATGTTCCAGAGAAGCAGAATAGTTTAAGGAGTCAGGGACAAGTGAAGACGGTGCAGGTTTTGGTAAAATAGATCAATGAACAGACTGAAGAAAATCAAATGCAGCATTTACAGGTAACAGACAGGTAAACACACTCCCAGGTGAGTGTTGAACAGCCGCTGTGTGACTGTGATGTAAGATCATCAGCAGCAGGTGGAGGTGAGTCCGTCAGCTCAGAGCAGAGCTAAACTAAACAGTCTGCTGGTTCTCCTGCTTACGCTCCCTCTGGTTCTCCTCCAGGTTCGGTTTGCAGAGAGGCTTCTTGCCTTGATCAGCAAAAATTGCCTTTTTTTCAGAGATTCCAGTATTTGATTTTTTAATAAATCTGCAAAACTTTCTAAAACCATGTTTTCACTTTGTCATTGTGGGTTATTGAGTGTAGATTGACGAGCAAAAATGAAAATTTTATCCATTTAAAATGACATCTACAACACAAAGTGTGCAGAAAGTGAAGGGGTCTGAATACATTCTGAAGCCACTGGATTTTAACCCTCTGAGACCCACAATAGATCCGTTTCTGTCTTTTTTAGGGCAGTCCAGGGGGTCTTTAGGGGGAGAGAGCAGGTCAACAGTAGATGTCACATAAAAGTGGTGTACATCATCTGAAAGCTGAGAACCTATAATAAATTGTAAAAGTGTATAAGTATTCAGAACATTATGAAAGAAGTACATGACGGCCATTCCCAATAACACATTTGTACTGCGTGTAAACAACTGCATGGTTTTTGCCCCAAACTGCATGTGATTATCATAAAGTGGGCATGTCTGTAAAGGGGAGAGTCGTGGGCACCCTTTACATTCACATATCTCAAGGTCAGAGGTCAGAGGACCCCTTTGAAAATGGCCATGCCAGTTTTTCCTCGCCAAAATTTAGTGTAACTTTGTAGCGTTATTTAGCCTCCTTCATGACGAGTTGATATGACATGGTTGGTACCAATGGATTCCTTGGGTTTTTTAGTTTCATATGATACCAGTATCTTCACTCTAGCTTTAAAACTGAGCCCAAAATAAACTCTATGTAGCTAGTTTTGTAATAGTTGTTGGGATGGTTTCACTGTCGGTTGGTTCTCCTCCAGGTTTCACTCCGTTGGTTCTCCTGCTGGTTCTCCTGCTGGTTCTTCTTCTGGTTCTCCTGCTGGTTCTTCTGACGAGCGGCCATGCTGGGAAGAACAGGAAGCTTCAGTGGATGTTGCAGGTTTGAGCTCCGGCAGTGCCGTCACTCCTTCTCCTCCCCTCCCCCTCCCCCTGAGCTCCCCAGACTCCATTACCGAGCAGGCAGTGAGATCAGGAAGTACAGGATGGGGCAGGAGGCGGGGCAGATGAGCTCAGATCAGATCAACCGCATGTTAAAGGTGAGAAAGTGAATCTGTACTTCAAGGTGTCAATCAATCAACCAGTCAAACTACTGATCCAGCGCGTTGCTTTGTTACGGCCGTTGGCGTTCGATACCGCCGTACGAGGCACCCTCTAGCACCTATATGAGATGCACCAGGCTTTCCATCAATTACTTCATAAAGCCATCTGCAACAACGGTAAACACTAAGAGATGTGCGCCGGGAGTGTGGTGATGTAGTTTGGTGGGAGGTTGATGGGTCCAACAAACACAAGGCGTTCATCCAGGAGACCGCTGTTCGTGTCCTGTGTGTTAAGTTTCACTTTTACGTTACAATCATCTGTTCATTGTGTACCCTGTTCACAACTGTCGGTTTCATTTTCACTGTACAAAAGTTTTAAGCCCAACCATGTTGTTTTTTCCTAAACCTAACTCAGTGTTTTTTTTCCCTAAACCTAAAGTGACGCCACGGGGTGCGACAAAGCGGCGGTATGTGACGAGTTGGGATGAGAACGTGTTGACTGATCTGTCTGTCTTCTTTTACCAGGCCAACGAATACAGCCACACCCTCCCCAGAGGCCCTGCCTCCCATGGTGTCCTGGGTTTCCATAGCAACATGTTGTCATCCAACCATCCCAGCGAGGACCGCCGGAGCAGCGCCACCTGCCTACCGGGCCGCGGCGGCGTGCTGTTTGGCGTGTTTGACGGCCACGCGGGTTCGGCGTGCGCTCATGCTGTCAGCCAGAGGCTCTTGTACTACATTGCCGTGGCAACGCTCCCATTAAGGACGCTGGCGGAGCTCGAACGGGCGGTGGAGGAGGAACGGGCCGTACCGCCCCTGCTGGAGTGGCACAAACACCCGCAAGACCACAGCTGCCTCGACGGCGGAGCGAGCTCCTTCCACAGCCTCCGAAACTACTGGCAGGAGAGGCTGGACAACGAAGATGAAGAGTTGGAGGAGGAGGAGGGGGAGGAGAAGGAGGAGGAGGTAGGGGAGGAGGAGGAGGTAGGGGTGGACTGGTGTCAACATTTTCAAACCGGTTTGATGTTAACAGATTGATCCTTCAGTTCCTCTGACAGGAAGTGAACAAAGCTTTCACATGTCGTGATGTCATTATCTGTCTCCTCTCTGATTGGCTGCAGGATGGCGGCAGGGTGACATCAGCGCTGGTCAACGCTTTCTGTCGCCTTGACTACGACCTGTCTGTGGAAGCCCAGGTCCACCTGTCCATGTCTTCACCCAGGTCCTCTTCCTGTAGTCACACTCCTTCTGTTCTGCTCTTAACTCCTTCACTGGGACAGATAAGACAGATAATACGAGTCCTCAACAGTTTGAGTTAATCAAAACAAGTGCGGCCCTTTTCCACTACAGGAACTTACTGACCTGTAATCTGGTCTTCACAGAACCTGAACCTGTAAGAAACTCGTCCTCAAAGTGGGGGCAGAATAGAGGAAAACAAAAGCAGAGACGATGGATACACCTGAAGTTACAGGTGTTAGGTTCCTGTAGTGGAAGAGGACGACAGATCTCAGCCCAGATGAATTATGTTCATATCGGACAATTCTGTGTTCAATTTCCTGGCTGCTGGATCCACTGTTTTCATTGATTGCTTCCAGCGTTAGTCACTAGGTTAATCCTCTGTCCACAGATGGTTGTCTGTCCCTGGGGAGGCGTGGTCTCTGTCCTCCCCCCTCCGGGTGGCACTCTCTGGCAGCACGGCTTGCATCGCCCATATCTCCAAGGGCGTCCTGCACGTGGCCAACCTGGGCGACAGCCGGGCCGTTCTGGGTGTCAAGGAGCCAGACGGGAGCTGGTCAGCAGTCAGCCTCACCAACGACCACAACGCACAGAACCCAGACGAGCTGCAAAGGATTCTGGGGGAACACCCGCTGTCAGAGCGGAAGACGGTGGTCCGCCACGAACGCCTGCTGGGTCTGCTGCTGCCCTTCAGGGCGTTCGGTGACGTCCGCTTCAAATGGAGCGCAGAGATGCTGAGTCGAGTCTACGAAACGCGACCGGACGTCCTGTCTATGGTCAGCGAGGCAGTCCGGACGCAGCCGCCACACTACCTGACCCCGCCCTACCTGAGTGCCCAGCCGGAGGTCACCCAACACCGCATCCGACCTGCTGACAAGTTCCTGGTCCTGGCGACTGACGGACTCTGGGAACTGATGCACCGACAGACGGTCATCCAGTTGGTGGGGGAACAGCTGACAGGTAAGAGAACTAAGATCCTCACTAAATCGCAGTAGAAAGTTTTATTAGATTGTGTTCCAATTTGTGGGATAATACAGAGGCCTGACCGCTGAGACTTTAGACCACCTGAAGAAGTATCGCAGTATCGCAGAGCAGGACCATATCCTGATGTATTTGTTAGGAGGAAATTCTACCCAGACATGGAAGTGAAGCAAGTTGAAGGCTGTGGTTGAACAATCTTTTTTGCTTACTTGGACTCCCCATTGGAAGCGCAATGTGAGTGAGACGTGAGCGGCGTGCAAGTGTTCTGTCATCCGATCCACACCGACTTCAGCCGCCTGTCGGCAGCTGCTCCTGGGCAGCTGAGTGGACTGTGACTGGCTAACCTGCTTTCACCAGACTGGCTGACTGATATTTACTGAACCAAAATAGTTTTCATGTTGTCTCCATGGGAAGAAATCAGCAGTGTTTGTATTCATGGATTTTATTTCCCCAGCCCCTTAGCCAGTGAGGGGAATCTGCCTCTAGTGAAACAGACGAGCTCACAGACAGACTGAGAGCCTTGATCAATCCATGTTGATACAGTAAATAAGTCCAAAACACATATACAGCTGGATTTCTGTGTGATTAAACAGCTGTTTATGCAGATTAGGCTTCACTAAACTTGACAAAACAAACTTGGGGTTACGACCAAGCTGAGCGCGTCACTGATCCCAATTTGTTTGTTGAAGCAGTTGAAGTGTACATGATGATAGCAGTTGAAGTGTAAATGATGAAATCAGATGAAGTGTTAATGATGAAAGCAGTTGAAGTGTAAAAGATGAAAGTAGTTGAAGTGTAAATGATGAAAGCAGTTGAAGTGAAAATACTGAAAGCAGTTGAAGTGTTAATTATGAAAGTAGTTGAAGTGTAAATGATGAAAGCAGTTGAAGTGTAAATACTGAAAGCAGTTGAAGTGTTAATGATGAGAGCAGTTGAAGTGTAAATGACAACAGCAGTTGAAGTGTAAATGATGACAGCAGTTGAGTTGTAAATGATGAAAGCAGTTGAAGTGTAAATAATGACAGCAGTTGAAGTGTCAGTGTAAACAGTGGAAGCAATTTGTTGTTGTACAGGCCTACAGCAGCAGAGACCAATAATTCCCGGCGCAGGCATGACGCTTGGTGGCCTGCACCGCCTCCTGCTGGAAAGGAAGGGGCGGGTTCTGTCAGTGCTTGAGGACCAGAACGCGGCCACCCACCTGCTCCGCCACGCCCTGGGGGATGATGGGTACGGAGCGGTGGCACCAAACCGCCTGGCCAAGATGCTGAGCCTGCCAGCACAGTTGGCCAGGAGGTACCGCGATGACATCACCATCACTGTCATCCACCTGAACGAGCCCGACCTTTAAATCAGGACACCTGCAGTTTACATACCCGGTAAACAGGCAGGTGACAAATTAGCAACTTGTGCTTTTTTTTTTTTTTTTTTTTTTTTAAAGTTATTTTTTTGGGGACATTTTCCATTTTATTGACAGGACAGTGGATAGAGTCTTGAAAGGGGGGAGAGAGAGAGTGGATGCGGAAAGGGCCACAGGCCGGATTCGAACCCGGGCCGCCGCGGTCAGGACCAAGCCTTAATACATGGACGCCCGCTCTACCAACTCCGCGAAAGCTGGGGAACGATAGTCTGGATGGGCGGGGGAAGAAGGTGGAAAAAGGGGGAGAAAGGGGGGAGAGGAAAAGAGGAGGAAAAGAGAGGAAAAGAAAGAAAAAGAGAGAAAGAGAGAAGAAAACACAACTCTGTAGCTCTTATTTTCACCCTCATGGTGTTTTGAAGTCTTTATACACCATAGTATTTTTGTTAAAGAATAAAAACATTATTTTTTGTGCTTTTCGGGGGGAACAGTACATGTCCACTTGAGAGGCAGTTCGAATCTCGTCTCTGGCAGGGTCGAAGTTTATAATATGCAGTAAAAAATAGTTTGTGTTGCTCGTGTAAACTTGAATTGACTCAAGATATAATTTTAATGCAAGACTTGTGCACTGCAACTAACACATTAATATTGAAAATCGTTCAGGTTTCCTTACACAGTCATATAACTGGTAGATTACTACAGATAACAAATATACAAAACATTATCATCATCCATGATGATGTTTTGCATTATTATTATTGCATACATCCTCCTTATGACTGATTAATGAACTGTTAGGCAAGATAGGTCAAAATGTTAGTAGAATAAATCATAATGTACTGGAGAATAGTTGAGCAATATTGGGATGGACTTGCTGTGTGTAATTAATTAAAAAAATAACCATAGGAATACACATGAATTGAGACAGTAATGATATTAAAGCTTTAACTTTATTGTCTTTGGGCCTGGAACACGTGAAACAACAAGAACAAATCATTTGAAGAAGATAATACTATTCTTAATGTTTGTCATTGGGTCTGATTCCCTGCAACATCAGACAGAATGATTTACAGCACACAGATTCACCAGAAACTCCTTCAGCTCAGACTCCAGCGGGGCCTCCGGCAGTGACCAGCCCACTGTAGATTGCTGGGCCCTCTGTCAACGTCCAGCAGGTTTTGCTACAGGGCCACAATTGTGCTTCCCTTATAAAGAAACATGAAAAGAACAACAGAGACTGAATATTTATTCACACAACAGGCTTATGTGAGTAATTAATGAAATGAAAACAACAACATTGTCTTATTCTTTTTGGACTATGCATGGTATTCCAAATTACAGATATTACTAACCTGCTGGTTGCTGAGAGTCATGGAGCTCTGTGTCCTCAGTTCTACCAGGTGCTCTGCAAGGCTGTCAACCCGATCCATACCTGGCACACCATGCCCGTCCCCTAAACATACAATTTATCATCAGTAAGCAAATAAACAGGATAAACTGCTGTGAAATTACACTACATGTAACATATAATGTCTTAATGTCCGTATGCTGTCTGTTGTATGTTAAATAGATTCGACCCAACTGTTACTATTGCTTTATTGTGAGGTTTATGTAAACATTACTTACCAACTGTATTTCTGCCACCTGAGACACCAGGTGAGGATTCAGACTGAACTGCAGGCTGAGCTTCTGGGGCAGAGGATGCAGGATGACTGACAGCCTGGAGAAGTCTAAACAGACATTGAAATCAAACTTATATGTAGAAACAATTTCACACATATGATAATTATGTTTCTTTTACCTTGAAAAACCTTGCAAACTACAGTCATGTTTATATAACTTTAGTATGAACATTTAATGTAACGTTTATGATCATATAATCATGAACATTAATATAACAGCAGTTATCTTACAGTTACCTGTCTGAGCTAAAAACAGTGATTGTGATAGTAAACTGTTTCACAACGTTAAGAAGCTAAACAGTAGCAGTCATACTGTATATGTATATATAGCTTTAGTATTAACATAACGTTTATGATCATATAATCATTAATATAACACCACAGTTATCTTACAGTTACCTGTCTGAGCTAAAAGAAGTGACTGTGGTAGTCTTAGTTTAACAACGCTGAGGAGCTCATACAGTAGGAGTAACGTTACCTCTATGTAACTGTAACTGTAACGTAGCCTCAGCATAATGATCAGAGCTCTGAACAGATGATAAAGTGATTGGTAACTAATTCACCAGGTTTAACATAATTAAAGCCAGGTTAGCTAAGACAGAGTAACATTACAAACCCATTCATGGATTTCACAGCGACTCTTAATCAGCCCACATTAAAAAACGCCAGAAAGCTAAAACACGTTTAATCCGTATTGTCTAAGAGAACCCAATATCAATGTTACGTAATGTTAATAATGACATTTACCTGTCTGTAGCTGAATATAATGTTAATAATGACATTTACCTGTCTGTAACTGAATATAATGTTAATAATGACATTTACCTGTCTTTAACTGAATATAATGTTAATAATGACATTTACCTGTCTGTAGCTGAATATAATGTTAATAATGGCATTTACCTGTCTGTAGCTGAATATAATGTTAATAATGACATTTACCTGTCTGTAGCTGAATAGGCGGTGAATAGTTTAAAAGTCCCTCCTCCGCATCGCGTCCGCTGGGACGGCTGTGATTGGCTATTCAAAAATGGATGACGTGGCGGAGATCAGCCACACGATTCGTTGCCTGAAAATGGAATCCAGAGCTCCGATTGGCTGTATCCGCGGTGAAAATGGATGACGTCGGCAGTGAAACCGCGAACCCAGGCGCCGCAACTTGTGCTTTTACTCTGAACTTTGTTACGTGTTCGCCTGTCTTCTCTTTGTAGTTTGACTTTGACTACAAGTAGCCTACAGGTCGGATTTAACAGGATTCAACAATTCCTGTGACTTCCTGTAAATTCTTTGAAGGCGGCTGGAAACGGCTGGAAACTGTCCGACTTGACCGCAGCTTTTTGACACCTCCCCCTGCTGCTGACGCCAGATCTCGTCTACTTTCCTGGCGAATCGCCGTTCATCTCGAACAAGTTAAATGTTTTTTTAGAGAAACAAGACATCTGATCACAGCTGGATCAGCTGTCAGTCAGCTTTAACAGCTGTAGAGACCTCTGATGGAGTTGGTCTCTGCACACATGTTCACTGATCTAATACTAATAAAGACACACAGTGGTAGAGTATTCTCAGTGGCAGAGCAGCAGTGTTTTCTCCCTGTAGCCTGTTACCTGTTTAACAAACACCTGCACATGAATAACAGCTGCAGTCTGTATTTCTACTGTGGACTGAGTCCTGCTTAGAGGACCAGGAACCATCTCTACCGTCACAATGCCTTTATATTAGTTTTGATTGTGAATACCGTATTTAATAACCCAGAATATGATTATGGTGTCTTTTGAAAACTGGACATTATGTATTAAGCTGAATGTTTCAGGGAAAATTAAAATGATGTAACTCATATCAAACCCGACACTCAGGAATTATCAGCCTCACGTGACTGAATGGAAATGAGGATAAATGATGTAAAACGTGTTTGTTGCTGACACTCTCCTTCTCTCTGACTTTAATTGTATCCTCAAAAGTAAAGGGTAAATAACAGATCATGCAAAAAATAAAATAAATGAAGAAAGTTGTTTGTGGTCAGTCTGTTGTTCAGACCTACAAATGAACATGTTTTTTAACAAGATGGTGAATCAGAAAACAAAGAATAAAACTTGGGAGTGAAACACTTGAGTTTAATCTGTTGTCCGTCTTCACTCCGGTATGAAACTCCAGTGATGTTGACGTGTATCAGATCAGTCCGATCAGCTGCAGCGTCCAATCAGTAACTGATATCCAACAAGGGGGCGTGTCGGTCAGTAAAAGACTTCTGTGAAGGCTGCTCTCGTGTATCCTCGCTCATGGCTCCTCAGAGATCCCTCCTCCGTGCAGAAATAAGCTTTGAAATGATATTCAAGTTGGCGCACCAGAACGACTTCCAGTTCAATCGAGGATCGAGGAAAAGGGAAATGTCAAATAAGAGACTTTGGATGCACCTACTGATATCAGTTTCACATCATTATCATAGATCATTTAGTTGTACATATTTTGCAGTACAACGTTATTATGGTCAGTTTGAGAATTTATCAAGTCAGGTAAATGTCATTTGAAAATCTGCTCCTAAAGTAGTGTTATTATGGTAAGGATGGCCTCTGAAAGAGGTCAACAGCGTTACCACGGTTTTGCACTCGCTGGCTCACGTTACCGCAGTCTTGGAAAGGAAGGAGTGAGCGGAGGGGCTCGGTTGGTTACAAACTGCAACCAAACCACTAGATGACGTCAAATCCTACACACTGTCCCTTTAAGGCAAATATTATTAATAAGCAACTTTTTAGGTTATGGTTTTGCGAGCTTATCCAGGTGATGAGACAACCCAATGTGAGCCTCAGACACACAACACTGTGTGACGCAGGACGTTTTTAGGGAGTCCCAAGTTCAGATTTTAAACATTAAATTTGTCTGAATCTCTCTGAGGCTACTTAAAAGGGACTATTTGTAAGATTCAGAATTGCTTGTTAACAGCGACACCTGTGGCCTTGAAATCAACGAAAGTCAGCGTCGAGCTTGCTCGCTCTAAATAGACATGAACGAACGTCGTTCAAAACAGTGAGGCGACACACGTCATCTATACCACAATATCACTCTATATTTCAGCTGCTTGGCAGTAATGTTAGCTGACCAGACGAAGGTCTCTCCATGAACATGATTTAGATCTGATCCTAGTGTTGGCTTTTCCTGACTCAGCGCAGGCTGAGGGAGCGGGGACTCAACGAGTTACGTTATCGCCTCCCGACCGCAGCCAGCAGCCGAAGACACCGGCATCCGGTCGGTAACGAGATGACAACGTAACTCGTTGAGGAGCTCCGTCACTTCACAAGACACGGAAAACCTCTGTTGGTCTGGAGGAGCTGCAGCATTTATTTCTGCACAAACGTCCACTCTACATTCACTAGATATTCTCAGAGCTAAACTAACTCTTCTGCAGTGTGTAGTGAGCGCGCGTTCACGTCTAGAGGTGGAGCGAGTACGCGAGAAGTCTCAGTGAAGGCAAGCAAGCAAGAGGAGACGAGGCTCCGGCCACTCGCGAGCGCGCATATGCGAACGTGCATGTGTCCCGACCCGCTACATTTATACGCTTAAAAAGTTCACAGGTGTTGTGTGATAGCCAATCAGAATGCAGTATTCTCAGTGAACATAATGTAAAAAGGACACAGCAGCTGTCAGTGACTTCAAAATAAAATTTAATAAACATTTTACAAAATCAAATTCTTGATTAGAAAACACTTAAATACCAAACGGCTTCAAACCAACCAATCAGCTGACATCATCTTCATCATCAGCCGGCCTCCTCACAGCTCACAGAGCTCAATCTTTGGACGATACTCAAAACGGACCACGCCCAGAAATGCTAATGAGAATGAACAGGAAGTAACCAGGAAGGAAAGAAAAACAGCGTCCCTCGTCTCAGACCTGATGAACACAAGTGAAACTGACTCGTCCGTATCGACCACTAGGAGGAGGATATAAAAGAGTCCGATGTCCAATCAGAGGGCAGTGTTGTTGGTGAGTCACCGTCGCGGGGGCGGGGCCAGCGGCTGTGTGGCAACAGCAGAATCTGGGAACAGGTTGTGGTAGGTGGGCAGAGGGACGTACGCCGCAGTGATCATTTTACCTGAAACAAAGGGTGAGCCATCACAGCTACTCTCTGATTGGTTCACAGCACAGAGCACAGGTGTCATGTGACAGGATGTCTTACCAGCAAAGTATCTTCCGTGTAGAGCGTTGACAGTGGCCATGGCGGTGGGTATCGACGGACACTTTGCGTAAATGTTTCCCTGAAAACAAGCAGAGGTCAAAGGTCACACCTTAGAGGTTAAAGTATGACACACACAGGATCCCAAAGATACAGGTAAGAAACAGAACTGAGGAAACTACATAGAAATAAACTTCTTTTATATCTATGGGTAACTAGTTATCAGCGTTTCTTTACTAAATTCTACTGCCTTCCTTTACCAACAGTGAGATCAGAGGACTAACAGTGAGGTCAGAGGTCATGTGTACCTCAGCCGAGTTCTTGTCGATGTAGATGTGAACGACTCCTCCGTGTTTGTTACACTCCTCTATGACATCATGCTGGATATCCATCTCCCAACCAGGAACCACCTCACTGAAACACAGAGGTTGTTTGTCAAAGTCATGGAAGGATCCTTCAACGGGGGAATTTCAAGGATGCTACGTCATCGGATCCCGCTGAAGGATTGTTCCAATGTTGAGGATCCTTTGAATTCTACCGGGGACAGAGTCCTTCATTCACAGGATTTGTCTTTTTGATCTCCTAAAAACACCCACGATCCTATGAGCACCATGCATTTCCTCTCCACCAAAATATGCGGGTAAACTTTCACTTATTTCACCTTAGCAGTCCGCCAAAATCTGTGTCTGAACAAATATGAGGCGAGAAAACTGGCAATCCAGTTGCTGAATCTCCACTCATATTACATCTACAAGGCCTAATTTACAAGTTTGTTCCGACTTTCGTTGTTCAGCGACAGACTCGTTTAGCGAGCTAACCCAGTAACGTTAGCACAAGCACAAAGAGGCCAGCAACGGCAGAGAGACAGCAGCGAAAAACAGCATGTAGAGTTGGTAGCTTTTCACATCTAATGCGGTGAATAAATGGAGGGTTTATTTTGACCAAACCAAAGTGAAAAGGTTGTTGGAACAGTGGAAAGACTAACCAAGACGGGTTTGAGGAGATTTATTTTGTTTCCGTCGTTTGAAAAGTGTTTTACAATATGCAACGGTAAAATTGCTGTGTTTTTCTATGGAGTCTGGTCCCTTTGAGGAGGGCATAACAGCTGTTTCTTTTTACATCTAAAGCGGTGAATTAAGGGTTTATTTTGACCGAACCAGAGTTGGTGATTGTTGAAACGGTGGGAAGACCAAGACGGTTTTGGTGAGTTTTATTTTGTTTCTGTCGGCTTTGAATTAAGTGCGTTTTACAATCGGCAAGGTAAAGTTACTGTGTATTTCAAAGGAGTCTGGAAGCTTTGAGGAGAGCATATTGGATGTTATGTACGTTAATAAATTATAATAACAAATCCCTGTTGATTTTATTTATTTTTAATAGGCCTACATGTTTTTAATCTGTTTATATTGTTTTGAGGAATGCAAAAATCAATATTACTACTAGAAATTGTAATTTACTGAATTGTTCGAGATAAAGTTAAAAAAAACAAAACAAGCATGTCCATTTCTTCCACATCTTTGAATCCAGATGCGATGCAGAGTTTAATTAATAGTTAACAGAGTTTAAATGTATTGATTATAGGCTCATTTATGATTTGCAGCTCAGTATATACCATAGACTGTGTATGAAGATGGAAAATAGTATATCATATTGACATAATATAGTATATCAAATACAATATAAGGTGAAATGCAGGCGGAGAGACAGACTGGTGTGTGTGCCTCTTAGGGTTGACCATGTTGGACAGGTGTAGAGACAGACAAGTGTGTGTGTGTGTGTGTGTACCTGTTGGGGTTGAACATGTTGGACAGTTGGAAGCAGTGTGTGGCTAGCGGCTGAGAGGGAAGACACTGAGCAGCAGAGTTCATGTTGCGAGACGGATTCATGGCAGCTGAAACACACATTTAAAACTTGATTTAAATCTAATTACATTGCACACATACAGGACTCACACATTAACACCTACGGACTGTTACTGCAGTACTGCTGCTGTATTATCTATATTTATCTGTAACACATCACTTAAAAGGTGCTAAATTCAAAATCCAGGGCATATATAGTGCCTGCACACAGCTCTCAACATGGCGACGACTGAGCCAGTGGCTCGCAGCTAACAGTGCAGCATAAACAGCTGTCAATCATGACGTCTCACCCCCTTTTTATAGCATCATATAACTAATTAAAACCAAACTGATCAGCAAAATTAACACTTGAACAAACATCAGCGTGATAAGAACTACCTAAAATGACAGAAACCATCTTTGGGAAAAATGTATTTGATGTGTATTTTGACGTTTTAGTTTGGCCCATGTTCCATCTGCTAACATGGAGGAGGTGGGATTTATGACCTATACTGCAGCCAGCCACCATGGAGTGATCCAGATGTTTTGGCTTCACTTTTGTGGAGCTGTCATGTCATCCATCTTTATATACAGTCTATGGTGTGTGTGTACCTGAAACAGCAGCCATGGCTCCGATAGCGATTGCTCCACTCATCTGCAGAGCCTGCTGAGCGGCAGGAGGGATCTGTAGACCTGTACCTGCTCAGAGATCAAACACACACACACAAACATGACCAGATTGCAGGTGAAGGTTACGGGTGGATGTTGCAGGTGGATGTTTGTAAAGGTGGTGTCTCACCCTCAGCTAGTCGGGCCATCAGCTGCAGGCGCCCGGTAGTCCCAAGGTCGATGCCGGTGCGTTCGAGCTCGTCGCTGTCGAGGAACGAGGAGGAGGCGTCGCCCCGCTCCGTCACGTTACCCACCTTCATGGGTCGACCTGCCAGCTCGAAGCCGTTCAGCTGCTCCAGAGCGTTCTTAGCACACTCTGCATCTGCAAACTGACAGGTCAAATACAAATGTATTTGTATAGCACCATATCATACAAATTTGACAAAAAAGCAGCAAAAATGTGAAAACGGATACATCCATATCTACATTAATACACATAAAAATACATATACTGTACATACAGTTAGTTAGTCATTTCAGTCTGACGGCTGATTTAGACACTTTAAAACACTGACAGACTCCTTTGAAGACATCACGCAGGACTCTGAGATGGACACTCAACATTTTTTTGTATAGACTGAAAGATGAATATAAGAAGATCAATAATTGATAGCGACGCTGATGAAGATAAAGAACTCACGGTGATGAAGCCGTAGCCTTTAGACTGTCCTGTGTCACTGTCCATCATCAGCTGGATGCTTTCAATCTGTGAAGACAGCAAACATAAACCACCTGTCTCACACAAAGACTTTACCTGTGTGTGTTTGTGTGCGTGTGTGTGTGCGCGTGGGTGCGTGTGTGTGTTTGTGTGCATGTCTGACCCGTCCAAATGGTTCAAAGATTCCTCTCAGCATCTCCTCGGTGATGTTGAAGTGCAGAGAGCCGACGTACAGCCTCATCGGTCCTGCTGTTCCCTTCTGCAGGTTGTTGGCTGCTGCTGCTGCTGCGGCTGCTCGGTTCTTCTCTGCCTGCACACACACACACACACTTAACTTAAACTTTATTTTTATCGTCATATACATACAGGTACATACATGAAATTTGACCTCTGAATTTAACCCATCCTAAGCATTTAGGAGCAGTGGGCTGCTAAAACACCCGGGGAGAAATTTGGGGTTCAGTGTCTCGCTCTAGGACACTTGGACATGTGGACAGAAGGAGCCGGGGATCGAACTGCCAATCCTTGTGAGATCTGCTCCATTTAACCAGCATGGAGGTATTTCTGTGTGTGTACCTGTGAGGCCTGTACGATGATGGGAACTCCCAGCAGCCTTTGTCCCGTCAGGCCGATGGCCAGAGGAACTGAATTAGTCTCCGTAAACTCGATGTAGGCGATGCCCTTCGACTTTCGGGAGTTCCTGTCAGAAATCATCCTCACATCCCGAACCTGAAGAGCAGAAAAAGTGAAAACTTTGAAATGGTTGCACCCTCACACTGTGAGTCCAATTGACTTAGAATTTGAAACACATATCAATGTCCTCTCTAAAAAAGCCTCGAGCAATAAAAGCCACCCTGATGGATGTTTTTGCTAATTTACATAATGTGAAAAACAGTAACGTGACATCTAATTTGGGGATTTTGACTGAAACAACACAAAATTTGGTAAACTTTTTGTTTTGCACCAGGGAAACACAATGTTGTTCCTCTACTACCACACTGTATATACTGTAGATGGATGACAATAAAGTCTCTCTGATCTTATGTTATTTACACCTCAGATCACATGTTAATACCAGGTCTAAATGGGAGAACCAGTGAGAGGCTTTTACTGTGAACAGTGTCCCGAAATTAACTTTTTGACTCACCGGCCAAAGTGAATGGGAGATAAAATCCACCGGCCAAGCATATTTCTTACTGGCCAAAATAATTATTTGCCTTTCGGTGTCACATTTACATTTGTTTCAGTACATTTCATTGAGATAATACAGTATTATGTTGAATACAATCTTAGAGAAGAGACCAGAGCAAAACTTAAAGCAAATTAATTTAAATATATTAATAGTTAATCAATTGAAGCCTTAATACTGCGCTTGGGAGGTATCTATTTCGTATACCTTAAAGCAAATTAATTTAAATATATTAATAGTTAATCAATTGAAGCCTTAATACTGCGCTTGGGAGGTATCTATTTCGTATACCTTCCTGACATTTAACTGGATAAAAGCTACTAGAGGAGGGACCAAATCATTGTTTTGCAAGTCACAAGTAAGTCTCAAGTCTGTGCACTGAAGTCCCAAGTCAAGTCCCAACTCAGGTCTTGAGTCCTAAACAAGCCATATGCACCAAATGTAACGTAATTTTAACAGCAGAGTAACTGGATCCAACTGGTGCTCAGTAACGTAACGTTCGTTCTTCATGGTTTTCTCCTGAAACGTGATTGTTTGAACCAATCCAGCAGCATCCAAAGTGGATCTGGTAATGTTAAGTGTAAGATAATCAAACGCAAGTCCCAATAACATTCACCGGAAATAAAGAGTCCAGAGTTCAATAAAAAAAACACACCACTTTTCAGAGATTTAGCAATAAGCAACAAAAGATAGAAATTCAGTTTGTTCAGTTCCGATCAGTTAGATCCTCTTCCCAAACAAATCAATAAAGGATCTCTGATCAGTTTGTTCAGTTCAATTATTTCCACACGAGTGAATCCTCTTCCTGAACAAATTAATAAAGGATCTCTCAAAAAGTAAACAAACCCAACATCTCCGACGCTGTTGTATGCCACGTGTGTGTGTGTGTGTGTGTGTGTCAAACTCCGTCACAGAGAGCAGAGGACAGAAGCAGCGCGCCCGTAACGTTAAATGACACCAAAACATGGTAGACTCTCAGTGTAACCGAGTTTAGTTTTTATAACATGACTAACATGATTTTGGTACAAATGTTTACCCGCCGGTGTGGTGGACAGCCTTCCGAGAGTTACTCGCCAAAAGGAAAATGTACCCGCATTTGGCGCTTGTTAATTTCGGACCTCGACTGTGAGGGCAGCAATGTTTACCTTCCCCACAGCAGAGAAGAAATCCTCCAGGTCTCGAGGTCGTATCCTGGCTGCCAGCTGCATACAGAACACCGTCCGGGCATCCCGCTCCTCTGGAGTCAGGTTATCTATGGGCTGCCTGCACACATACAAACAAACCAACAAAGCACTTAGTCTCACACTTCTGCATGCTTTGCCGTTGCTCATGAGCATATAGTCATAAACTCACCTGAGTGGACTCTTCTCCTTCCTGACGGGACTTTTACTCTTTGACCGCCGGCGACTGGAAACACTAACAGAGACACAGTCAGAGTTCTGTAAATATATACATGTAATACATTTGAAGCTTCGGACGTCTGTCGTCATATTTTATGACGTCATCAACCTTAAAAAATGTATGGGGCTGTTAGATTGCTGCTAGACCGTCCTGTTGACACATGTGCGTGCCTCCCTTTGTGTGCGGCAAGCAAGAGAGCAAACAGTTTTTTTGATCACAGTGATAGTGTTGATCTTGAAACGCCAACAAATATGGATTGAAGCAGAATATTTCATTAGATAAAAACATGTTATGAATTTTGGAAATACTTAAATCTATCTTTTTTCAATAAATTTGGACTTTTGGACTTTACATAGTATAATACTAATCATATTAATGTAGCCCTGATCATTATCTGCAACTGTGTAGAAATACCGGGTTTAAACACAATGAATAGACATGCAAAAAAAAATAATCTGCGGAGTATTCGAATATTGATTCAGAATTCAAATGTCAACATTATAAATGAAGCTTCAAAGCTTCGAACTATTCGGTGCAGCCCTAATACAAACTCAACTCTTCCTCCATGTTTACCCGTTCGTCTTCATAAATTCTGTACGATGTTTCCACAGCACTGATTCAACGGTACAACAACAGTTGTGTCATGTTTTCCCAGATCAATGTTAAAACACTTCCTCCAGAGTCGTCACATTAAAAGTCTTGCGGCCTTCTTTGTGTAAGTAGGCTTTTAATGTGAAAAAACATGTTGGTGACGGTAGCTTGAAACCACAATTTCTGTTAAGACACAAAGTGTTCTCAGCAGAGTGGAAAGTCTCACAATATACTGAAGTGATCATGTGACTGCAGGTGTGTGTCCACCTAGTCCTGCTGTAGAGGTCGACCTATAGTGGATTTTAAAGACTGATATAATAATGATAGTTTGGAGCAGGAAAAAGCTGATAGCCGATTACTCGGCCAATAAACCCCCCTAACTAACTGACATCTAAGTCAAAGTAATAAATAACTAAATTAATAAATCTGGAACTGAACATCAAAATCAAAGTAATAAATAACTAATATATAGATCGGAAACTGAAGATAAAACTTTTATAAACCATTAATGTTTGTGCATATTGCCGGTGTAAGGATGATCCTAAGGTGTGCGATTTCATTTCAGAGAATGGATAGTGGCTGGATTATTTGGAAAAGAGAACGCCAAATTGGTAAATTCAGCTGAATGATTTATTTTCCTCCCCGTCTGCCTGTCTTGTATCGTGGGCAAAGAGCCGATAGTGTTGCATTATATATTCAAGCGATAACCTTTGTGGGGAGAAATAAACTGAAAACTGGTCTGATATAAGGTGAATACCACTTGTCTGCTTGTTGTCTGCTCAGCTGTTCACCGGGACTGTAAAGTTTGTAACGCTATCGGCAGAATAATGTGTTGTTTTTTTTCACGGCGTGGGGAATTGCTTTCTGAAAAAAAAAAAAAAAGGATCTCAAACTATCTAAATAATAAATATCTAAAACGTAATTTAAAGTCTGTCGTGCTTGTGCATTTATGGCTGGAGTCCCCATGTGACTGGTGGAGGCAGCGCAGCCATCGGCCACCATCTGAGCCCAGTTACACCGATAACGATAGTTTGAAAAACGTCCCATCGGCGCAACCTCTATCCTGCTGGAGTTACTCACTGCTGGTGGTGGTCTCTGTAGCGGCCCCCCCTCTCTCTGCTGCTGCGGCGCTCTCTGCTGCTGTGACGCTCTCTGCTGCGACTTCTTTTCTTGTCTCTGCTGCGGCTGCGTTTACGCTCTCGACTCCGGCTGCGCTTCCTTTCACGGCTGCGCTTCCTGTCGCGGCTGCGCTTCTTCCTGTCAGACACACGGCAGGCAATCAGAGTACAGCGAGGCTAATTGTTTTCCTCGTACTACATGAGGAAAAATGCACACACGCCTGCAGCTCACACCGAGCACACAAGCGCGCTGCAACACACACAGAGCGAACCGGGACTAGACAATTAATAATAATTCATTTATTATTAATAGGGATGGTACATTTCTACTGCGGATTATAGTACTGCTATTTTTAGCAGCCTTTAACAAACACCATTTCCCATAATCCCACATGGGATATATAACATTCATTCATTATCCGTATTTGCTCATTTTATTCAGGGTCGCAGAGGGGCTGGAGCCGAACCCAGCTGACACTGGGTGGAGGCGGAGTACACCCTGGACAGGTTAGACTAGCCAGACTATCACAGGGCTGACACATACTGTAGAGACAGGCAACCATTCACGCTCACATTCACACCTACGGGACATTTAGAATCAACAATTAACCTGCATGTCTTTGGACTGTGGGGGGAAGCCAGAGAACCCGGAGAAAACCCACGCTAACACGGGGAGAACATGCAAACTCCACACAGAAGGGCCCCAAGCCGGGTTTGAACTTGCGACCCTTTTTTCTGCGAGGCGACAGTGCTGACCACTGCACCACCGTGCAGCCCCGATATATAACATGTATATATAAGATATGCAGTATATACACACAAATAAAAGTGGACAGACACACACACACACACACACACACACACACACACACAACATACCATGTGCATATGCACGGTAGTACTCAGCTCTGCATGCACCAATTGTTAATATTGTTACAGGTAGACAGACAGGTGTGTTTACCTCTTGGGGCGCTCCTCCTGTCCGTTGGGGCTCTGGTTCCTGGACTCCTCCTAAGGTCAACAGAGAACAGCATGAGGAGGCAGAAGCAACATTTGGGGGGTGGGGGGTGGGGGGCTGGGGGTCAGTGGTCAGTCTGGGTCAGTCAGTCAGTCCCGGGCTGCAGCCCGGGCTCTGTGTGTGTGTGGGAGGGGGGCTGGAGCTCCGGCAGCAGACAGACTCCAGAGTCCAGCTCTTCTTCAGCTGGCTGGATGCTGTGCTGGTTTTGGGTTCTGGGTTCTGAGACTCCTCTGAAGGGCCCTGAAGCAGACAGGAGTCTTAGTCACTCAACTCAGCCCAAAACCCTCCACACTAAAGCCAGACCAGACCAGGCCAGACCAGGTGACAAGTTTACAGTTACCAATGGAACCACAGTCATGTTACCATGGGGACCACAGTACAGTTACTACCTTCATGTTTGTGACAGATCACACTGGCAGTCAGGGGAGTAGAGGTGAGAAATCGTTAGGCAAGTCTACAAAGAGAGATAGACGGGCATTTATTCATGAAGGAATGCCATCATCATCATCATCATTATCATCATCAGCCCGACTCTACTGCTCAGAGACTCAACACTAGAGTTGGGCCGGTGTAAAAAATGTCAAACCGGTTATTAGGCCAAACATCAGTATACAAAATGTAACCAATAAATGTTAGCTCCATTCTCTTTATACATCCATGATCAGCTCCATCGAAGGCATTTAACATAAATGTCAGTATATGGGTGCTCTAAAGTTGTAGCGTTGGCCCATTTGACCACGGAGATGAGAGCGATACCGATAGACGTTACCGCAATACGATAATGTTTCCTGTCCATGACAGAGTTAGCATGCAGCTTTAGCCGTGATGTCTAGCTCTGCTTTTCCTGGCAATGTGTGAAACCCAAAGTCTTCCCATACTTTACTGGTGTGTAGTGTTTACCACTTTGGATTTAAAATGTGAGGGTGCAGGTCGCATCCACGCAGACCCTCCGACGTTTTATACTTTCTCATATCGGCTCACTGCGGTTTGTTTTGTTTGATGGATACGGAACGGATATGACGTCATGTTACTCAGACTACAACAATAAAAGCGGTCATTTTCTTCTACCTCCACATAGACTCAAATGAAACAAACATATCGATCCTGGCATTAAAAAATCTATTTCAAAATCGTAAAAGAAATTGCGATACATGAATGAATTGATTTCCCCCCCCACCACTAGCAGTGACTGCAGTGTAGTGTTTACAAGTTACCTCGTCTGTGTTTTTGGGCTCACCTCTTTCATCAGCTTCAAATCCCAAATTAGCGCAGTTTTCTTTAAGACCAACTGTTCCATGTCTCATCGCCCCAAAAAAACACATGAACTTTCTAGTAAACAAACACAGCGTGTGCCGTGCCTCCTCCCACCTCTACTGAAATTGAATCTCCTTCATGTTGCCGGCCTCAGCTCGGCAGTAAATGATCACAGTCTGTAAGACACTAGTTCAGGGTCTGAAACCAACTTTTTTTATCTGCTTATCAGAAATTTTATCTGCCACTTTTGAAATCTCTGCGCTAAATGAAGGAATAACACTTTAGATCTGATGTCATTCAATGTTCCGATATATTTTACACAAAAAACGATATATACATGGTAAATTACAGTTTTCGAATTTCACCGTAGCTTCCGGGGGCGCCCTATTTTTTGGGGTAGGGAGGGTACTGCACACAGTACTGTACTTTGTTATTGTCATCTATTGTGGTTGTTTGCATAAAAACGCACAATTCAAATGATTATTATTTAAATATTTGCTTTGATTAAGAAAATCTTGGCAAGCTGCTTAGAGCTAGTGTTAGGAAGTTAAACAGGTCATAAGTCCCTCTTGAAGATCTATTTTATATTGCTGTGAAAACATCTCCTTCAAACAACTGGATTTATTAAAGTTTCTTGCCAAAAACACATCATGAACACATCATGATAACGTTGTAATTTACCATCGCCCTATAGTCATTTTTCCTGAGCAGCGGTTGAACGCCTCATAATAATAACTCAATGGCACCTCCATTAATGTTAGTAGCTCTGATATTTAGCCACTAGGACTGTGCTGCCCACCGGCTGCTAACAGGTATCGTTACTAACTCTCCTCCTGCTGATTTCAACGCAGGTTTGTTGTTCATAGTGTAGCTTTATCAGGGGGAAAAAAAGGGTGCGCTCCTCAGGTTTAGTAGCACCAAGGTGTTGTGTGCTTTTTATTCTCTCCGCCATGGCTCCGGCCCTAAACAAACTGAAACATGATACAGCGTGTAACTGTGGGAAAGCATCAATACATAGGAATCGATAGTCACAGAAGCATGAAATACCAAGGAATTTCTGAGATTTGTGGTATTTAAACAATATTTCACATCAAATTTGCACATATTACATACAACTTTGCTCATGCCCAGCTCTTCCTTGTCTTCATTGTTTTTAAATCTGAATTGCAACAAGAGGCCTGTACTAAGAAGCAGAATTTGTGGTTAGTGAGGTAACTTCGGGGTTTTCGTCCTACAATGATGGTTCACTTCTTACCGGGGTAGATCCTAACTTATGCTGCACACCTAACCTGCTCCGGAGCAGGTTATGTTCCAGATAAGAGATCAACTCGTATAAAAGCCCCGCCTACTGACCAATCAGAGCTCGGTGCACGGATCATATGATAATATTACACAAATACAAAGAAGTTACAATCATAATCCAGGCTAAAAGCAACACAGTTTAAACTGACAGATGCAGGAAGGACAGCTGGCTATATGCTGTGGGTGTTTACCGCTTTGAATTATGTTTTAATATTTATTTTTTTACTTGCTCTCAAGTCTGTTTCACACCGCCGGAGACGGGGATGCAGCTGAGAGAAGGCTGAAATAGTCACACACGCCACAACTTTGTGTCGTTGACGAAGTCGGAAGGCCATCCTGTTGCAGACTACGGAGCCTCCGTGTTATCATAAAATATAGGCGCAACGTAACGATTGTCTATACGAACTAAAACAAAAGCTGTCTGTATGTAGTCTAACTGTTTAGGTTAGTTTGCCACGTATCCTCAAATTCTTGTAAACTTATCTGCTGGCTGAGACAACAAGCAGGAGGAGACAGGAGGAATGAGGACCACGTTCAGATGTGGTTCTATGTGAGCTGTGAGGAGCAGTAGAGTCCGGCTGAGAGTCTTAGAACCACAGAGGACAGACTGAGTCTCACCTTCATATACGGAGCATCCAGCATCGCCTCAATGTCCAGGTCGTCTGCCATTCTGCTGCTGTTCTGCACACACACAAACACACACATTATATAAACATGTAGCATAAATAATAAATAGGACAGACAAGAGTTGATAAAGAAAAATAAAGATTTAGTGACACCTTAACTCAAATCTAAAATCAACGGTCACCATAATAACACACACGAAGGAGTTACAACCAATCAAAATAGTTTGATTTGATCATAAGGACCAAGGCTATTGATCTGTTTATTGCCAATAAGAGACCAATTGGTTCGTTTTAGAGCCTTACTTAAACAGGGGGCTAGACGCCGGCGTTCAGCTTGGACTGACAGGGTTAATAACCACAGAGGCAAATGGATCAGCTGAATTTCCCTCTGGGGATCAATAAAGACTCAATATCATCATTTTATATTATCTCATATTATATTATATATATCATCTCCTCGCTTTTAGAGACCGAGTGGTTTCTGCTGTGTCATCAATGTTCTGTATTTTGATTGGACAGCAGCAGGACGCATTAACCACCTGCCCAACACACTACACACTGCTGCCGTCCACCGTCTTCTAGATTTAAACAGAATAAAAGTTTTGTTAGCATCATGTTTCTAACTTAATGGAACCGTAATTGATTTAGTTGTGACGAGACGAATGCACATAAAGAAAACTCAATAAATGATGTGACATTAACACACAGCAGCACTCCGGTGTGTTTTAGAGTTAAATCCTAAATATTGTCATGAAGAGCAAATATTGATAAGTATCTGATCAATAATCTGATGTACACGTGGTCAGTGTCAGAGGTTAGAACAGACAGTCCGGTCAGTACTTTTCTGAAGTACTTGTACATTTATCTGACAGTTAAAAAGTATGATGAATGAATAAATAAGATGCATTTATATTGATAAAACTATATGAGTTCTTGTCCAACATTAAAATGCTGCTTATAATACTTCAATTAAGTAAATAATACTTCCATACAAATAGCTTCATATATTCTGAGTACTTTGATACCCAGAATACTTTGACTAAAGTAAATACTACTACAATATAAATAGTTTCATATATTCTGAATACTTTGATTCTCATGATACTTTGACTAAAGTAAATACTACTACAATATAAATAGTTTCATATATTCTGAATACTTTGATTCTCATGATACTTTGACTAAAGTAAATACTACTACAATATAAATAGTTTCATATATTCTGAATACTTTGATTCTCATGATACTTTGACTAAAGTAAATACTACAATACAAATAGTTTCATATATTCTGAGTACTTTGATTCTCATGATACTTTGACTAAAGTAAATAATACTTCGACATAAATAGTTTCATATATTCTGAGTACTTTGATACTCATAATACTTAAATTAAGTAAATACTACTTCAATACAAATAGTTTCATATATTCTGAGTACTTTGATACCCAGAATACTGACTAAAGTAAATACTACTTCGACACAAATAGTTTCATATATTCTGAGTACTTTGATACTCATGATACTGTAGCGACTGTTAAGTTACAAGTTCTGTTACTGTAGTTAGTCAGGTTTACATGATGTCAGCGAACGCAGCATTGACATTGTTTTGTAAACCTGACTAACTACAGTAACATAACTTGTAACTTAACAGTGGACCCCACATCACCCAGTCGTTACAATACTTTGACTAAAGCAAAAACTATTTCGACACAAATAGTTTCATAAATTCGGAGTACTTTGATCCTCAGAATACTTTTAGTAAAGTAAATAATACTTGAATAGAACAATACAAATGCGTTTATATGTTCGTGATACTCGTGATGCTTTGACTAGAGGAGAATAACATGACACACAGAGTCACTCAGAGAACAGCTCGGAGGCTACATTAGCTGTTGGCCACGCAGCTAAGAGCTAAACACGCCGCTCAGTGTCCCGCTAACAACCACCGGACGTCACCGTTCAGCTCCCGTTAATGCGTGTCCGGTGGGTCCCTCAGTCCGGTGCTGTGACCTCAGCCGGGTTGATATCAGGTGAACTCTACCTGAGTCCTCCACGGCTAGCAGCTAACAGCTAACGGCTAACGGCTAACTGTTAGCTGTTAGCCGTTAGCAGCTAGCTGTTAGCTCAGGAGTCTGTCGGTGTGGAGCAGCGAGACGGAGCCGAGCAGGTGTTTCCCCGGTATCTACCGGCAGAACACCGGGGCAGCTTGGAGAGAGAGGTTTACCTGAACACACAGCGGCTCTGAGGAGGATCACCAGCAGACCGGATCTCTGTCCGGTTAACGGTCGCTTCTCGGTAGTTGCCCTCGCGACTATACTGCGTGCTCTAAATGGCGCTGAACGGAGCTTCGCTGTTCTCGCGAGATCTTCCTGCCGCGAGATCATAACACAGAATAATGACTAGTATGGAAGTGATGCTGTTTGTAGCTGCATCATGGATATATTAAAGCAGGGCTCAGCAACCTGCTGCTCCGGAGCCACATGCGGCTCTTTAGCCCCTCTCCAGTGGCTCCCTGCGGATCTTTTTTTGTGTACATTTTCATTTTTATTAATCATTCTTGTAGGTCTATGGTACGACGTAGTGATGGCGAGATGAAGCCTCATGAAGCTTTGAAGCTTTCCAGCAAATTGGTTCGGAAAAGGGTTCATTGCTCGAGGCTTCATGTGCTCACGAAACCACCTGGTGGTCAAAGAGTGTAAAACAGACAAATATGATCTTAACCATGTGATAAGATAAGATATTCCTTTATTAGTCCCGCAGTGGGGACATTTGCAGTGTACAGCAGCAAAGGGGATATATAGTGCAAGAAACAAGATGCATCAGCTAACACAGTAAAAAAGAGCTAAACAAAGTGTAACAAAATATGAACCAAGTATAAAGATTGGAAGTATAAAAATAGGAGTCTATACAGTATTGGCAATAAACAGACCATTAACAAAATTGCACAAGTGGAAAATGATATTGCACAGTGAGAATTAAATGAAAATCCACCTGAAAATATCAGGTTATTGTCAGTTTGTCAGTTTTTGGTGTGTAAGTGTAAGTGCTCTACTGGGATCAGTGCTGGTTGTGGTCTACTGGGAACACAGATCTGTGATATACTGTATTTTGCGCCAGTAAAGGCTTTTGGGAATGACTATAAACAATGAAAAAAAATCTATTACCATGTAATCAATTTATATATATATATATATATATATATATATATATATATCATATTTAATAAAAATGTCTATTTAGTAAGTATATTATGAGTATATAAGATACATGTATAATAAACTGTAATTGTTTTGTGAGTAATTCATCTTATTTGTGCAAACCAATCCTAAGTTAATAATTGTATTGTAGTGGAGTGTAATATAATATAATAATTGCAGGAGGGTTAATATTAGTGTTCTGTGTCACTTCTGGAAAGCGGCATTGGTTGAACCAGTGAAGATCTGAAACACTTCATGAACCAGTGGGCGGTACGGCCGGGCAGCGAGGCTTCGGATGTCATCAATGACGTCATTGGTCTAAAACGATACAAGCCTCGATACACGCATCGCGGAAAACTTCCTGGATTACTCGACACACGCTCCGAAGCCTCGGCACAGCACGTAACATCACTAGTACGACGATACGAAAGAGTATCAGGGCCACATTGAGGAAGGAAAATAAATCTGAGATTTAGAGAATAAAATCATAATATTACCAGAATAAAATCACAATATTACGAGAATAAAGTCAGAGGTTTACGAGAAAAAGAGTCGTAGTATTATGAGAATAAAGTCATAATATTATAAAGTAATAATTTTACGTGCTATTTTCTTATTTTCTCATAAAGCTAGGACTTTATACTGATATGAGTTTTTTTTCTCGTAAAGTAATGACTTTATTCTCCAAATTTTATGACTTTTTTCTCGTAAAGTTATGACTTTATTCTTGTAATATGACTTTTTTTCTCGTAAAGTTATGACTTTATTCTCGTAACATTACGACTTTTTTTCTCGTAAAGTTATGACTTTATTCTCGTAATATTACGACTTTTTTTCTTGTAATATTATGACTTATTCTGGAAATCTCAGATGTTTTTTCCCTCAATGTGGCCCTAATACTCCATAGTACATTTGCTCTTTGGCCCTCACTGCATTAGACTTACAGTGCCGTGAGAAAGTATTTGCCCCCTTCCTGATTTCTTATTTTTTTGCATATTTGTCACACTTAAATGTTTCAGATCATCAAACAAATTTTAATATTAGACAAAGATAACCCAAGTAAACACAAAATGCAGTTTTTAAATGATGATTTCAATTATTAGGGGAAAAAAGATATCCAAACTTACCTGGCCCTATGTGAAAAAGTAATTGCCCCCTAAACCTAATAACTGGTTGCGCCACCCTTGGCGGCAATAACTGAAATCAAGCGTTTGCGATAACTGACAATGAGTCTTTCACATCGCTGTGGAGGAATTTTGGCCCACTCGTCTTTGCAGAATTGTTTTAATTCAGCCACACTGGAGGGTTTTCGAGCATGAACGGCCTGTTTAAGGTCATGCCACAGCATCTCAATCGGATTTAAATCCAGACTTTGACTAGGCCAGTCCAAAACCTTCATTTTGTTTTTTTTAAGCCATTCAGAGGTGGACTTGCTGGTGGGTTTCGGATCATTGTCCTGCTGCATAACCCAAGTGCGCTTGAGCTTGAGGTCACAAACTGATGGCCGCACATTCTCCTTCATGATTTTCTGGTAGAGAGCAGAATTCATGGTTCCATCAATTATGGCAAGTCGTTCAGGTCCTGAAACAGCAAAGCAGCCCCAGACCATCACACTACCACCACCATGTTTGACTGTTGGTATGATGTTCTTTTATGAAATGCTGTGTTAGTTTTACGCCAGATGTAACGAGACGCACATCTTCCAAAAAGTTAAACTTTTGTCTAATCAGTCCACAGAATATTTCCCCAAAAGTCTTGGGGATCATCAAGATGGTTTTTGGCAAAAGTGAGACGAGCCTTTGTTTTCTTTTTGGTCAGCAGTGGTTTTCGCCTTGGAACTCTCCCATGGATGCCATTTTTGCCCAGTCTCTTTCTTATTGTTGAATCGTGAACACTGACCTTAATTGAGGCAAGTGAGGCCTGCAGTTCTTTAGATGTTGTTCTGGGTTCTTTTGTGACCTCCTGGATTAGTCGTCGATGCGCTCTTGGAGTAATTTTGGTAGGCCGGCTACTCCTGGGAAGGTTCACCACTGTTCCAAGCTTTCTCCATTTGTGGATAATGGCTCTCACTGTGGTTTGCTGGAGTCCCAAAGCCTTAGAAATGGCTTTGTAACCCTTTCCAGACTGATAGATGTCAATGACTTTGTTTCTCATCTGTTCTTGAATTTCTTTCGATTGCGGCATGATGTGCTGCTTTTTGAGATCTTTTAGCCTACTTCACTTTGACAGACAGGTTCTATTTAAGTGGTTTCTTGATTGAACAGTGATTGGCTAGTGAAATTTAACTCAGCTTTCCAAAAAATGTGGTTGATCACAGTTAATTCATGATTTAACAAGGGGGGGCAATTACTTTTTCACATAGGGCCAGATAGGTTTGGATAGCTTTTCCCCCTTAATAAATGAAATCATTATTTAAAAACTGCATTTTGTGTTTACTTGGGTTATCTTTGTCTTACATTAAAATTTGTTTAATGATCTGAAACATTTAAGTGGGACAAATATGCAAAAAAATAAGAAATCAGGAAGGGGGCAAATACTTTTTCACGGCACTGTATATACTAAATACTTAAGACTATAAACTGTGTTACCTTCATCACAATGATCAAATTTTTTGCAGCTCCAGACAGATTTCTTTTTTTTAAATTTGCCTAAAATGGCTCTTTTAAAGGTTGCTGACCCCTGTATTAAAAGAACCTAAACCTAAATAATCACCAGTTTTATTTTCTTTGTGCATTATTTTACTTATTTGTTTTTGGCAGCACAAATCTCTTCACATCATTCCAATGAAACACACAGAAATTGAAATTAAAGAAAGTAAATCAACCCTCAGAGGCTGGTGCACATTATAGAGACAAACAGGTGAACATGGAGGACATGTTGAGTTTGTATCAACAGCAGATTAAAACATGGTCACATATAAAACAGGAACATTACACATGACACAGCTGTGCAGCTCTTTGATTCATACATTTATTGTTTATTGTTGTTTTTCAGTAACAACATGCAGCAGCACCACACACATATCTGGTCTGGAACTCCCTGTCAGGATTCATGCTGACATCAGGGACACTCAGACATCTGAGCTCTCAAACTCTTCATGTTGTTCCTGACTCTCATGACAAAAATATTATTCTCCTATCCTTTATCCATTTTTAGCTCTGTCTCTTTGTGACGTCACTCTTTGACATCATCAGTTTCGGAAGTCTCCTGCCAGCCAATCAGATGTCGTCCTGCTCCGTTCGCTCTTTGGAGGAAACCCACCTGCTGACAATCACTTCCTGTTGAGAGAAAAGACCTTTACACTCTATTGCCTCTTTTGTTTGATCAAACTTTATTATTATGGAGGAGGACACCTGCCAAAATAAATGAATAAGTAAATAAATATGTCAATAAATATAGGAAAGATAATATAAAAAATAAATGCAGCCATTAATTGATAAAACGTGACAAAGTGCTATTTCTGTTTTAATTTGCTTTTTTTTATATAGATTTTGCTTTTTATTAATTCCCTTATCTATTTACTTAATTCCCTTATCTATTTACTTAATTTTATTTATTTATTTTTACATGTATATATTTATTTATGTATTAGGCATTTATTCATTTCTGCACAATTTTTCCTTATTTATTTCCGTAAATGTCACATTTTACATTTATGTTCAATATCATTTTGCTACATTTAATGACATATTTATTCATTTATCGAGTCATTTATTTATTTTATTTATTTAGGCATGTTTCGTCCACCATAATGGATCAGTCCATCAACAGAAAATGAATCAGCTTAATTAATCTTAACAAATCTCCATTTTTTATTCTGAACAGATAAAAAATGTGCAAATAATCGTAATTAACTATGTTAACCAATTGACAGCCCTACATGGAAATATGACATTCCGTTTGTTTCCTGTATTAATGTGAGGAAGGTTAGTCTTCTCATCTCTCCACACACATCTGATGTTTTCAGCTCTCCCTGCTTCATCATTTATTCACAGAGGTCGTTTGCTTTTAAAATAACTTTAAACAAAAAGTTTCTTGAATTATTAAAAGTTTCAGATTATTTTTCTTTCAATCAACTAATCAATAATTTGATTTATTGAATAGTTGCTGCTGCTTCCTGTTGTTTACCTGAACCTTCAGTCTGCTCAGACAGGCCGGTGAGTCCAGCTCAGCTTCTGATAGGTCGGCTGGATAGATGATGTAACACAACATCAGCTCCTGTAAAACAAACAGAGAAATGAAACACCTGAATCAGATCTCACCTGATCTGTCGTCTGACGACTCGTTACCTTAGAGACGTTGGAGGTGATCCTACTGAGAGCCGCCAGAGAACGCCACGAAAACGGACGCAATGTGGAGCCCCTGAATTCACCATCAACCCGCTCAATTACCACCGAATAACTATGGGAAGAGGAGAGGGACAATTTGTGACATTTCTGTATGGAGGACAGGTTTTTTACTAAAAATGTACTTTTTAATTTTAAAGTTAATTTTTAATTAATTTACTTTTTAAAGTGAGGAGAGTTTTTAAAAGAGTCATTTGTGAGAAAGTGAAGATTTAAAAAAAAAAAAAAGATAGATAAAAAAAAGAGCGACATGTTTTCGAGTTTGAGGGTTCAAACTTGGTTTTAAAGGGACTGTTTGTAACTTTCTGAGCGTATAAATGTACCGGGTCGGGACACATGCGCGCTCGCATATGCGCGCTCACGTGTGGCCGGCGTCCCCACTCCTCTGCCTGCCTGCCTTCACTCAGACAGCGCGCGCGTTCTCGCGTACTCGCTCCACCTCTAGACGTGAACACGCGCTCACTCCACACTGCAGAAGAGTTAGTTTAGCTCTGAGAATATCTAGTGAACGTACAGGGGACGTTTGTGCAGAAATAAATGCTGCAGCTTCACCAGACCAACAGAGGTTTCCCGTGTCTTGGGAAGTAACGGGGCTCTACAGAGAGAAACCTTGTCGTCTCGTTACCGACCGGGTGCCGGTGTCTCCCTGTTCACTCCGGCTGCGGGCGGAGGGAGACGAGTTTCTCGCTACGGAGCCCCGCTGCTGAAGCCTGCGCTGAGGCAGGAGAAGCAAACACAGTATCAGCATTGATTCATGGAGAGATCTTCGTCTGGTCAGCTAACATTACTGCAAAGCAGCTGAAATATAGAGTGATATTGTGGTTTTAGCTGACGTGTGTCGCCTCACTGTTTTGAGCGATGCTCGTTCAGGTCTATTTAAAGCGAGCACAAGCGCGAGCCCGACGCTGACTTTCGTTGATTTCACGGCCACAGGTGTCGCTGTTAAGAAGCATTTCTGAAAGTTACAAATAGTCCCTTTAAGGGTTTCAAGGACGGTAAAATAAAAAAGTCAAAATTGATTGAAAAAAGATCAACAATTATTTCCAAAATTCAATTCATATTGTTTTATTTTCGTTTGCATCATGCGTCTGCATGGCTGAGTTGTACTAATCACACACAGACGCACGTACATACTCTATACACATGTGGCACTTTTAGTAAATAATCACATGTGAGTATGTGCGTCTTGTCCTCTGTGAACCTTTGCAACCCCCATAGTGTGTGTGTGTGTATGTTACCTGGCATGGTAGAAGGGTGGTCCTTTCCTATACAACACTGAAAGTACACAGAAAAGTGAATCATATAAAATGTGACAGACATAATAGAGAGGCGAGGTCTCTCCCCTTCCGGTGGACCCCATGGGACTTTATTACAAAAAAATATGCACGGTAGTCAACAGAGAGACAAGTATTTTATTAATCCTGTTTGAATGGTGCCATGAATCACACATATGTTTGTCAATTTAAAACATACATTTTTAAGTCAAGAAAATCTCAGTTTGTTTTTGTACCATTTAGTTTTGTGTGAAACCGCCAAGTGAACACATGCAGCATCGTGCAACACACATGCAGTACCATGCAGCACCGCGCAGCACCATGCAGATGAACGGCGTCCCTTTGCCCTTTGCTGGGGCTCCTCACTCGCTCACCTGGTGAGTGGCATGGAGGGAGGCGGGCCTCATACGTCTGCATATGTTGACCGTGCTGCGGTGCCGCAGAGCTGGTTGAGGATCGACAGAGTTTCACTTTGGCGGCATTATGTGACCAGGCATTATCAATCCACTTGACTAGGGCGGCTTCAACCACATGTGCTTTCCCCGTGCACATAGCTTTTTGATCACTATAAGCCAGGGGTGTAACGATACGTTTTTACAACGCTACAATACGATTTTCATGGTTTCAATACGATTCAAGGGCTATATTTGGCTCATCTGGAGCGAAAGATACGATACGATTCAATGATTTGAAATCGATTCGGTAACTTTTTTTGCCAAAAATTCAATCAGTGTGACTGTGTGAAATAAAAAGCTGATATTGGACAGTGCAGGTCAGGATTCCTCAAAGTTTTTCTTGTAAGGGAATCAGGGATAAATTAATTATGGATATAAACAAGTAAACAACGATTAATGGCAAATACATACAGCTTTTATTTGAAATAATAAAAAGTGCAACTTCAGGACCTGCTAATTCAGTTCTCAAGATACAAGGCAGTGCAATAATTAACAAAAAATATAATAAACCAACTTCTATTCAAGTTAAATAAACATTGGCTCAACCTGCTGCTTCTGTCCTCATTTTCAATTTAAACAGTAGAGCAATAATAAAGAGATCAACCGCTGATAGAGATCAACCAGCTTGGGACAGAATCATTCCTCTACAAACGCTGTTTAAATAATTCACTTATTGTAATCCAGTAGTCCACATACATGGTTCATTTGGGGTCTTTTCATACATGAAAACATACGGAAAAGCATTTTAAAACTACGTTAGACTAACGTTAGTTGAATTTCTGTTTTGGTCTCCGGCTGGATACGTGAGGCTGATGCAGCGTGCACATTGATATCATGACTGGAAAGGAAAGTCATTTTCTCTGAATGAAGAAACGACAGCGCACGGGGAGAGCACCTGTGGGTGAAGCCGCTTTCGCCAAGCGGATTGATAGCGCCTGAAACATGCAGCCAGCTCATGCAGACTGCTGCCCGTCTCACTCAACGCCGCTACCGGGTGAGAGAGCGAGGAGTCCAGTGCGCCGTTCGTCTGCATGCACGCCATGGATGCGTGCTCGCGCTGAAGAGGGCAGAGCTGGCAAGCTGCCGCATGTCTGGAGAGTCAACCGGACTAACGTTTAACATTTCTTTACTAATAATAGTGCTAAAAAACAATATAAAATCCTTAATATCGATACAATCGATTTTTGCATTTCAAATCAATTTTATATCAATATACGTCTCCCGTGAAGAACAACTTGCTGAGTACCTATCGATGTAGTTGGAACGTAGGAATATAATCAATACATCGATGTAGTCGATGAATCGTTACACCCCTACTATAAGCGGTTTCCACTGTACTGATTTCTAACTCTTTCTTTTCCAGGGAAACTGAAATGAGCCTGAAATGGAACACACCCGTGTGTGTGTGTGTGTGTGAGTGTGTGTGTGTGTGTGTGTGTGTGTTTGTGTGTGTTTCAGTGTGTGTCTTACTGAGGTCAACGCCGTACTTGGCCCCGCCCCCTCCTTTAGGGACCCAACCCCTGCTTCGACAGTGCTGATAGGCCGCGAACGAGCTGACGAAGTCAGGCCGCAGGGACCGGAACTTCCTCCACAGCTGGATGATTGACAGGGGCTCCTGACCAATCACAGGAGAGGACATGGATGATGTCATTAAATGACTGAAACAAGTTTGGATTCAATGAATGTGACAGGATTTCATTTGTTATTTAATCACTCATAAATACAAATGTAGAAGCAGGAAGTCAAACAAGACAAGAAAATAATATTCAAGTTTAAATGAACGGAATCATCCTTTAACTCAGACAGACAGGCAGGCAGACAGTTACCTGGTGCAGGTAGACAGACAGACAGCCCAGACTGTAGACCAGGAAGAAGGCCTGTAGGTACAGACAGACAGCTGATGAAGAGCAGTGAAGACGCTGCAACGGTTTCTTATGCAACAAACCTTTATAGATTTGTTTTTAACTGGGCGCCAGCCAGGGTTGCATACAAAATGTATTCAATAAAAGTGTCACGCATAAAACATCACACAGAAATCAGTTTCAGTTTTGGACTAAAAGAAATACTTTATCCACAAAAACATCAAACAAGCACACTCAACCTTTGAGGCGAGAAATAGGCATGAAGGTAACAGAATATTGATTCATATTTGATCAACGCGGCCTAGTTTCACCGTTTGGTCGGAGTTCGCGAGTCAGCTGTCCACTACCTGCTGTCCAGGTACAGGTAGAGGTGATTGACAGTTTGACTGCTGAAGAATTTACAGAATGACCCTTTAATGACCCTTTAATGACCTTCAGCTCTCTGACCAACCATTCAGATACATATCAGTTCACTCTCTGATCAGCAGCTGGGGCTCATGGGTAATGTAGTATTTATAGACAGAAACAAGCTGGAGAAAAAAAGTGTAAATAATTCAAACTGGAGGTGAGAACATGAACCAGTCTGATGGTTAGTGGGAGTGTTGGTGGGTTACCTCCTCCAGACTGAGTTGCAGGCACTCTGTGAGAGAGATCGGAGTACGCCGGACCTCCCTGACCCCCCCACAAACCTGCAGACACACACACATATACACTAATTATACACAACAACAGTTCTTCTGAATCATCCAGTTGTACTGAAGCAGCCGTCACTTTGTATATTAATAAAGTTTGTGTCTGAGTTTGAACACGTTTCCCTCCAATCTTTAATGGAAATGTCTTCCGTTAGATCAAACTTCCAGTTTAGACTCTGGATGCTGATAAAACTATTTACTGGCTGTGGAGAAATTATTCATTTTCATTTATTTAAGATAATTTTTGACTAAACTGAAACACCAACAACTCACTTTGTGATCCGAGTGAGACGTCACAGTTAGGATAACAATAAAAACAAACGCCTGAAGATTCACCTCACTGTCAGGGAACACCAGGACGAAACCAGGACCTGGAACCAAAGGATCAGGATCAGGATCAGAGTCCGAGTTGGAGTCAGGGTCTAGGTCAGATTCCTGGTCTGAGCTGGGATCAGGGTCAGGGTCTAGGTCAGGGTCGTGGTCTTGTGGGCCCAACCTGAGATGTTAAGGGGAAGAGAGAAAATGTGTTTTTGTTTTGTAATTTGGGTGAGCTGAGCCTTTAAACCTTTTATTATTATTATTATTATTAACATTATAAACATGCTGAATCAGCTGAGCACCCACAACTTATGAAAACGTGTGATGTTTTAGTTTCTAAGTTGCGTGTTTTCCAATACACAAAGCAGAATATAAAATTGGCAGCTTTTTCAGAGGAGTCTGGTGACAGAGAAGAGAGCCACTCTACCTGCAGCTTCTTTTGGCCTCTGGCCTGACCTCTGACCCCGGCCGCAGCCTCTTTGTGTGGGAACAGGCTCCCTCCTTTGGTCCTGGCTCCTCCACCCCTCTCACCTCCCTCCTCACATCTTCCATCTCTACTGGCTTAGAGAGGTTTAGCAGGGTTTGATTGACAGCTTCTTCATCCAATCCCTGAGCAGAGAGAGCTGAACCCGCCCACCTGAGGAGTTCATCATACCTGCATGTGAGGAGGTGGAGGAGGACGAAAGTGTTTTAGAAACACAACGCTGCTACAAGCCTAATATGTGAAGTCAACATGTGAGCAGACAGGATGTGATGTCACTCACCTGGACTGTGAGATGACCGGTAGAAACGAACCTTCGTGTTCTGTAACAGAAACAGAGGGCAGCTGACTGCAGTGAACAGCCCTGATTGGACCGGACTGATGATGATGTCATGGTGTGGGTGTGAACTCACGCTCCCATTGGTCAGAGATGCTGTGGTCCGGTCTGGCTCTGGACAGGATGCCTTTACCAAAGTAACCCTGGAACAAGACAAGACTGTGATGTGGACTAACTCAGACCTGGTTACATGATGTGGACTAACTCAGACTTGGTTACATGATGTGGACTAACTCAGACCTGGTTCTACATGATGTGGACTAACTCAGACCTGGTTCTACATGATGTGGACTAACTCAGACCTGGTTCTACATGATGTGGACTAACTCAGACCTGGTTCTACATGATGTGGACTAACTCAGACCTGGTTCTACATGATGTGGACTAACTCAGACCTGGTTACATGACATGGACTAACTCAGACCTGGTTCTACATGATGTGGACTAACTCAGACCTGGTTACATGACATGGACTAACTCAGACCTGGTTCTACATGATGTGGACTAACTCAGACCTGGTTCTACATGATGTGGACTAACTCAGACCTGGTTCTACAAGATGTGGACTAACTCAGACCTGGTTCTACAAGTCTGGACTAACTCAGACCTGGTTCTACATGATGTGGACTAACTCAGACCTGGTTCTACATGATGTGGATTAGCTCAGACCTGGTTCTACAAGATGTGGACTAACCCACGATCTGGTTCTACATGATGTGGACTAACTTAGACCTGGTTCTACATGATGTGGACTAACTCAGACCTGGACTAACTTAGACCTGGTTCTACATGATGTGGACTAACTCAGACCTGGTTCTACATGATGTGGACTAACTCAGACCTGGTTCTACATGATGTGGACTAACTCAGACCTGGTTCTACATGATGTGGACTAACTCAGACCTGGTTCTACATGATGTGGACTAACTCAGACCTGGTTCTACAAGATGTGGACTAACTCAGACCTGGTTCTACAAGTCTGGACTAACTCAGACCTGGTTCTACATGATGTGGACTAACTCAGACCTGGTTACATGATGTGGACTAACTCAGACTTGGTTACATGATGTGGACTAACTCAGACCTGGTTCTACATGATGTGGACTAACTCAGATCTGGTTCTACATGATGTGGACTAACTCAGACCTGGTTCTACATGATGTGGACTAACTCAGACCTGGTTCTACATGATGTGAACTAACTCAGACCTGGTTCTACATGATGTGGACTAACTCAGACCTGGTTACATGACATGGACTAACTCAGACCTGGTTCTACATGATGTGGACTAACTCAGACCTGGTTACATGACATGGACTAACTCAGACCTGGTTCTACATGATGTGGACTAACTCAGACCTGGTTCTACATGATGTGGACTAACTCAGACCTGGTTCTACAAGATGTGGACTAACTCAGACCTGGTTCTACAAGTCTGGACTAACTCAGACCTGGTTCTACATGATGTGGACTAACTCAGACCTGGTTCTACATGATGTGGATTAGCTCAGACCTGGTTCTACAAGATGTGGACTAACCCACGATCTGGTTCTACATGATGTGGACTAACTTAGACCTGGTTCTACATGATGTGGACTAACTCAGACCTGGACTAACTTAGAATTGGTTCTACATGATGTGGACTAACTCAGACCTGGTTCTACATGATGTGGACTAACTCAGACCTGGTTCTACATGATGTCAACTAACTCAGACCTGGTTCTACATGATGTGGACTAACTCAGACCTGGTTCTACATGATGTGGACTAACTCAGACCTGGTTCTACATGATGTGGACTAACTCAGACCTGGTTCTACATGATGTGGACTAACTCAGACCTGGTTCTACAAGATGTGGACCAACTCAGACCTGGTTCTACAAGATGTGGACTAACTCAGACCTGGTTCTACAAGTCTGGACTAACTCAGACCTGGTTCTACATGATGTGGACTAACTCAGACCTGGACTAACTTAGACCTGGTTCTACATGATGTGGACTAACTCAGACCTGGTTCTACATGATGTGGACTAACTCAGACCTGGTTCTACATGATGTGGACTAACTTAGACCTGGTTCTACATGATGTGGACTAACTCAGACCTGGACTAACTTAGACCTGGTTCTACATGATGTGGACTAACTCAGACCTGGTTCTACATGATGTGGACTAACTCAGACCTGGTTCTACATGATGTGGACTAACTCAGACCTGGTTCTACATGATGTCAACCAACTCAGACCTGGTTCTACAAGATGTGGACTAACTCAGACCTGGTTCTACAAGTCTGGACTAACTCAGACCTGGTTCTACATGATGTCAACTAACTCAGACCTGGTTCTACATGATGTGAACTAACTCAGACCTGGTTCTACATGATGTCAACTAACTCAGACCTGGTTCTACATGATGTGGACTAACTCAGACCTGGTTCTACATGATGTGGACTAACTCAGACCTGGTTCTACATGATGTGGACTAACTCAGACCTGGTTCTACATGATGTGGACCAACTCAGCCCAGGTTCTACCTGATGTGGACTAACTCAGACCTGGTTCTACATGATGTGGACCAACTCAGACCTGGTTCTACATGATGTGGACTAACTCAGACCTGGTTCTACATGATGTGGACCAACTCAGCCCAGGTTCTACCTGATGTGGACTAACTCAGACCTGGTTCTACATGATGTGGACCAACTCAGACCTGGTTCTACATGATGTGGACTAACTCAGACCTGGCTCTACATGATGTGGACCAACTCAGACCTGGTTCTACCTGATGTGGACTAACTCAGACCTGGTTCTACATGATGTGGACCAACTCAGCCCAGGTTCTACCTGATGTGGACTAACTCAGACCTGGTTCTACATGATGTGGACCAACTCAGACCTGGTTCTACATGATGTGGACTAACTCAGACCTGGTTCTACATGATGTGGACCAACTCAGCCCAGGTTCTACCTGATGTGGACTAACTCAGACCTGGTTCTACATGATGTGGACCAACTCAGACCTGGTTCTACATGATGTGGACTAACTCAGACCTGGTTCTACATGATGTGGACCAACTCAGCCCAGGTTCTACCTGATGTGGACTAACTCAGACCTGGTTCTACATGATGTGGACCAACTCAGACCTGGTTCTACATGATGTGGACTAACTCAGACCTGGCTCTACATGATGTGGACCAACTCAGACCTGGTTCTACCTGATGTGGACTAACTCAGACCTGGTTCTACATGATGTGGACCAACTCAGCCCAGGTTCTACCTGATGTGGACTAACTCAGACCTGGTTCTACATGATGTGGACCAACTCAGACCTGGTTCTACATGATGTGGACTAACTCAGACCTGGTTCTACATGATGTGGACCAACTCAGCCCAGGTTCTACCTGATGTGGACTAACTCAGACCTGGTTGTGGATCTTCCGGATGTGGTCTGGATGACAGACCAGCACGTGTTGGTTGATGAGCTCCGCCCGGAAGTCGCTCCTCTCCTCCGGACTGCGGCTCACCGGCAGCGGAGCCTCGTACTCCTCACGGACCCGGGTGCGTCTCCGCGGAGCCCGGAACTCCGCCTGCATGCTGCCGGGACCGGGTCGGGACCGGGTCGGGACCGGGTCAGACCGGGTGGGACCTGGAGTCCTCTACTGGATCCGGGCTTTGCTGCTGAGAGACGCTGCTAGCTGTTAGCCTGTTAGCTTGTTAACACGTCAAACCTTCCATTCATTCAGAGGGGCTGGTCGGGCATGTTTTGCTGCTGGAGCTGTGGTGTCACCGAATCTGTGTCCGGCTGCAACTGCCAGCCTCCTCCGTCAGTTCCTCTTTCTGTAAACCTGCTGTTCATCTTTTTAAATTAAGTCTCAGAAAGTTCTCTTCAAATATGTTGAAAGTCATTTCAGAAGAAAACCGAGTCTCAAAAGAAAATGTAGTATTGTTTATTTTCTGTTTTAATATATAAAAAAATGAAGTTAAAGATTTATTTTTATTCCTTATGTTTTGAAGTCAAAGCTGACTGACAACATATGTTAGGAGCTGCAGTATTTCTGTGAAAACAACAGAGACATAAACAAATAAAATGCACAGAGGTAAATTTGGGTGAACTGACCCTTAAATGAAAAACACAGTAATAACACTCTGAGAACAGCTTGGATAGTGAAGATGAGGCATTCAAGTCTCCCATGGAGGAAGTCCATGTGGATACGATATGGACGTCTTTTATTTTGGACTGAGGTCTTGGTCATTGTATTGAACGTTCAATATAATATTAAACCTGCAGTAGGCAGAATGTTTTTGGCGTCATTGGGCAGAAATTACGTAATAACCTTTCAGCATATTGTAATTCAAGTGTTCTGAGAGAAAACTAGACTTCTGCACCTCCTCATGGCTCTGTTTACAGGCTTTCAGACGGAAGACTTTGACCAATCACAGGTCATTTCAGAGAGAGAGCGTTCCTATTGGCTGTTCATTCAACGGAGGCAGCTGTCAATCACTCGTGAACTCTAATCAACTGGTCAAACTAGGCAGGGCTGATCAAATATGAATCAATATTCTGTTACTGTAATGACTATTTCTCTCCTCAAATGTTTTTAGAATCATCTTGTGGTGTACTGTTTAGCTTTGAAATGAGAAAGTTTGCTCCGTCTGGTGGGCGGTGCTTGGTATTTCCTCAACTGATCTCAACATGGCTGCCGGGTCACAAACTTTCTCAGATGATTCTGAAAACATTTTATGTGAGAAATAGGCATTACAGTAACAGGATATTAATTCATATTTGATCAGCGCTGCCTAGTTTGACCATTTGATCGGAGTTCAGGAGTGATTGACAGCTGTTCAGAGACGGCAAGGCTCCAGATCAGCTCTGATTGGTTGTTTTCCTTCAGTCTGTGAAATCCTGCAGGTGCCATTAGGATCACCGGAGGACACAGAGGAACATGATTTTTTTCAGATGACCTGTCTCATGCACTCCTGTCAGGATATAGTGACCATTTTATAAAAATAACCTTTTTATAATCATATTTCTTCCAGCTCTACCCATTGCAGCTTCAATACAAATATTTGTATATATTTCTTATGTTATCATTTATTATTTTTAATTTGATTACTTACTTATATTTCTTTACATATATTGTGTTTATATTGTAGCATTATGTACATAATTTACATGTTACATACATGTTTATATAAGAGCACCCCACCCCCCACACACACACAAGGGATTAATAAAGTATTTCTGATTCTGATTTAAAGAGAAGGAACTTTATTTTAACTGCAGTACATATTTATTTAAAAGGTCACATGTTGACTGGAATACTGTGCGGATATATAAAAAAAACGAGCTCAGATTTTAACTGCAGTTCAGGTCAAAATGTGATGAATTAGACATGAACTGTTCACAGAGCAGCAGTCATCATATTATATTTATATATATATATATTGAACTGTGACTCAGTCCAACAGATTGACTGTAACACTGCTCCATCCTCACGTGAAGCTACGACTGTGGAGTGGAGACACTGGTCAGCTGGTGTTTGGTGTCTTTCATGAAACAGAATTGGTTATAATAAGCCTGGTTTAACTGGCGTGTCCTCCTGTCTGTCCTCCTGACTGTCCTCCTGTCTGTCCACCATGTAGTACTTGTGTCTCTCGATGTGTCGGTACAGCGTGGTGTATTTGGTGACCCTCCTCATCCTCGGCAGGATGAAGCTGTGAGTGAAAGTCTCTCTGCTCAGAGAGCTCCGCCCCTCTGCTGCCAGGACGCTGTTAATGAAGCGAAGACAGAAAGTGAAGCAGTTATGGTGCTCCTCATCGAACCTGAGAGACAGACAGGTGGGGAGAGGAGACAGACAGGTGGACAGGAGAGAGACACTGTTAATGAACCGAAGACAGAAAGTGAAGCAGTTAGGATGGCGAATTTTCAATTTGGCTCAAAATAAAAAGAGAGGTTGTTGCCGCAGATAAAGACATTTTCATGTGTACAGCATACTGTATATCCCCCATCAGAATCCCTTTATTATAATGAAAATAGTTTATCCATTCTTGAAGATGAGGTCAATCACTACCAGGCCCATCAGTGGGGACCTTAATGCCAGGACAGGTATAGAGTGCTCCAGCGATGACGTATTTTTATAGGCCAACCAGGAAGTTATCATCGCCCTGGTTTCCTCGACAAAAAGCCAATGGGACCACTTTTATGATTTTTGAAGTGTTAATGCAATCGCTGGAAGTAAAAAGCTAACGTTAGGCTATAAAGGAACTACACCCCGGTGGCATGAGAGCCAGTATACAATGAGGCTGTAAAGGAGGACGAGTCGGCATGATGAAGTTTAGTAGTCTCCTTTAAACTATAGAGTACGGTCTAGACCTGCTCTATATAAAAAGCGTCTCGAGATAACTTCTGTTATGATTTGACGCTATATCAAAATAAATTGAATTGAATTGAATTCAGCCACTTGTTGGCAACCGCCTTTTTTAAGACACGTGAGGGCTTCAAAATTCACGAGTGGGTTATTTACTGACGTATTTTATTTTGTAGAACAAAACGTTAAAAAATCTCTTCAGCTTGTGTTAACCACAGACCTTATCTCAGGCATCTCAATAAAAACCCATTGACTTCCAGATGAGAGAACAGGAAGTGCTAAAATGCTAACTCATTTCTGGGTTTTAGGACTCATTCCTGTAGCACTCTATAGAATTCTATTAACCATCGGGGAAACAGACATATACTTGACCGAATCAGCATTCCCCTCCCTTCACATTAATGCAAGAACAACTTTGACAAACTGTCAACAAAAGCGTGCAGCAACTACTGCAGCGATGTTGAACACAGGGTCTGCACATCGTTAACGGTCGGCTTCGAGGGGACTCCTTTGGTCACCATGCAGCTCTCCTCTTGGCAACAACACAGTAGATTATAGCATTATAGACCTACAGTATTGACCCCACTCACCATCAGCCCCCTAACACCCTTATCTGATCATAGTCAAATTACACTCTACATTAGAAAGACAGTAACAGACCCTCATGCAGCAGAACCCAGTAAACTGAACTATAAACAACCTAATAGATGGACAAATACTAGAAAGGACGACTACCAGAAAGCAATCAGACATCAAACAATTAAATCTCAATTAGGCTATTTTCTTTCCAACTCATATCACCACAGTAATGACGGCCTGAATCCGGCTGTACGGGATATTAACAACATAATTGACAATGTGGCAGATTTATGCAATCTGAAAAAGTCTCTGCATCACAGATCAAAACAGTCAGCCAATGAGAAGTGGTTTGATCCAGACTGCAGACATCTGAGAAAAACACTCAGAAGTTTATCAAATCAAAAACACAGACGACCTGACGACCCTGAGCTTCGCCTCCAGTATTGGGAAACACGGAAATTATACAGAAGAACACTCAGAATTAAAAGGGAGCACCAACTTGATATAACTGAAGAATTCATTGATTCAAATCATTTCCGGGAAAAAATGGCACAGTCCAACTTCTGCGGCGCCCGCGGTGCCTGGCGCTTTGTCACATTTTTCAGGAGGTGCGTGGAGCGTCTCTGCAGCTTTCTGCAATCTCTGCAAACCATCTCTGCAGCTCTCTATGCAAGCTTTTCCACAGAAGTATAAATTAGGCATTATGGTGCTCCCCATCAAACCTGACAGGCAGACAGGTGGAGAGAGAGAGAGAGAGATTGAGAGAGAGAGAGAGAGAGAGACAGGTGTGAGGTGTACCTGTGCCAGGCAGGGTCCCACACGGGTCCATCAGAGAAGCGGTCCAGGTACTGGTCCCATTGAGCCAGCAGGTGGAACATGTCGGGTCGGACCAGAGGAACACTGACGCAGCGCTCCCACCCACTCTGCTCTCTAGAGACTCCACCACGAGTGTAGTTATACACAACTCCTACACACACACACACACACAAATTAAAATGTTGTTGTTATTACAATTCATCCTGAGAGCAACATGAATAATGAACCATATTTCATCACAATCCATCCAATAGATGTTGAGATGTTTCAGTCCAAAGTGGAGAACAGACAGACAGGCAGACAGACTGACAGATGGACAGATGGACAGACAGACAGACTGACAGATGGACAGATGGACAGATGGACAGACAGGTGGAAACTGCATGCTGTGACATTATTTGTGAACATCATATCATAAGCTCAAAATATGAATGAGCCTTATTTGCTTGCATATAGTTCCATTCAGTGTCCCCCTCAGTCCACTGGACCCGACAGACGTTAATCTACATCCCCTGTGGAACATCCCTGGGCTCTGAACTCTTTATCCTCCCTGTACAAATACTCTAACTAATCAATCACCACATGATGTGTCACTGGCAGCTCTACAGTCACATGACTGTAGGAGGACAGTCTGACCTCTGACCCCTGAGTCCTACCTGAAGTGTTGGAGATACCAGTATGCAGATCTGACGTCCCATCAAACTCTCTGAGGAATAAACAGCACAATACACACTGGTTAGACTGGCCTCAACTGGTATTTACCTGTTGTAGACCTGCTCTATATGAAAAACGTCTTGAGATAACTTCTGTTATGATTAAAAAATAAATTGAAATTGAATCTAATACAGTATCTACCTGTTGTGTGTGTGTATACCTGTGTATATCTACATGTTGTGGGTGTGTATCTACCTGTTGTGGGTGTGTATCTACCTGTGTGTATCTACCTGTTGTGTGTATACCTGTTTGTATCTACCTGTGTGTATCTACCTGTTGTGGTTGTTGTGTGCAGGTGCGACCAGCAGGCAGCAGGAGGTCTTGTGTCCGTTGCTGAGTGGTGAGGGGAGGCTGACCGGAGCCTCCTGCAGTCTGCTCCCCCTCAGCTCCTCCCCACAGCTCGGACACTCTTCCGGCACCGAGAAACAGAAGATCTCCTTCTGACAGTGACTCAGCCGGATCACTGGGAGATCCATCTCCTCAAATCCTCTCCTCCTCCTTTGACTCCCCTAGTCCTCCTTTTACTCCTCACATCCTCCTTTTACTCTTCCAGTCCTTCCTTTACTTCCCCAGTCCTTCTTTTACTCCTCACGTCCTCCTTTTACTCCTCCAGTCCTTCTTTGACAACCCCAGTCCTCCTTTTACTCCTCCAGTCCTTATTTGACGTCCCCAGCCCTCCTTTTACTTCCTCAGACCTCCTTTTACTCCTCACGTCCTCCTTTTACTCCTCCAGTCCTTCTTTGACAACCCCAGTCCTCCTTTTACTCCTCCAGTCCTTATTTGACGTCCCCAGCCCTCCTTTTACTTCCTCAGACCTCCTTTTACTCCTCACGTCCTCCTTTTGCTCCTCCAGTCCTTCTTTGACTTCCCCAGTCCTCCTTTAATCCTCACGTCCTCCTTTTGCTCCTCCAGTCCTTCTTTGACTTCCCCAGTCCTCCTTTTACTCCTCACGTCCTCCTTTTACTCCTGCAGCCCTTCTTTGACGTCCCCAGTCCTCCTTTCACTCCTCAACTCCTTATTTAACTCCTCAACTCCACCTTTTACTCCTCCAGTCCTCCGTTTACTCCTCAGATCTTCTGTTGCTCCTTTCGTCTCCTCTTATCACTCTTCTTTGACTTGCTTTCTTCTTCTCTGCTCCTCTCGTCTGTCAGTCGTCTGTTTCTTCTTCTCCCCTCCTTCGTGTCACACCTGGTTGCTAGGTTACAGCCTATCAGGTGACACCACTGCCCGGCTCCGGCCTATCAGGTTGCAGGCGCTGTCAGACAGACAGCCATGTGACCCGGCTCACCTGTCCCTGCTCCAGTCTGAAAGGGTGACCTTCGGACTGAGCTGGCAGCGTCATCATGGAAACTGGCATTGACCTGCAGGGCGGTGTCGCCGTCACAGACAGAGAAATAAATAAATAAAGAAACACATACATATAAAGCAGTATGTAATATGTCTCAGTAGTTTAATAATAACACAAACTAATAACTGGTTTCAGAAACATATTGAACTTGTGACTGGAAACTGTACGAACCAGAGTTACTTTCAAAATAAAAGCTAAAAACTAAATGCAACTTTAAAGGCCTTGTTATCTTCAACAGACTGGATGTAGGTCAACACGTCTTCCATCTCACCTGTCAAACTGTGTGTGTGTGTGTGTGATCCATCAGCTCAGTTGTGACGTCCAGACTGAAGACGTCTACTGCTGTTTTTTTAAAGTCTTGAATATCAGACTGTGTTTGAACTGAACGGCTGTGAAACTAACATCTAAACAGGTGTTCGAGCGTTTGTAGCACCAATAACGTAATAATTCCTTGAAAATGTAATAACATTCGCACTTAACTTGATGAAAAATGTAATAAAACCTTTTGCTGTAGTCCAACCTGTCTATTTGTCTGAGGTGTCCCCCCCTCACAAAGCAGAGCCCCTGAATGGATGCTGCCAAGTTCAATCAGAGGGTTGTGGAAACTTTAAAAAACTGAATACATTTTTAATTAAGGTGAAAATTGTGAGGTGTCTTTAATACTATTTGATACATTTTATGGAATTAAAAAACTCTTAAATCATTCTGATAATCCATAAATAAACCTTAATGAGGGAATCGGTTCAAAACAAAACAATTTTGTTTTTGTTCCTTAAATGAGATTAGATAGGAGAATATAATCTTATTTACAATCAAGTAGAAAGTGGTAATCCAACATGTTGGATGCAAACCGCCTCTAAAAACCAACGGAGAAGAATAGGAACCTTACAAAAATCAATACTCAGCAGGAGAACAGTGAAACAACAAAGACTGTAATCGACTATCTTCGTCGCACAGGACTCTACATGAGGATTTAATCCGGCCAATGGCAAAGCAATGAAAACAATGAATGTATGCAATATCTTTTAAGTTTTTAAATTAATTTATTGTCATACTCCTGCGTGGTCTTTTTTTTTTAATTTCATGTTGGTTTTGTTTCATTTCTGTTGTCCTTTTATGTTTGGCACAGCTCTTTGTTTATGTTTTCGCTATGCTTCTTCTGTATGTAAATGTTTTCAATGTTTTCTGCTGTTACTATGGATACTGTCATTTTGAAATAAAATAAAAAAAGTCAACAAAATATATATATATATAAAACAAAGTTAAAAAAAAAAAATCCGGC